>NW_026652276.1:210726191-210774208 GCF_009828535.3 Hylobates moloch
TTTTTTTTTTTTTTTTTTTTTTAATTTCTTGAGACCAGTTTCACTCTGTCGCCCAGGCTGGAGTGCAGTGACACTATCTCAGCACACTGCAACCTCTGCCTCCTGGGCTCAAGTGATTCTCCCACCTCAGCCTCCTGAGTAGCTGGAACTAAAGGTATACACCACCATGCCCAGGTAATTTTTGTATTTCTTTTTAGAGATGGGGTTTCTCCATATTGCTCAGGCTGGTCTCAAACCCCTTGTCTCCAGTGATGTGCCTGCTTCGGCCTCCCCAAAGTGCTGGGATTACAGCATGAGCTACTGTGCCCGGCCTCACATCAAGTTCTATGACAGCACAAGCTTGCTGGTTTTGTACCTGACCATTCTACCAACATTCCGCAAACCATTCAGCAGTCCCTCCAGAATCCTGTTCTCAACCATTTCTCTTACTTTCCCAGCTTTGGTACCATCAAATTGCAAACCAGACACAATGCATACAGCCTGCTCCTAGTAGAGGGTCCTCCTCACTGAAAATACGTAGATATAGATCGGTAGCATTTCACAAATTGGTTTCTAAACTTGTTACCTGTACCTTATAACACAGTTTTCTATTTTTTAAGAAGTATAAATGATGACAGGGTTCCTAGGCTGCTCTTAAAGTTATTTGCAAAAGATTCTAAAATATTCTATAGTTCTATCTGAAATTAGGATACAATTCTGTTAATAGTAGCCAATAATCATTTAAATGTAAGATAAAATGACAACATCTTAATTTTATCTGGAATGCTAGTGTTTAAGTAAAGTAGATATGATATGAAGGAGAATATAATAGATCCAGAAGAGAACTTCTGGATGTTGCAAGATCTTTAGTGGCTATAAGCCCTGAATTTAATGTTTTTTATATATATAATTTTTTTTTTTTTTTTTTGAGACAGAGTCTCGCTCTGTTGCCCAGGCTAGAGTGCAGTGGCGTGATCTTGGCTCACTGCAGGCTACGCCTCCTGGGTTCACGCCATTCTCCTGCCTCAGCCTCCCGAGTAGCTGGGACTACAGGTGCCCGCCACCACGGGCCCAGCTAATTTTTTGTATTTTTGGTAGAGACAGGGTTTTACCGTGTTAGCCAGGATGGTCTCAATCTCCTGACGTCGTGATCCACCCGCCACAGCCTCCCACAGCGTTGGGATTACAGGCATGAGCTACCACGCCTGGCCCTGTATCTTTTATTAGAAGACTTTTATATTTTTTTTCCTTGGCTTAGGCTTATCAAAAGTATCCCCATTATGATTATTAGCTCTAAAGAGGGGCATTTTTCAGTTCATATGAAGAGAAAAATGGAACAAGGGAAGGAGGAAGTGGAAGAGTCAGGCAGAAAAGAAAAAGGTGAGAAGTACTTGAGGTAACCACTCAAGAGAAGAGAAAAAGGGGGAAGAAAGAAGTGAAGAAAGTTGTGTGTAAAGACAGTATCTGAGATGGACTAAACTCTAAACTCTAAGCAGAAAACAAAGGAAGGAAAACAGTGTGTGCACTTACACACACACATAATTAAAATTTAAAGGAAAAAAGAAGGGAGGCTGCTGGGAAACACGTGGGTTAGGCAGGTCCTAAGCAACCTACCGGGGGAATTCTGGCCAAGCCTGATGGCTTTCTAGAGCAAAAGACAGCAAAGTGTAGACTCAGACAATGATGCAGACAGGAGAGTTAAAAGACATACGTTTGCAATATGTTTAAAAATGTTTACTTTTATAATAAAAGCAAACATTGTAGACTATTTGGAAATTATAGAAAAGTATGTTTTTAGTCTCCTTTAACTGAACAGCTATGGATAACATCAATAGTTTGGCATTCAAATGTGAAATGTATGGGAAAAATTAGTTGTACTATATAAAAAACATTTTCCTGTATGTCCCTTCAAAGAGGTGTTAAAACATGAGTAATGGGTAAAACATTTTATCCACTAAGATGTAACATCACTTAGCTACTTTATCACCGACTGGGTCATTTAGGTTGCTTCTGACTTTAAAGTACTATAACACTAAAATTTACGTATTCTTTTGACAGTGCACATTTCTAAATATTTCTTTAGATATTTTTTAACTTTTTAAATAAAATTATTCAAAGGATATAAAATATTTACCAAGCAATACATAGTGGTAGACTGGCTATATCATAATACCTTTGCCAACACTGTTTTATCTCCCAGTTTGACAAATCATATACTGTACTTTCGTTTTAATCTGCATTCTTTTGGATTAAGACATAAAACCATTTTGTATCCTCTGCTTATTTTTTTTATTAAAAATTACTCTATATTACCCTCTTCTATGAGATCATTCATCTTTATTTCACCCACACTGTAACTGCAAGTCTGTTTGGTGAAGGCTTTCACTTAACAGCTGAGTACAAGTATCAAAGGCTAAAAACTGTGAACCTCGAGAAGTGTGAGCTATGGCAGTCTCTGCAGCAATTTCTTTACATAAAACAAAATCTTCATGAACCGGGGATTACTTGGGGTTCTGAATGAGTATCTCTAAAGTACTCATGCACACCTCAACAACTCTGAAGCTTTTGTGAAGACAATCTTTCTTGTAGAAACTTATTTCTTCCTTACGCTCTCTCTTCTAAATTGAGGTGCTGACTCACACCTCTCCTAAAAAACAATGGAACCATGCCATTAAAGTACATGTAGTATTTTATTTACATTCCTCTTCTCCTAACCAGTAAAGATCTTCTACAGCCTTTGTCATGTCCAGCAGGATGCCAGGTACCCCGAGTTTTAATACACTGGTCATATCAAACATGCAGAATCTGTTTAATTCTAGTATCTCATTTTCTAGCAGAGGAAACAATGTTTCAGCTGAGTATCTCTCTTATGGTCAAGGAGAACCAGGGCCAGAACTTCTCTGCCCTGATAACCAGTCCACTGACCAATCACACTCTCCTAACTCCTACACAGTAACACCCAGCAGTATTGCTAAGCACTCTAGGAACTAATGTTTCTGAATGAAAAATATAAAAGTCTGAATTTTCAAGTAAATCAGAAAAAGATTCAAATATGATTCATTTCAAAGCAGTCTCTCTGGAAAATTACGCAAATATTCAGCGATGTTATAGTTGATTAAAGGAGTTTTATAATTACTCTTTCAAAGTGCCTAGAGGGCCAGTTTTATACCCCAATTGATATTACTTGTTTTTCCATTCATCTTATTCTTTGGGCTTAAATGACTGTTAGCCATTTCAAAAATTCATATCCAGCTTCAAAGCACCAAGATTTGCCATCATTTATGATACTGAAACAGAAGTAAAGTTCCAAAAAAACAGCTCAAAGTGTTTGAAACAATAGTGGCATCGTAAGAGTAAGTTCATAACCTCCCAAAGTGTCCACTTATATTCCTTTTCTTTCCAAAAAGTAGCTATGCCACTATTTAGAATACCCACTCATTTATAGATGCCAATTGTTTTAAAGGGACATCTCATGCAATCATGTAACTACTGACAGCCCTCTAAAACTGTATTTGGAGAGTGTTCCAAAGATGAGCATATCACATTATACTGAATACATATATTTAAATATTCAGAGAGAAATGTCTTAAAGAGCATATTCCAGAATGTAAATAATGATACACTTAAAGGGATAAGATTATGAGACATTTTGATTTTTCTTTACTTTGGCTTACAGATTTTCTTACATTACTCTAATGGACATGGGTCATTTATACAATTAAAATATACATCCATACACAAACACACAAAATAGAACAAAGTACATAGACACTGCAAAATTCCAAGATCCAAGCATTAAAGATGTTTGATCTAAATTTGCAGAGATGATTGTTTAAAAGCTCAAAATTTGGCTCAGGAAGAACAGTACACTTACCCAGATACAACAGGGGCAAGATTTAAAAAGAATGTTGAGATTGGGTTTATCTTACCTCCTCGACCCTCTGTATAATTTTACAACTATCTACGCAACTCAAAAAGGAATCTTTGCCTTTTCTAAGTGAGCCACAACCTTTCTGAATGCTTAAAGCACATCTCAACAGTAATTACACTGTTGACGACCTGAAAATGGGTCACCCTGCACAACTGATTGAAACTCTCTTATGCAACCTTCCTCTAGAGGAAACAAGAAGAGATTGTACAAATATTTCAGCTAAATCTACTTCCCTAAGAGAAGATGACACACATTTGTAGGCATTATCAAGTCCTGAAAGCACACAGGCAAAAGAAACAATTATGAAGAAGTTAAATTAGCTTAGTCATTTGTCCCAACCAAATTTCATATTGCATCATTAATTTAAGAAAGCGTGGAGGCTTTTTGTGTCATTAGTTAATAAATAAGCAATGCCTAAAGTTTAGACATTATTACCTAGAAAGTTATGATGAGATAATCGTATTACCTAGAAAAATACATTAAGGTCTGAGAAATAACATTTCTACAGGATATGAAATTGCATTTCTATAAGTTCACTCTTAGTTTCAACAAACTCTATTGTTTCCTTTCTGGCTAGGAATGTGGGGTTAACAAAACTAGACTTAGCATGCCAGTTTTTAGCCTTTAGGTAAATAGGTATTTATGAAATGTATCTGAATGAACTTGCATGGACTTCTATAAAGGCTTTAAAGTCATATCACTAACCAACCTAAGTTTTAAATGGCTGAGTAGACAGAAACACCCTAAAGTTAGAAGATGAATAAACTGGGGACAGGGAACCACAACACAACAGAAAAGCCCTCTCAAAAGGAGAGGGTGTACAGGCGTATACGTTTCTACACCAATATAGGTGCTAAGTCAGATGTGCTCGGGGACTGTCTCAAAGGCTCAACACTTCACAGCTCCAGTCCCACTTTACCATTCACAACACTGAAACTTAGAGGCCCCTATAGCAAGAAAAGAAATTTCTGATTCAATTGGTTAGGAGTGGGGGTGTAGTGGGGAGTGGTCTAGACTCCAGGAGATCAGGCATTACTTCTTAAGACAGCCCACAGCAGCCAGGCGCAGTGGCTCACGCCTATCCATCACTTTGGGAGGCCGAGGCGGGCGGATCACGAGGTCAGGAGATCGAGACCATCCTGGCTAACACGGTGAAACCCCGTCTCCACTAAAAATACAAAAAATTAGCCGGGTGTGGTGGCAGGCACCTATAGTCCCAGCTACTCAGGAGGCTGAGGCAGGAGAATGGCGTGAACCCAGGAGGCGGAGCTTGCAGTGAGCTGAGACTGTGCCACTGCACTCCAGCCTGGGCGACAGGGCGAGACTCCGTCTCAAAAAAAAAAAAAAAAAAAAAAAAAAAGCCCACAGCAGTAGCAAAATGTTTGAACTCTGGCAATTCTGAACATGAGGCTTAGTCTGACTGTCAGAGAACGCTCAATATATTACAATTTTATTGTTCTTACTTAAAATTGTTCAATATTTTAAAGACATGTATAAAGTGAAGCAAAAGAAAAAAAAGTTGGCTTAAATTAACTAAATTACTACCATTCTACAGTCTCCAAATATTTAAAGGTGTCCACCTTCAATCAGATAGATCTGTCACTGAGTGCCTTAATGGGGGTGACAGGTAAATAACATCACCCATTAAGGTAAAGGGAGATGAAGGTGAGGAGAAAGTACCTCTTTGTACAACCCCACTGAGGTTTCTATTCTTTCTTTTGCTGTTTAGGAGGCTAAAAAGACTGGAGGTGGGAAGACTGCAAAGGGTCATTTAATTGTAAGGTACCCAGAGTTGGAGTGAACAAAAAAGCAAAGTAGGATCTAGGGAGGATTTCTGAAAATGATAGGATTAAAACACGTGCTATGTAACATTCATTCTTGCAATCTGGCATTCAAAATTAGACTTAAGATATGTTTATTATTTTCCTGCTAACAGCTTAAAGAACAGTGGGGCCTTAAAGCTGGTTTAATCTGACATTGAAAGACAAAAATCTAAAGTAATAGTCATTATAATTATGTAAAGGGTATATTTAAATGTCTTCTAACACACTACAGAAGTTCCCCCCGAAAGTCACTGAATTAACCAAAGCCAAAAAAGGAAAAATTCAATTAGGTAGCCATTTCTGGCATTAATTATCTCCCCTGAAATGCAGGATTTTTCCCCCTTAGATTTCAAAACTCTCTAAGGAGAAAAACCAAGTAGTCACATACCTATAGATGGAGATTTGAAAGGGTATTTATCAGGTAGGTCCACTCTAACTTTCCATACTCCGCCTTCATATGGTGCTGAAATAAAAGTAAAAACGTTCATCAGAACTGCATCTCCAAATTAGAAAATAAATCTGAGTGTAAATTAAACATTATCCCCTAATCTTCTGAAAACCTTCCAAATTAATTCCTTCAAGAGTCAGGGACCTATTACAATCAATACGTGCACCATGTTCAGATTAAGATACTTTTCTTGGAAAGATCTAGAGTTAAAAATTAAGCAGATTCATTCTGCAATTTACTTGATTCTTCAAAAGTACTAAACATTATTCAATTATTTGGTAAGTAATAGCCATGTTACTTTCCCTTCTATCTCAATAAACCCCATATTCATCCCCCATCCAAGGCCAAAAAGAAAACAACAAAAAACATTTCCCGGAAACCATCCACAACAAAACCCAGAATTTACAACTCATGTCTAGTACTGTCACAGAGAGATAAAGAGAAAACTACAGTCAGCCCTCTATATCTGCAGGTTCCACACCCCTAGATTCAACCAACCACAGATCAAAAATATTAGAGAAAAAAAATCCAAACAATAATAAATAACAATACAATTAAAAATAACACACAAAAAAAATACAAAAAAGGACAAGTGCGGTGGGGCTCACGCCTCTAATCCCAGCACTTTGGGAGGCCGAGGCAGGTGGATCACTTGAGGTCAGGAGTTCAAGACCAGCCTGGCCAACATGGTGAAATCCTGTCTCTACTAAAATACAGAAATGAGCTGGGCGTGGTGGCAGGCACCTGTAGTCCCAGCTACGTCGAAGGCTGAGGCAGGAGAATTGCTTGAACCCAGGAAGTGGAGGTTGCAGTGAGCCACGATCGTGCCACTGCACTCCAGCCTGGGTGACTGAGTGAGACTCCATCACTAAATCAATCAATCAATAAAATACAGTATAACAACTATTTACATAACATTTGCATTGTGTTAGGTATTACAAGTAATCTAGACGTGATTTAAAGGACATGGGAGGATGTGTGTAGGTTACATGCAAATTCTATGTCATCTTATATAGGGACTTGAGCATCTGTGGATTTTGGTATGAGGTGGTCCTGGAACCAAACCCCTGCAGGTATCAAGGGACGACTGTATATAAAGTAATTGTGATAAGAGAAAGATTTCCTCACTGGTTCTGGAGTCCAACTAAACTTGCTTTTCAGAAACTACGGATGCTACCATCTGTCTTTGATATTCTATTAAGAAACAGAGTAAAAGACTGTAATAGAAGAACACATACCAACACATGTACTTACTTCCTTGTGGTCCATAAAACTTCACTACAAATTCATTGAGTCCTCCCAGGATCGTAACCTCATGTTTACTCTCAATGCTAAGGTGGATGGTAAAGGAAATTACACAGGCTTTACAGTACCTGGCAGAATTACCAATAACACCCCCGGGATATGCCACTTAAAGTGCCACTTAAAGTTACCAAAATTTGGCATGACATTGATAAAATATACATAATAATTCTGGTAGTTTAGGAGGCAATATATACTCTTGTGAGAAGAATATGCATGAACTTTGGATTCAGAGACTGCCGTTCAAATCCCAGGAATGCCATTTACTAAGTTTTTGAGCCTAGGCAAAATAATGTCAATTTACTCCCTGAGTCTTTGTTTTCTCTTTGCAAATTGGGAAAACAGCATTTCATAGGATTTCTGTGAGGATTAGACAGGTTAAACATGTAAAATGTGTAAGACTGCATTTTGCCTATATACATAAAAAACTGGCCAGACGCAGCGGCTCACGCCTGTAATCCCAACACTTTGGGAGGCTGAGGCAGGTAGATCACCTGAGGTCAGGAGTTCGAGACCAGCCTGGCCAATATGGTGAAACCCCATCTCTACTAAAAAATACAAAAATTACCCAGGCGTGGTGGTGCATGCCTGTAGTCCCAGCTACTCAGGAGGCTGAGGCAGAAGAACTGCTTGAACTTGGGAGGTGGAGGTTGCAGTGAGCCAAGATCGCATTACTGCACTCCAGCCTGGGTGATAGGGTGAGACTCAGTCTCAAAAATAAAATAAAAAATATACGTGAAAAATAGGCGCTTAATTTTAGCTTTTCTCTCCCTTTCTACCCTCTCCTCCTCAATCTATCCCTAATGAGCCTGTCATATAAACGCAGTATTCCCTTTAGTCAAATTCAAGTGTTCAGCAAAATACAAATTCCCCTAAACTGGAAATGCTGTGCTCCTAAAACAAGGGATTTACTAAGGAGAGTTCCCACAATTGTCTCCTTGGCTTATGGAATAATCAACACAGTTAATGATACAACCTTGCCACAGTTAATGATACAACCTTGCCACAGTTAATGATACAACCTTGCCAAATGCAAAAGACCAACAAAACAAAACAAAAATTTTTTCAGATCTCATCCATAGCATTTGTTTTCACTGCCCCCCCCAAACTCCACCTTCTTCAGACTTGCATCAAGGTTTGGTATGCTCCAGGGCTCTAATCACAGAGGGGTAACATAGCTGTGCTCCCTTCCTCTAAAACTTACCTACCCCTGAGATTCTTGCCCCTTTAAGGTGCTAAGATTCAATTCTAGAAACCAAATTAATTCATATTAGAAAAGAGGACTACTGGTTTAAAATCTGTTCTATGTATCTGCTTTGCGGTAAAATCCAAAAATGATTCTCTCAGTAGGAATTTTAGGTGACAGAGGCTTTGGGAAGCTCTCAAATCCCACTGTAACATTAAAAAGGAAAACATGATAGACCGGTCTCATATTTCTCCATCAGCAGTGCAAATTATATACTGTTAATACAAAACAGAAACACTTAAAAAGTTTTATAATCTCATAGAGAATAAATACTTTTAAAGATCTGAAATTAAATATTTGGCACTCCAAGCCCGTGTCCAATGAGACACAGAACTGACTGCAAGAGGCCAGGTGTAATTTTGGTAAAGTCCTTGCTCAAGAGCCCTGAATAGTATCCACAAGAGGTATTTAAATAAGATAGTTCAGTCTAGGCTAATTTGATCTAATTCTTTTCTAAACGATAACTACCTACCTTAGAAACATGCACACTAAAAGGATTCAATGCTGTCCACATAGGAAAATTGGCTTTATTTCTCGCTTGGTCAAATGACACATGCATGCCTACTCTGACCAGTCACCCTCTGACATCCTGCAAAATATTCCAAAGTTAATGTTAATGTAATAAGTAAAAGTATAACACGTTTAAAATGTTTTAAAACTTTTTTAAAAAAAGCATCCTTGTGTCAGGTAAAAAAGGCAAATCCAGTTAAAATAAAATTAAATATCAACAATACAGCCCTTAAAGAAAACAGACATGGAAAACACTTCTATAGTGTAAAAGACAAAGGATAAACTAGGAAGACAAAAATGAGGATTTTAAAAATAAGTTATTACAAAGCCGTGAGAAAAAAATACAAATACCCCAACAAAGAAAAGGCCAGAACATCCAAGTCAAGAAAACTGAAATGGGTAAAACTGAAGTATAAAAAAGTCTAATTCATTAAAGAAGTTTAAAGATATTTCTTCACTATAAACAATGAAAACAACGAAAGAGCTGGATAAAATCTAGCGTTCAGTGGAGTACAAATTAGTACTTCTGAGGACAAATCCAGCACTATATTCCAAAACTTAAAATGAATTTACTCTTATATGAAGTTATTTTTTTAAAAAACAGTCAGACACTGATGGTGGGAGTGTGATATGGTTTCACCCACTTTGAAAAACCGTTGGCAGTACTAAACCTGCACATATGCATATCCTATGCCTGTCAGCGCTACTCCCGGAGATACGCCCAATACATATGGATAGTTACATTCACCGAAACCCATGTTTAAGAATGTTCACAGGACTATTTGTAACATCCAAAAATTAGAGACAATCCAAATGTTCATCAATGGCAAAAAGAATAAGCTGTAGTATAGTCACCCAAAAGAAAATTAACGAAGCATTAAAAAAGAAAAATAGGCTGGGCACAGTGGCTGACACCTGTAATCCCAGCACTTTGGGGAGCCAGGGCAGGCGGATCACTTGAGATCAGGAGTTTGAGACCAGCCTGGCCAACACAGTGAAACCCTATCTCTACTAAAAACACAAAAATTAGCTAGGCATGGTGGCGGGTGCCTGTAGTCCCAGCTATTCAGGAGGCTGAAGCAGGAGAATCGCTTGAATCCGGAAGGCATAAGTTGCAGTGAGCTGAGACTGCACCACTGTACTCTACCCTGGGCAACAGAGTGAGACCCCATCTCAAAAAATATAACTTAAAAAAAAAAAAAGACTGAATTGATATACATAATGGATGGGTTTTACAGATTTCATCAATGAACTACAAAAATAATTTCTCTACAAAAATTAGCCAGGTGTGGTGGCGCGCGCCTATAACCCCAACAACTTGGGAGGCTGAAGCAGGAGAATCACTTGAACCCAGGAGGCAGAGGTTGCAGTGAGCCAAAATTGCACCACTGCAGTCCAGCCTGGGTGACAGAGTGTGACTCTGTCTCAAAAAACTAAATAAAAAAATAATAAAAATTTCTGTATTCTGGCCAGGCGTGGTGGCTCACATCTGTAATCCCAGCACTTTGGGGGGCTGAGGCGGGTGGATCACAAGGTCAGGAAATCGAGACCATCCTGACTAACATGGTGAAACCCCGTTTCTACTAAAAATACAAAAAATTAGCTGGGCGTGGTGTCGGGTGCCTGTAGTCCCAGCTACTTGGGAGGCTGAGGCAGGAGAATGGCGTGAACTTGGGAGGTGGAGCTTGCAGTGAGCCAAGAATGCGCCAATGCACTCCAGCCTGGGCGACAGAGCAAGACTCCGTCTCAAAAAAAAAAAAAATTCTGTATTTTTTGTATATATGTTATGCTTTAATAAAAAGTTTACAAAAGTAAGTGTTTCTGATAAATCTGCATATGTTTCCTGGAATATTTGAAGTTTAAAAATGGAAACAGTCTAAACATTGATCAATAAGAAACTGGTTCAATGAATTACTTTTTTTTTTTTTGAGATAGGGTCTCACTCTGTCATTCAGGCTACAGTGCAGTAGCATGATCATGGCTCACTGCAGTCTCTACCTCCCAGTGATCCTCCCACCTCTACCTCCCCCTAGCTGGGCCTACAGCAGGCACCACGACACCCAGCTAATTTTTTTAGTTTTTGTAGAGACAGGGTTTCTCTCCTTGCCCATGCTGGTCTTGAACTCTTGGGCTCAAGTGATCCTCCCACCTCGGCTTCCCAGAGTGCTGGGATTATAGGCGTGAGCCACCATGTCTAGCCAGGTGAAATGACTTATAAGCCATTTATACAATAGGTGGCTGGCTGCACTGGCTCATGCCCATAATCCCAGCACTTCGGAAGGCCTAAGGCAGGAAGATTGTTTGAGCCTAGGAGTTTGAGGCTGCAGTGAGCTATGATTGTGCCACTCCACTCCAGCCTGAGAGACAGAGAACTTCTCTTTAAAAAAAAAAAAAAAAAAAAAAAAGGCAAAAAACACAAACACAAACCATATGCAGTAGGCTACTAATAGTGTCTACTAGCGTCCTCTTTCCAACCAGAGCTCCACTAATGTATGTGTCTGTTCAACTTGGGTATCCAGAAGAAGTCAACTGAATTTAGTTGTACAAAGATATTCCAGCCCTTAAAACTGACAAGGATAATGAAAGAACAGAGTAGTGCAGAAGATTAAATGAGTTTAACAAAAGAAGTCTTAAACTAATTTTATAACATAAAAATCCACAGATGCAGCATTCTCCATCGATCAAAACTAATTTGCTATGAATGACACTGATCTACAGCAATTACTTTTAATCATTTAAAATTATGAGTTGTCCTCGTGGATGTTGCTTCTGGGAAAACTGAAGATACCTTTTCTATCCTTTACCTGGATGTGATAAAACGAGGTTCCTTCCATTTTGCGATTTGTTTGGAATTCGGTCCATACTTACATGTATTTTATAAAGAAGATCCTCCAAGCCTTCTCTTTCCCATGATCCCCAGTATAGCCCACATGCCAGATACAATGGGATTGTCTTTAATTATGTATCACATCATAAATTAAAGAGTTCTCATAGTCTACCTCATATGAAGACCCAAAAGGAAACTGAACTAAACCTTTAAAACTTTTACCAAACTGGTAAAATGAGAAGCTGTGCTAACTTTATGCTGCCTTGGAATGGTACAGGCACTAAATGAGATAGAAAAAAGAATTTAGGTTTAGTCTAAAGAAAAATACTGCATTAAAAATAAGCCATTCCATCACCACTGAATGAATGACTTGCCAAAAAGTATATAATAATTACTTCACTGCTGTTACCATGTGTATTTATGGGAGAGACCATGAGTTTCTTTCTCCTCTCTGCTGCAAAGTCAAGGGCAAGGAAGGCAATAAGAAGGCAGGTTAAAATGACAAAAATAATGATCTATTTCTGGATGTGCTGGTCAGGCTGGGAGACTGGTGGGACTCACTAGAATATTCCTCATTACTTTCTCTGTTTCACGGCTTAAAAATATAAAATATCCTTCAGACACTGTTCTGGTAAAAACTCATTAAATAAACCCATAAATCACATTTTATACTCACCTTTTTTGATCTTATTCACCAATACTGCTTTATACCCACTTAGCATTTCACTATTAAGGGGTATTGCCATTTTGTGTAGAATAATGATTAACATTCCCAAGAACCCAAGTCCATTTCACTTTTTAAAGTGCCAGCCACCCACCACATTATTTTCCCTGAATGCCATTATGATTACACAATCTAATATTTAAAGGCAAATGCCAAACTGTCAAGAGATAAATGACATTCTTGGCAAAATGTGTCTATCAGAGTTTTATAAGTGATTTTTATACAGTTCTGAAATTTTCCAGAAAGGAAGCCAAAGGCGAAGTCTGGGCCTTAAGGATTGACAATAACAGGTCAAGGACCAAGGATTCAGGGACCATTGAGTCCTAAATTTACTGATAACGAGTTCATAAAATAAAAGGGTGCCCTCCCTGAGCTGAGTGGAAGGGAACGAGGTCCTGGCATAAAGAATGTGCTTCTGTGCAGAGGGCAGAAGCAAGTCGTGTGGATTTCTGTGTTGAGACCCACCTGTTTCCTACTCTCCTGGAGATGAGTCACACTAGGAAAGCTGAAGAAACTTGGTAACTTTCACTACCTGGTTTGGTTTTTTTTGTTGTTGTTAAAAAAAATATATGTCTGTTAATCCATTAATATGTAGGTATCACAAAAATAGTGCTTTGGGGGGGATATGTTTACAAGGAATCCTTCTCTTTTAGAGACATAAATGGAAATATTTACTAATAAAAATGTTCCTAGGATTTGCTAGTAAATAACCCAGTGTGGGTAGAAGAGGTATAGAAGAAACAGTAGAGGGCCGGCAACATTAATGATTGAATCCCATGTTAATGATCGAGTCCCAGTGGCACATGGTGATTTGTTACACTGTTCTCGCTATTTTTGTTTTACGTTTAAGTTTTCCATAATATAGTAAAAGTTCTTTAAAAACCTAATAACACAGTTATCATCAAAAGTTTAGCTTTGTAAAGGCATAAAGCTTAGCTGCTAGAGCTAAGAACAAGAACTAGAACTAGAATTTAGCAACTAGAGCTCTCTAGAACTTTTTTTCTTTTTTTGAGATGGAGTCTTGCTCTGTCACCCACGCTGGAGTGCAGTGGCACGATCTCAGCTCACCACAACCTCGGCCTCCCAGGTTGAAGCAATTCTTCTGCCTCAGTCTCCCGAGTAGCTGGGATTATAGGTGCGCACCACCACGCCCGGCTAATTTTTGTATTTTTAGTAGAGACGGGGTTTCACCATGTTGGTCAGGCTGGTCTTGAACTCCTGACCTTGTGATCCACCTGCCTCAGCCTCCCAAAGCGTTGGGATTACAGGTGTGAGCCACCACGCCCAGCCAAAGGTGATACTATTAATGAGGCCCGTGCCCGGCCTCTCTTGAACATTTATAAAACAATCTAAGTTTTCCTGAGGTACAACAGTTTGAAGAAGACAAAAAATAGCAAGTGATCCAGTATTTAAGAAAGCAAAGACTGGCTGGGCGAGGTGGCTCACGCCTGTAATCCCAGCACTTTGGGAGGCCGAAGCGGGTGGATCACCTGAGGTCGGGAGTTTGAGATCAGCCTGACCAGGATGGAGAAACCCTGTCTCTACTAAAAATATGAAATTAGCCAGGCACCGTGGCACATGCCTGTAATCCCAGCTACTCGGGAGGCGGAGGTTACGGTGAGCCGAGATCACACCATTGCACTCCAGCCTGGGCAACAAGAGTGAAACTCCGTCTAAAACAAAACAAAACAAAACAACAACAACAAAAAACAAAAACAAAGACTTTACATTGAAAGAGAAGCATACTCTGCTAACAGTCTGAAGGAAACAAGTTCAAGTGGTTTCATAAGGATGTCTACGAAAAATTCAATCACACGGAAGAAAGACAAGCATGTGTCTGTATATCCATGACAAACAGCCTCTGGGCAACATCCTAACCAGATACGCTCTTAAACTACAAGGAAAAATGGTCATGTCCAATAGAAAGGCTCCTGATTGAAGTAAGAAGATGAAAAAAATTTTTAAGCGTTTTTAATGTTCTTCAAATGAAGAGGGGGAAGGCTTTTATTCAAAAGAGAAATTGAATGGCAGAAATAAAAGCTATTCAGAAAATGAGCATATCTTGGGAAAGGTTTGCTAAGAGAAAAAAAGAAAAGTGGCATTGAGAAAAGACAATGGGAAGTGGGCTTCTACCAGTGATGAAATTCATATGTGTAAAATTTAGGGACCATTGCAGTGGCTCACTCCTGTTATCCTAGCACTTTAGGAGGCTGAGGTGGGAGGACTGTTTGAGCCCAGGAGTTTGAGACCAGCCTGGGCAACATAGCAAGACCCCGTCTTTTTTTTTTTTTTTTTTTGAGACGGAGTCTCATTCTGTCGCCCAGGCTGGAGTGCAGTGGCCCGATCTCAGCTCACTGCAACCTCCGCCTCCCAGGTTCAAGCCATTCTCCTGCCTCAGCCTCCCGAGTAGCTGGGATTACAGGCGCCTGGCACCACACCTGGCTACTTTTTGTATTTTCAGTAGAGACAGAGTTCACCATATTGGCCAGGCTGGTCTTGAACTCCTGACCTCAAGTGATCCGTTCGCCTCAGCCTCCCAAAGTGCTAGGGTTATAGGCATGAGCCACTACGCCCGGCCACAAAAACTACTCTTACACAGAGACTGCCTTCCAGAAGTTTGAAGTCTAGCAAGGGAAAATGAGATCTGTTTATTAAGAAGTACAGAAAGAGTCTGCATAAAGTACTACTATAGCTTAGAGTAGGAGAGATTTCTTCCAGCCCGGAGGGAGGGATAGGGATGGTCTGCTATGGAAGACAAGGACTTACAAAATGTCCTAAACAGAGTGTGATTTGGACACGTCGAGGTGGGAGAAGGAATTTAATGCAAAGATTTAGTATAGAACTGATTCAGGAAACTGAGAACAATACATTTTTATTTTGATGAATGGACCCCAGGGAATACTAGAAAGTAGGCCAAGACCACATTACGGAGGGCTCCGAAGTGTGGATTTTATCTGGCAAACAGGGAAATAGTATTCCATGCACAGTGCATCTACCTGTGCTTTACAAAATAACCCAACTGTGGTGCGTAGGACTGGCTGAAGGTGGGAATAAGCAGAGTTTACAAAGATAACCCAATTGTGGTGTGTAGGACTGGCTGAAGGTGTGAATAAAGCAAAAGAGCAGAAAAGAAATATTCAAGCCCTCAACTAAGATAACAGCCACAGGAATCATGGGACATTAAACAGAGCCCTCACAGGCCTTCACAGCTGAACAGACCTGGCAGAGCCAGTAGAAAGCTCCAACGTTGCTACAATGTCTAATTTTCACAAGAAACCAAAAAATCGGATCTCAAAATCAATCTTCTAATTTCTAATTCAAGCTCTAAATTTCTAAGTGTAAACAAAGCATATGTGCTCCAATGTCTCCCTCTCAGTGAGGCCTTCTGGGATATCCTATTTACAACCACTTACTCCTAACATTCCCACCATGCAATATACTATGTATTTTACTATTATCTCCTACTGCAGTGCAAGCTCCGTAAGAGCAGGAATTGTTTATTTTGTTCACATAAGAGTACCTAGCAAATAGTAGACTATAAATGAACATGAGGCCGGGTGTAGTGGTTCACACCTATTTAATCCCAACGCTTTGGGAAGCAAGGGCAGAAAGATTGCTTGAGGCCAGGAGTCTGAGACCAGCCTGGGCAACATAACAAAACCCAGTCTCTACAAAAAATTTTTAAACATTAGCCAGGCATGGTGGTACGTGCTTATAGTCCTAGCTAATCGGGAGGCTGACGGGAGGACCATATGAGCCCAGGAGTTAAGTTAGAGACCAGCGTGGGCAACATAGTGAGACCCCCATCTCTACAAAAAACACCAAAAAATTAGCTGGGCAGGGTGGTACGAGCCTGTAGTCCCAGCTACTTTGGAGGCTGAAGCAAGAGGATTGCTAGAGCCCAGGAGTTTGAGGCTGTAGTAAGCTATGATGACACTACTGAACTCCAGCCTGGGTGACAAACATAGACTCTGTGGCTTAAAAATAAATAAATTTAAAAATAAGATGAACACATGAATGAAGTTGCCAGTCTGAGACCTTAATTTTAGCCTCTCAGACAGGTGAAGTGATACCATATATATATATATATATATATTTTTTTTTTTTTTTAAGATGGAGTTTTGCTCTTGTTGCTCAGGCTAGAATGCAATGGTGTGGTCTCGGCTCACTACAACCTCCGCCTCCCAGGTTCAAGCGATTCTCCTGCCTCAGTCTCCCAAGTAGCTGGGATTACAGGTGCCTGCCACCATGCACGGCTAATTTTTGTATTTTTAGATTTTTGTAAAATCTGTTGGCCAGGCTGGGATTGAACTCCTGACCTCAGATGATCCGCCCGCCTCAGCCTCCGAAAATACTGGGATTATAGGCGTGAGCCACTGCGACCAGCCAACGGTGATACTATTAATGGCAAAGTGAAACACAGGACAGCAGGAATCAGTTTTGTAATGAAAGATACTATTAATGAGTTTACTTTTGAAAACACTAAATTTGAGGTTATCAGTGGATAAACCAAAGTGGCAATATATTATAAACAGCTAGAAAACTCATGACTTAAAGAAGTCAACTTATAGGCTGGGCGTGGTGGCTCACACCTGTAATCCCAGCACTTTGGGAGGCCAAGGCGAGTAGATCACAAGGTCAGGAGTTTGAGACCAGCCTGGCCAAAATGGAGAAACCCCGTCTCTACTAAAAATACAAAAAAAAATTAGCTGGGCGTGGTGGCGGGCGCTTGTAATCCCAGCTACTCGGGAGGCTGAGGCAGGAGAATGGCTTGAACCCAGGAGGTGGAGGTTGCAGTGAGCCGAGATTGTACCACTGCCCTTCAGCCTGGGTGACAGAGCAAGACTCTCTCTCAAAAAAAAAAAAATAATCAACTTATAAATCAATTAAATCTGAGCCTTTTTTTTTTTTTTTTTTTTTTTTTTGAGACAGAGTTTCACTCTTGTTGCCCAGGCTGGAGTGCAATGGTGCCATCTTGGCTCACCACAACCTCTGCCTCCCCACAACCTCTGCCTCCCCAGTTCAAGAGAGTCTTCTGCCTCAACCTCCTCAATAGCTGGGATTACAGGCATGCACCATCACACCTGGCTAAATCTGAGCCTGTTTCTTAATCTCTAAACAAAGAGGGAGGGGATGCAGGGAAGGGACATTACCTCACTCACAGAATTGTGGAAAATTAAATGAAATACTGTATATCCAAAGGTACCGGGCCCAGCAGCTGACACAACAGGAACTTAATTCTTTTAATGTAAAAATAAATAGGCCGGGCATGGTAGCTCACGCCTATAATCCCAGCACTTTGGGAGGCCAAGGCAGGCGGATCACAAGGTCAGGAGTTCAAGACCAGCCTGGCCAACATGGTGAAACCCCAACTCTAGTAAAAATGCAAACATTAGCTGGGCATGGTGACACGTGCCTGTAATCCCAGCTACTCGGGAGGCTGACACAGGAGAACTGCTTGAACAGGGAGGCAGAGGTTGCAGTGAGCCGAGATCATGCCATTGCACTCCAGCCTGGGCTACAGAGCGAGACTGTCTCAAAAAAAAAAAAAAAAAAAACTTTACCTAAATGAATTGCCACAAAACTAAAATTCAAAGTTTATATAATGTAGTTTGTGTGTGTGTTTTTAGTTTTTTTCCTATATTCTTAATCAGAATACTAAAAAAACATGCTACACCATTTTTTTTTTTTTTTTTTTTTTTTGAGACGGAGTCTTGCTTTGTTGCCCAGACTGGAGCGCAGGGGTGAGATCTGGGCTCACTGCAAGCTCCGCCTCCTGGGTTCACGCCATCCTCCTGCCTCAGCCTCCCAAGCAGCTGGGACTACAGGCGCCCGCCACCACACCCAGCTAATTTTTTGTATTTTTGGTAGAGACGGGGTTTCACCATAGCCAAGATGGTCTCAATCTCCTGACTTCGTGATCCGCCCGCCTCGGCCTCCCAAAATGCTGGGATCACAGGCGTCAGCCACCACATCAGGCCTCACCCTTTCTTTTTTTTTGAGATGGAGTCTCGCTCCCATCGCACAGGCTGGTGTGCGGTGGCGGGATCTTGGCTCACTGCAACCTCCACCTCCTGGATTCAAGAGATTCTCCTTCCTCAGCCTCCTGAGTAGCTGGGATTACAGGTGTACACCATCACGCCCGGCTAATTTTTGTATTTTTAATAGAGACAGGGTTTCACCATATTGTCCAGGCTGGTCTCAAACTCTTGACCTCAGGTGATCCACCCACCTTGGCCTCCCAAAGTGCTGGGGTTACAGGTATGAGCCACTGCGTCCAGCCAACTACACCCTTTCTTGATGCTGGGTCATCATTATGAATAATAGTTGCTATACTGTACTACAAAATACAAGGATACCCTTAGGAACAAATAAGGAATATACTTATTTTTTTGCTGTAGAAAATTTCCCATACTGTTATGCTAAAGTCCTTGCATTGAGAGGTTCTTTTCCTAGTTTCTCTTTATTCTTAACCTTTAGCTATGTTTGGGAGATGACACTGGGCTACTATCCTTTAAAATGTATCTATAGTAGGCTAGAAAAATCAGATAACCAAAGTTCACGAGATTACTTTATGTTTTAAAAAAAAGGGTAAATATATCCTAAGAAAGACACTCTCCAATCAATAAAATATGTAAGTTTTAGCAGGTTTACAACTAAATTAGTTGGCTAAAGCTGTCAAACAGCTTCTGAATAAGGGAAGTATCACTTATTTAAAAATAGCCATTTCAAAATAAATATGTATTGCCCAGAAGCAAAAAAAATTTGGCAACTTACTATAGTACCCTGAATACTTAAAGACCCATTATCTTAGGAGTAAAGGGTAACATATAGTTTTAAAATTTTACAGAGTCAACCAGTACAAGTAAGGTTAAATCGCAAGCATGTTCACTACCACCTAGCAGACTAAATCAGCCTAGCCTTAGGAGAGAAAATTGTTCTTCTCTAGTGTTATGCTTCGTTTAGAGTTTCTATGTCACAAACCAAACATAGGCAAAAACCAAGTAAACGTTATTTAAATAGGAAAATCATCACTATAACTTGGCTTTTCCCTGAATGTATTATTCTACCAGACTTCCAAATAATAAAGTAAAAAATTTTCAAAGAGGCCGGGCGCGGTGGCTCACGCCTGTAATCCCAGCACTTTGGGAGGCCGAAGCGGGCGGATCACGAGGTCAGGAGATCAAGACCATCCTGGCTAACACGGTGAAACCCTGGCTCTACTAAAAATACAAAAAATTAGCCGGGCGAGGTGGCGGGCGCCTATAGTCCCAGCTACGCGGGAGGCTAAGGCAGGAGAATGGCGTGAACCCCGGGGGGCGGAGCCTGCAGTGAGCCGAGATCGCGCCACTGCACTCCAGCCTGGGTGAAAAAGCGAGACTCCGTCTCAAAAAAAAAAAAAAAAAAAAAAAATTTTTCAAAGAAAAATTAAGACTCATAGAAACATGTTAAGACAGGTTTATCAGAAAGGTAAGAAATCTAAGTATCACACTCCCACCCAAAACAAAATATTTTTAAAAGCAGATTTACAAAGTCAGATAGTCAAAGTCAGAAATGATCCAATTGCAGAAACAGTTTCAGAGAGAGAAAAGTGAAGGGAAATAGGGAAAAATAATGATACCATCTTGAGAGCAAGGAAATATAGTCAAAACAAAAATAAGATTTTGAGAGAAGTTCCAACTTCAGTTACGCACTTTAAAATGTTTAGAAGCTAGAAGGCTCTCGATGAAATATCAATAGCTTCTTAATAAACAAACTTGACTGCTTTGCTGTTTTATGGCAATAGTGCGTATTTGCTTACTTGCAACTGAAAATTACAAATTTACATAGTGTACAAATGCATGTATATAAATTAGCAGTATATTAGCTAAATAGTATATTACTCTCTTAACCCTTAAAGGGTTAATCAAAAGCCTACTTTTGGGCTGGGCACGGTAGTTCACACCTGTACTCCCAGCACTTTGGGAGGCCTAGGCAGGCGGATCACCTGAGGTCAAGAGTTCAAGACCAGCCTAACATGGGGAAACCCTGTCTCTATTAAAAATACAAAAATTAGCAGGGCATGGAGGTACACACCTATAATCCCAGCTACTCAGGAGGCTGAGGCAGGAGAACTGCTTGAGCCTGGGAGGCAGAGGTTGTGGTGAGCTGAGATCGTGCCACTGCACTCCAGTCTGGGAACAGAGACTCTGTCTCAAAAAAATAAAATAAAATAATAAATAAATGGGACCAGGTGCGGTGGCTCACGCCTGTAATTCCAACATTTTAGGAGGTCAAAGCAGGCAGATCTTTTGAGCTTAGAAATCTGAGACCACGGGCGCCTGTAGTCCCAGCTACTCGGAGAGGCTGAGGCAGGAGAATGGCGTGAACCCGGGAGGTGGAGCTTGCAGTGAGCCGAGATCGTGCCACTGCACTCCAGCCTGGGTGACAGAGCGAGACTCCATCTCAAAAAAAAAAAAACAAAAACAAACAAACAAACAAAAACAAACAAACAAAAAAGAAATCTGAGACCAGCTTGGGCAATATGGTGAAATGCCATCTCTACAAAAAATTAAAAAATTAGCTGGGCATGGTGGCATGCGCCTGTAGTCCCAGCTACTCAGGAGGATCGCTTGAGCCCAGGAGGTCGAGGTTGCAGTGAACCATGATCACACCACTGCACTCCAGCCTGAGCAACAGAACAAGACCTTGTCTCTAAATAAATAAATGATGTGCTTTTGTTTCATATCTAATCCCATTTTTTTTTTTTTTTTTTTTTTTTTTTGAGACGGAGTTTTTGCTCTTGTTGCCCAAGCTGGAGTGCAATGGCATGATCTTGGCCCCTGCAACCTCCGCCTCCCGGGTTCAAGTGATTCTCCTGCCTCAGCCTCCCAAGTAGCTGGGATTACAGGCATGCACCACCATACCTGGCTAATTTTTTGTATTTGTAGTAGAGACAGGGTTTCACTATGCTGGCCAGGCTGGTCTTGAACTCCTGACCTCAGGTGATCCACCGGCCTCAGCCTTCCAAAGTGCTGGGATTACAGGCCTGAGCCACCGCGCCCGGCCCATCCCCATCATTTTTTTTTTAACTTCTTTTCTCAAAGTACATCCTAATTCTATGGAAAGATTGACACTCACTGTCAAATAACCATCAGCTAGTCAAGCATTCAGTTTAAAATCTGCAAACTTGGATTGAACTGCAGAGAATAAATAAAGTCCTGCAAGATTCTCAAGACATGAGACACTTCAGAGATATTAACAAGTCCACAATGAAACTCCAAATCTAGAAAAATTGTTTTAAAAACTTTTTGGAAAACTTTCAGAAGGTAGGACCTTAAAAGACATCTGGTACTTAATTAAAATCCACTTTTTCTGCTCTCAGGAAATTATAAAATAATTAGACAACAAAAATCTTTCCTGGTTAACTGTAGGCCTGCAGGCAAACAATGAGCTGTGCATCTGACAGCAGAAGTCCCAAGTGGCATTTAGTTATGGCTGTCACATAGTCTCTAGCACCTGTCACATGCGGGCTATGGCATGAAGGGAAGCACAGGCGGAAGACCTACATCTGCAAATTCTAAGGGTGGAGGGGAGACGAAACCATTGTGCACATGAGAAAAAGATGCAGGAAGAATCTTGTCATTCCAAAGGCAGAACCTACCTAATCACAGGAGGCTGGCAAGACAAGGAAAACAAATCACAACCTTAAAAATGACAACAGCAACTCACCTTGAAAACTTCCAAGTCATAGGCAACATATAGTTTCCCCGTAAATGATACAAAGATGTACAAATAATCAGGTGGCCCTCTGCAAAATCCTAATGAAAACATCTATTTATTTCTTCCCCCCAACTCCCCCTCCCCAAAATACCTATTTAAAAACATCCTACTAGGCCAGGCACGGTGGCTCACACCTGAAATCCCAGCACTTTTGGAGGCCAAGGTGGGTGGATCACGAGGTCAGGAGATGGAGACCATCCTGGCTAACATGGTGAAACCCCGTCTCTACTAAAAATATAAAAAAATTAGCCAGGTGCCTGTAGTCCCAACTACTCGGGAGGCTGAGGCAGGAGAATGGCGTGAATCCGGGAGGTGGAGCTTGCAGTGAGTTGAGATGACGCCACTGCACTCCAGCCTGGGCGACAAAGCAAGACTGTCTCAAAAAAAAAAAAAAAAAAAAAAAACAACAGAAAAAATCCTACTTCCCCTTTTGGGCTGTATGTGTCTTTGCTACACCACTCAAAGTGCTCAACACAAAGCAACTTCTCAATAAAAAGCTAAATTTAATATGACTTTATGGAGTATCTATGTAGTGCCTTTGGTATTCAAGTTTCTAATGTTCTCTGAAAAATCCTGGCTGGGCATCATGGCTCATGCCTGGTAATCCCAGCATTTTGGGATTCAAGGCAGGTGGATCATCTGAGGTTAGGAGTTCAAGACCAGCCTCCAACGTGGCGAAACCCCGTCTCTACTAAAAAATACAAAAAATTAGCTGGATGTGGTGGTGGGCACCTGTAATCCCAGCTACTCTGGAGGCTGAGGCAGGAGAATCGCTTGAATCTAGGAGGCAGACGTTGCAGTGAGCCGAGATCACACCACTGCACTCCAGCCTGGGTAAGAGTGAGACTCCGTCTCAAAAAAAAAGAAAATCTTTAAGAACACTGCTTCCATTTTTTCATTTTATTTTCATTGTATTTATTTACTGATTGATTGAAACAAGGTCTCACTCTGTTGCCCAGGCTGGAGTCCAGTGGCGAGATCTCGGCTCAGCTCACTGAAGCCTCGACCCTCCCAGGTTCAAATGATCCACCCACCTCAGCCACCCCAGTAGCTTGGATTACAAGCATGCATCAGCACATCCGGCTCATTTTTTATTTTTTGTATAGATGAGGTCTCCTTATGTTGCCCAGACTAGTCTCAATCTACTGGTCTCGAGTGATCCTTCTACCTCAGGCTCCCAAAGTGCTGGGATTATAGGTGTGAGTCACCTTGCCTGGCCCTTTTTTTTTTTTTTTCCATTTTAAATACAGTTTTTACTCTAACTTGACATATAGACTGCAATGCCACTCAGTGAAGATAGCATTTAGCTAAGTCAGTGCATAAAAATCTCTACTCACAGACCTTTTAATCAGGCATTTATGAATCATTCACAGTAAGCAGTTAAATTTTACGCGGAAATATTTTCTTTGGCATTCTTCATAGTGACAAATAGTTACCTCTGTAGAGTGGTGGGTGATAATTAATAAATACCAAGCTGCCGTACCCATTCAGCAGATAAAGATGATCAAAGTGTGAATAATGGATCATAAAAAAGGAGCAGGAAGAGATGCCAGATATGCCATCATCCCCTTCCCCTTACATTACATTCAGCGCACCCCAAAGTCATGGAGCCACTTACTCGAAGACCCAGGTCCACAAACCAGACCATGCCTCATCTTCCTTTCCTTCCCTACACTGGCTAATTACCAGTTTATGTCTCTAGAGATTGATTCCCCACCTTAATGACTTCTATAATATAATCTCAAGAAAATTCTTAAAACTCAAATACCTATAAATCCAGAGGAAAATGGAAAAGGTAACACATATGCACATATAAACAATGAGTTTGCTCTTATAAAGAGGTTAGAACCCACTAGTCTAAAGCTCTAATCATAGTCTGCTTGTTCTTTAGTTATCTTGCATAACATGAATGGCTGATCCCTGCTGCTCCCTTTACTACTTCAAGTTCATTAGGCATAGCAGGTGTCAAATATTAAGTGGCACTAATATCAATTTAACCTTGATTTCATAAAACTTTAAAAGGGAAAGAGAATACTAGACTTTGGCCTTTTTAAAGCAATACATGCAAAAAGAAATAAAGTAACAGGTTCAAAATTACTGTCAAGGTTTTATTCTGAAAAAAGCAAAACTACAGATGGATACACCAGACAGAATGCTAAATGTAATCTACATGCAGAGAACTCTGCATTCCAAAACAAATGAATATGCCTTTATTCAACTGGGCCCAGTTTCCATTGTCCCTTTGGAAGATTTATGAGAGGCAGTACCCATTATCTGTTGGAAGTTTGATAAAAACTTGTATAAACAGTGTTTAAAAAAATCAAACAGTAATCTAAAGAGATACAGAAAAATAGCAGTGTCTTCTTGATTGAAACTCTGCTTAAAAACTACACAGAAGTGTAGTTAATAGGAAAATACCTTATTTGATAATATGTTCAAATAGCTATTATAAGCTGCCTGTATTTATTATCTTTATCAACACTTAGGATGAAAGAAGTGGGATAAAAAACTTTCAACAGAAACTGGAATGCTGCTTTTTAAAAAAATCCATAGTGAAAATAAGCAAAAGAAATGAATTACTGTATGGAAAAAAACTGCTGTTAAAGAAATACCCTACCACAAGAAAATCACACCAATATGAGTAAATAAGCACGAAAACCCTGGAAAGTCCAGGGAGGTGAAAGTAGACTGTATCTAGGTGTGCAATGTGATACAACAAGAGTGGTAGAGCTATTTTCAGCATCATACTACTAACAAATGATAGATCTCAGAGAAAAAGCCACCCTGCCATATTAGCGAAACTGCTAGCTCAAGACCAACAGAAATGATTAACATACAGTTAAGAAATGATCTGTCAGGTACAATTAGGACATATGAAGTGATAAACGAACGGTATAGAAACCAACCTAATCACTTAAGTAGAAGTTTGAGATTTAAATATGCTTCAACAATAAGAATAAATGCTATATTGTTATGAAGTATGAGAAGGAAATTAAAAATCAAGTTTCTCACAAGAAGTAGTACTTCCTGAAGAATTGAATAATATGAAAAAAATCAAGCTATTTGGCAAAACAACAGAAAACAAACCTAGACACATATACAACAGTGGATGTATATATAGTAAGAAAACTTGACATTGAAAAGGTGAAAAAACTATTGAGTTTCCTTCTCTCATGTTTGCACCACGGAGACAAGTAGAACTGATAGGCTCAGGTGCCACCATGTGAGATGTGCTGGTGCAATCTGAGGGCACAGTGCAGAGGAGAATCCCTCCTGAAAGACACAAGAGCACCCTCAATATAACCAAATAACCTCATCAGATCAAGTGTTGAGTTTCAGGCCTTTTTATTTTTCTTGTCTTTTAAAAACATGACTGGGGCTTAAAATAGCCTTTCCACCCCGCAACTTCTAGTCCCACTGCCTAGATACTACCATTGCTTATGCACTTTCCATAGAAATGTTTACATACACACACATCCACGTCATCACATACACAAAGACACATAGGTACAAACTGTTCTGTAAATACCTCTGTCCATGCATCTATGGAGGATATGTTTGAGGACATATAGATCTAAGCTCCTTTTTTTAGTGCTTGTATAATGTCAATATACCATAATTTACCTATCCGTAATTTCACATCCATTAGTGAATAGGAAGGCTGTTGTCTGCTGTTTTTTTGTTTTGTTTTTTTGCTATTAGTTACAATAAACATCCCAGAACATGTCTGTTGGTATACTTTTTCAAGTATCTGTTTGCAATTTCTAGAAGTGGAACTTCTATTCAAAGGGCTGTATACCTAATTTTGATATATAATGCTTAAATATCCTTCAAAAAGGTTGCATCCAGTTACATTCTAACTACCATCACATGGGCAGACCTGTTTCCCTCATGCTCTCACCAACACCAGTATTAAAGCTTTTATAGTAAAATAAAGTCCACCTTTAAACACCACCTCAATTGCCAAATGCAGCTCAAATCGCCCAGTGCTTTTTTTCTCTCATGCTGTTCACCAATCCAACAGAGCCCTGGGTAGGTGACCCATGGGGAAAAGCATGCTTTTCACAGGGATTCGCTCTACTGACCTTCCTTCTTGCCTCTCTAACACAACAAGTGCATGTGCTCCGGATTCATGAACAAAAAGTTACTAAGATATGAAGCACCTTTCATCAACTATCTCAAAGAGAAGGCTAATCAATTAAATCTCACTTAACCTGAGACAGGTTAACTCCAGAACCTGATCAGAAAAAACTAAAAATAAAGGACAGAGTTTAGTCTGATACGGCATCACTTAAACAACAAGGAGTAGTATTTTACCTACATCTCAAACACTTAAAAAGTATTTGTACTTCTAAATCTGTGCCCCCACAGGGCTGGACGCCATGGCTCACACCTGTAATCCCAGCACTTTGGGAGGCTGAGGCAGGCAGATCACTTGAGGTGAGGAGTACGAGACCAGCCTAGCCAATATGGCAAAACCCCATCTCTACTAAAAATACAAAAATTAGCCAGGTGTGGTGGCACACAACTGTAATCCCAGCTACTCGAGAGGCTGAGGCAGGAGAATCGCTTGAACATGGGAAGTGGAGACTGCAGTGACCCAAGATCACATCACTGCACTCCAGCCTGGGCTACAGAGTAAGACCCATTTCAAAAAAAAAAATTAAAATACTAAAATAAATCTATGCCCAAAATAGGATATGAAGTTAACTTCTTATTTCTTAGGTGGACCTGATACATCAAATAGCTCCTTATTCCAAACTACTGTGCTATTACAGCATGCAAAATAATGTGTTCTCACAAAAGAATGACATGGATTTAATTACCTCAACATCCAACATTAATGTAACACATTTGTTACTCTCCAATTTGCTAAAAGTCATAGAGTTTACCCTTGACTAAATGTGAGATCCCATAGAAGATAATTCAAACACATGGAAGATAATTCACTGTATCTATATAACATTTGTATATACTATTTGATTTTATAGTTTCGAATATTATCAAATGACTTTCTCACATTGGAGTATCAGGATTTTCAACCTCACCCCCATGTTTCTTCTCCCTCTCCATGGAATACAATCACATCACCATTGTTGGCCAAATCACTATTTAGAGATTATGTTATGACCATGTAAATATTATTCACTTCTGAGCCATATAGCACTGTATGATTAAGTTTTCTTTTTCCTTTTTTTTTTTTTTTTTTTTTTTTTGAGACGGAGTCTCGCTCTGTTACCCAGGCTGGAGTGCAGTGGCGCCATCTCCACTCACTGCAAGCTCCGCCTCCCAGGTTCACGCCATTCTCCTGCCTCAGCCTCCCCAGTAGCTGGGACTACAGGTGCCCACCACCACACCCGCCTAATTTTTTGTATTTTTAGTAGAGACGGGGTTTCACCGTGTTAGCCAGGATGGTCTCTATCTCCTGACCTCGTGATCCACTCACCTCGGCCCCCCAAAGTGCTGGGATTAACAGGCGTGACCCACCACATCAGGTGTTTTCTTTTTCTTTATAGTATTTTTCCTCAAAGAAATAAGCACTGTCTTAAACACTAAATCAGAAACCAATGTATCTATCCTTAATTTGTTCCTCACCTCAGACAGAACTATCTCAACATGTTTAAACACATCAAGATGAGTATTTGTATTTAAATGTTTTCCCTAGCAAATGTACCTTTCTCACTATTTGTGGCTGGTGAGTTGTGGAGGGAGGACAGGAGCCCAGGCAGTCTAGTTCAAGTCTGTTCTTTGAGCCACCCTATTTGCCTCTCTCTATCAAGACCACAGGGCTTCCGGAGAGGAGTGTGGCACACTCAGGCTTGTTCTGATGAGGAAGGTGACCAACAGCAAGACTGCACAGCGCCACGGGGAGATGCTGGTGGGATAGAGGTCGGTGGGGGCTAATGCACAGACAGGTAAGCGATGACAGGCAGCAGACTGGCTGGAGGGGAAGCCACATTTCAACGAGATTTTGAAGAACTAAAAGAAGTGGATGACTAATTGTATACGAGGGAGAAGAAAGACTAAAGAATATCTGATATTTCCAATGTAGTAGATGATGACACTTTTTTTTTTTTTTTTTTTTTTTTTGAGATGGAGTTTCGCTCTTGTTGCCCAGGCTGGAGTGCAATGTGCGATCTCAGCTCACTGCAACCTCTGCCTCCCGGGTTCAAGCAATTCTCCTGCCTCAGCCTCCTGAATAGCTGGGATTACAGGTGCCCGCCACCACGTCTGGCTAATTTTTTGTATTTTTAGTAGAGATGAGGTTTCACCATGATGGCCAGGCTGGTCTCAACTCTTGACCTCAAGTAATCCACCCACCTCGGCCTCCCAAAGTGCTAGGATTACAGGTGTGAGCCACTGCACCCGGCCAATGACACTGTTCTAACAAAAATAAAAGGCAGGCAGGAGTAGCAGGAGCAAGTTTGGTGGGGAAGCGGGGGAGAGAGAAGAACAATGTGGAGTATTTAACATGATGACAACAAGTAATTGTCCAACAGACAACATTAAGTATTATTAACCCATTTCCACTTGGTCCTACTTCTTTCAAAGTAGATCTTTAAAAAGGGAACTCAGCATACAAAGAGTTCTAAGTAAAGGCTGAGCAAATGAATAAAAAAATGTAACTTTAGATCTTAGTAGTCTAAGGAATCATTAAATTACATACAAGTCTCTTAACAAAACCATTACATGGCCGGGCACGGTGGCTCACAGCTGTAATCTCAGCACTTTGGGAGGCCAAGGCGGATGGATCACCTGAGGTCAGGAGTTCAAGACCAGCCTGGCCAATATGGCAAAACCCCGTCTCTACTAAAAATACAAAAAAAATTAGCTGGGCGTGGTGACAGGCACCTGCAATCCTAGCTACTTGGGAGGCTGAGGCAGGAGAATCGCTTGGACCTGGGAGGTGGAGGTTGCAGTGAGCTGAGATGCGCCATCGCACTCCAGCCTGGGCGACAGAGCGAGACTCCATCTCAAACAACCTGTTGCACAAGTGAGAATAAGGGAGGCTCCATGGGACCAGGGAAGGCTTTGGAGAAGAGCAAACCTGGGTTTGAGGACCATCTCCCCCATTTCCTAGGAAGTAGCCTAGGGCCTATCTATTTAAGGTGGAGGAGCTTGTTAGAAATGAACACACTGGACCCCAGTTTCAGACTAACTGAATAAAAATCTGAATTTTAACAAGAGTCTCCAGTGACTGAGAAGCACCATCCTAAGGTAAGTGAAATGATCTCTAAGCCTTGCCTCCCCCCATCATTTACAAAAGCGGGGATAAGCATATTCACCCTATGGGGAAACTGTGGATTAACAGGTGCCAAATATTTACCAAGCCTCTATCAAGAGGTGTTAGTGTCTTATATATGTTACATCGTTTAATCCTCTCAACAACCCTATCATGCAAGTATTGCTTCCATTATAAAAAATGAATACACTGTCGGGCTGCAACCCTGTCCAAGGTCGGACTGCTATTGAGTTGTAGAGCTGCTACTCACTGTGGCTCCCTGCTCTGCATTTGGCTTCCCATTATCCTCAATAATGCATATGCAACCTAGTGCAGCCAAGGGCACAGAATGTGTGAGAGCAGGCAAGGAAAGAAGCCTCGCACCTACAGAGAATCTAAACACTAGTTTAAAGCACCATCCACAAAGTTCAAAAACTGTACTCATACAAGCTTAAATGACTCAGCTGTGCTTATTCTTGAACTGATTTTCAGATAAGGATGTGGTATTAAATGAATAGTATGTATTTCAACAGTTGTGCTAAAATAGATCAACCAGCAGAATGCAACGACGGTTAATAAGACTATGTGAAAATTCTCAATAAGACACAGAAAACTCTCAATATAGCTTTATTCCAGGCTCCTGAGGGATAGGAATTCAGGCAAGAAAAGGAACATCCTAAGAGTGTCTGTAATTGTAGGATATATTTCACATAAAGACTGAAATTCTTGGCCAGGCATAGTGGCTCATACCTGTAATCCCAACACTTTAGGAGAGACCTAGGTGGGGGAACCACTTGAGGCCAGGAGTTTGAGACCAGCCTGGGCAACACAGCAAGACGCCATATCTACAAAAATTTTAAAACTATGGCTGGGTGTGGTGGCTCACGTCTGTAATCCCAGCACTTTGGGAAGCCAAGGCAAGAGGATTGCTTGAGCCCAGGAGTTTGAGACTACCCTACGCAACAAAGCAAGACCCCATCTCTATTATTTAAAAAACAAAACAAAACTAGCTGAGCAGTGTTACACACCTGTTATCCATGCTACTGAGGAGGCTGAAATGGGAGGATCCCTTGAGCCCAGGAGTTCAAGCTACAGGTAGCTATGCTGGCATCTGTACTCCAGCCTCGGCAACAGAGTGACACCCTGTCTCTTAAAAAATAGTAAGTTCTAGGTTATCTTTCAATCATTATTTTTTGAGTATTAACATTCCAGAAAAGAATGTGGAAAATTAACATTTAGAATCCCAAGTTGTAATAGTGCTAGTTCCAAACAAATCTAAAGTATGTGAATCACTCACTCTATCGACAGCTGTCTAATTTCACTCATTCAAGCCCACAATATGCCTGACGTGGTCTCAGTCTGCCACATTCTTCCTCTCTTACCTTTCTAGACACACTGGTCTTCTTTCATTTCCTCAAACACAATAAGCTCTCTTCCTCCCCAGGGCCTTTGCAATGGCTGTTTCTTCTGCCCAGCCCTGATTTCCCTGTTTTGACAGACAGCTTGCTGATTCTTATCCTTTATGGTGTGTCTTTTTTTTTTTTTTTAACAGAGATGGGGATCTCGCTATGTTGGCCAGGCTGGTCTCAAACTCCTGGCCTTAAGCGATCCTCTTGCCTTGGCCTTCCAAAGTGCTGGGATTAACAGCGTGAGCCACTGCACCAGGCCTTTATGTTGTGTCTAAATGGCACTTCCTTAGAGACCTTTCCGATCACCTGAAGTACATGCCCAGCAGACCATCCCAATTATTCTCTACCTCATTCTATTGTCTATTTCCTTGTAGGTTTTATCATGAGTACTATTTTGTCTTTTTACATCCTCCCTCACCTCGAACGAAACTCGACTTCCAAGAGGGCAAGAACCTTATTTGCCTTTATTCCTGACATTTAGCCGAGTGCCTAGCCTCGGCTACGTGTCAGTGGATGCTCAACAGAAACTGGTTAAATGAATAATGTGAGTAGGTGCCAGGCACTACGCTAGACAGTAGGATCTGGAAATAAGAGAGCATCTGCCCTCTGAAAGCTCCAAGTTTAGTGGGGAAATGAACAATCAATAAATTACCAAAGAGGCAGGTAAGAGTGACATGAGGGTTACTCAGCAGTGCTGAGGAGGCACACTGAAGGTGTTCCTGTCCTAATCCAGGAGGTGGGGAAGCCAAAGGTGTTTTCAAGAGGTGGTGATGCTGGCTAAATGCAATGGGAGATTAGCATTTTGCTCTTATATGGCAGCTACAGTGAAGTTTTTTTCCAAGGACATGAAGTAAGATGGCCCCTCAGAGTTCAACTCGAGATCAACACACAATGACTGAGGGGAGTACGAGCCATTTGAAACAGAAAATCTGGTTTCTCACATGGCAAGATTCAAGTACAGCCAGAATCAATGTATTCAGACATGCAAAGGATCAAGGTATCTCATAAAAGGGTCACCCCTGCAAGCACAGAAGAAGAATGAAAAAGAAAGACTGGCAGGGGCCACTGAAGCAACTGGATAGGGGAGAAAAAGGAGTCTTTGTTCATAGACGTGAGGTTTCTGGTCACAACAGATCTACGATGAGATGGTGGCATCATCAGATTGTGTCAGACCATTATACATTTGATTCATCTCATTGCTTTTGTTCTAACTCCTTCTCAAATAACCTTCTTTCCAGTGATATTATGGGATCCCAGCTATGTTTACCTATAGGGAGCCGACACACTGGTACACAATTAAAATTATACGCTGGTTTTCCAGTTGTACCTTTCAGACTTATGAGCTTGGTTCATCTGATGCCATGGAAGTAGATCTGCTCTTAGTTCACAAATTAGATACTTGGAAGGCAGGGGAGTCCCCTTCCCAACAAGGGATAAGGTTGGCCAGAACTCAAAATAGAGGAGGAAAAGGATTTTTGTAAGAAATGTTTGAGGTGCTACGCGGGAGGCTGAGGCAGGAGAATGGCGTGAACCCTGGGGGGCGGAGCTTGCAGTGAGCCAAGATCGCGCCACTGCACTCCAGCCTGGGTGACAGCGAGACTCTGTTTCAAAAAAAAAAAAAAAAAAAGAAATGTTTGAGGTGAACCTCACAGACACAGAAAGAGAAGGAAGAGGGACAAGCCAAGGATGATTCCAAGGTTTCTGGCTTGAGTTATCTCAAGTTGAGTTATCTTGGTATTGCTGATGGTAATACCATTCAGCAATCGAGAAATAAGAGAGAGCCTAAGACTTGCAGAGAGGCCAGGCACAGTGGCTCACACCTGTAGTCCCAGCTACTCAGAAGGCCAAAGCAGAAGGATGGTTTGAGCCCAGGAGTTAGAGGTTACAATGAGCTATGATAGTGCCACTGTACTCCAGCCTGGGCCACTGAGCGAGACACTGTCTCCAAAAAAAAAAAAAAAAAGACTTATAGAGACGTTCCATTTAGGACATGTTGAATCTGGGGTCTCTGAAAAGCAGCAAAGAGAAGATGTCCAGTAGGCATTTGGCCATCCAAGACCAGAGCTCAAGAAATATGGAATTTTTATTCTAAAAACACATTCAGGCAATAATAGATGAAATCACTCAAGAATAGGGTACTAACTACCAAGAGATAAGGATGAACTGTGAAACCCCGAGTAAAGCCAATTTTTTTTTCTTTTTTTTTTGAGACAGAGTCTTGCTCTATCGCCCAGGCTGGAATGCAATTGGCGCCACCTCGGCTCACTGCAACCTCCACCTCCCGGTTCAAGCGATTCTTGTGCCTCAGACTCGTGAGTAGCTGGGATTACAGGTGTGTGCCACCACATGCGGCTAATTTTTGTATTTTTAGTAGAGACAGGGTTTCACCATGTTGGCCAGGCTCGTCTCGAACTCCTGGCCTCATGTGATCCACCCGCATCAGCCTCCCAAAGTGCTGGGATTACAGTTGAGTCACGTGCCCAGCCCTGAGTAAAGCCAGTATTTAAGAGAAAAGGAACCTACAAGGTATCCTGAGAAACAGGCATCTAGAATTATTTTAAGTATTTGTTAGGTTATCATTTAATGTCTGCTTTCAACAAGTATGCAATGTCTTACAGAGAAAACTCAAGTTTTAAAAAGAAAAAAAAATTTGCTTATAGTAAAGTTACTGAAAAAGAAAAAGTTATTTCAGAATACCATAATATGGCTTCCTGGGACAGGAAGGAAACCAATGAGATACACCCTCCTGACCTCTTACCAGTACTTCAAAAAGTGCAATAAAGCTGGTTAAGAGAAACAAAGAAGTTTCTCTGGAGACCTACTTTAAACACTTAATCCTTGCCAAAAGTCCAAAGTCCATGAAGCTAACTACCTTTGGATGAATTTTCAAGGCAGAGATAAAATCTCCAATGTGCATTTTAATGACTAATACTAGTTTTGAGAGACATTACTACACATCTATGCTCTGGGACAGACCAAACCTTCAGTCTCTACGTCAATGGTACAGCAGAGTACCATTCTCCCCAGTAGTGTTACTGAATTTGCGACTCACTGAGTTGGAAGAGCTGCTTAAAGGTTTATCATCATCAAAAGCCATTTATTAGGGGGTTTTCTTGTTTGTCTTTTTTGAGCAAAGTGCTAAAAACTCCGTTGTATGTTTCCTACCCCATCATAGTTCACAACTTTGTTGGGTAAGATCAAATGACTCCAAAAACACCTCTGGAATTTCAATACAAGTTGCAATAGTTAAGTGCCAAAACAAGTGGTATGACAGCTGTCGGGATGCAGAAGTAATCAGTAAAGCCTGGATCATATAAGAAAACGGGGCTTGAGCCAGACTTTAAGGAAAGGCCAAGCAGTCAAGAAGGAATATGATGTCCAAGGAGTATCGTAGGCAGGGTACAGCTGACAGCAAAGGCACAGATGCAGCAACTGTGCCTAGAACCAGTTGATCAGTTTTATTGGAATAAGAGGTTCATGTAGCCAGGCTGTGGTAGATAAAAGCAGATAAGTAGACAAAAAGCAAGACGGTAGAGAGCCAGACCACAGAATTTTGTACTTTATCCTATGAACAGTACATAGCCAGTGAAGGTTTTATGACGAGGTAGATGACAGATGCAAAGCACGATTTTAGGAAAATTAATCTGGCAACTGTGTATAGAAAGGGTAATGGAATATCATGATTGTGGCGAGGTATACATGTGTCAAAACTCATCAAATGTATACACTTAAAATTGCTGAATTTTACTGCACATAAATTATACCTCAGGAAGACCAGTTTTTTAAAAACAAAGGACAAAGGTAAAGACAAGAATAAGCAGATTACTAAAATACAGGCTGGAAAAAAAATCTGGCTGTAAAATCCTGACCATTTGATAGCTGAGATTAATTCACGCCAGCTGAACATACACATTTTTTCCCAACTTCAGCAACACAACACTAGTAGCCTGAAACCAGCCATGATAGAGTATTTATACCTCAGAAATCAGCAAACATTACAAATCAGGGCTTTATCCCCCTCCCCAGGGTGGCTGTTCAATATTCACCAGCACACCACCACTGTGTAATTTCTATAGGAGGTTTGGCTTGGGTATGGTGCTAAATGAAGAGTTCCTCGACATTTCTTCTAACTCAAAATAATGACATAATTCCGAAGCACCATATCTTTATCTTACCAGCAGTAGATGGTTATCAAAAAAGTGTTAAGATTTAAGAGTCTAACATTTTACTAGTTTCAAGAATTAAAGCATGCCCATGAATAAGAAACCTTTGTGCCTCCCAATCAAGGTTTTTAGCTATTATGTGGTTTGGGACTAACACCAATTGATGATGACAATGCACAAAAAATTCCACCATTCATTCCATTATACTAAAGGCTAATTGCATGGGCCTATTATTGGAATATGCTTTCCTAGTTCAACTAGCTGCATTTCAATAGAGTAAAGAGGGTTTTCTGGAGAAACCCTACTGTGAAAAGATGAACTTTGTCTTAACAACTTTAGTTTCAAAAACTATTCATTTATAGATGCCTATTTCACGTCTCTGAAGCAAAATGGTTCATTTGTTATGTAGATTACTAAGCAGTCAGTCACTTAAGAATAAAAAGGTTTCTTCTTTAGAGGCTCCAGCTAACTGTCTGCATAGGTTCAATCTAAAAACCAGCAAAGCATACTGCCAAATATGATAGCAAATAATTGTTTAAACACAAATGAGCACCACCTTCAAATTTTCCAACCCACTTTCCAAGGGCCAATCTATGGTTATCCCCAAGAAAGACTGCCTGCTCCTGGGTTTCTTACCAGTAAAGGGAAGAAATACGGGGGTCACAAGAGGGGAATAAGGCAAGAGGTATAGAATGATGTTCTCTACAGCAGATCTGACTCCATGAGTCCTTAACTAACAGCCTTAAGTTTTGTTTCAAAAGTTCTTAAGTCCATTGCTTAGAACTCAGAATGTAACTTCCTAGATATAAAAGCCAATTTAGCTCACTTTTATCTGAAGTACACTATTTAACTCCGGAATATTAGCCATCATCTATACCAATGCTTTTACTAAAAAAATGTAAGTGCATTCAGAGTTTTAATTGAGACACTAAAACCATCATTTGAACCTCATTGCAACTGGAGCCCCTCTCGCTCAGAGAAGGAATACAAAACACAGGAGAAAGATCATAAAGAACTATGTAATATAATGAGCAGGGAGAAAATGTCAGGTGGGAAAAATGACTGGAAATGGGAAGAAGAAACATGTACAAGAATCACCAGGAGAGTGACATTACCCGCCCCACTGATACCTAGAGAGGGGCAGGCAGGGGGCAGGTATTCATGAGACATGCACACTTTGATGAAGCACCCCGTGAATTTCTGACCTACACCTCAAAGAACCACTGCTCCAAGGAGTGAGCTGCAAGGCCATGAAAAACATACAAGGGGACAGTTCAGAGGCCCAGGTCCGCTCACCGAGCATTCTTTCTACCAGACTCCAGTCCAAGGGTCTTTTCCTTTTGCTTCTAATTGCCCTGGAAGAGTAGAAATAAGAATCCTTCAAAAAGAGAAAAATGGGCCGGGAGTGGTGGCTCACGCCTGTAATCTTAGCACTTTGGGAGGCTGAGGTGGGAGGATCACTTGACCCTAGGAGTTCAAGACCTGCCTAGGCAACATAATGAGACCCTGTCTGTATTAAAAAATATATAAATATACATGTGGCCCCACCTCTTTAGTAATAAATATTTACCATTTTCCATTCATTCTTCACAATGCTTAAGTCCAGATGCAATACAAACAGTTCTAGGATCTAGGGACAAAGAGTTAAGACACAGAATCTGTCTTCTAAGGAGCAGCTTGAAAGAGGTGGGAGTTGGAGCCACAAGCAAACAGCTGATTATATAAAGTGGTCTGAGGGGAAAACAAAGGGTTCGATTAAAGCATACAGAAGACAGGAAAAGGGTCGAAGACAAATACAGAGGGGGGGTGGGGTTCAAGGAAGGCTTTGAGGAAGATGCAAGGCTTGAGGTGAATATTGAAGAATAAACAAAAGTTGCCGGGCACGGTGGCTCGCCTATAATCCCAACACTTTGGGAGGCTGAGGCAGGCAGATCACCTGAGGTCGGGAGTTCGAGACCAGCCTGGCCAACATGGCGAAACCCCATCTCTACTAAAAACACAAAAATTAGCCGGGTGTGGTGGCAGGCACCTGTAATCCCAGCTACCCAAGAGGCTGAGGCAGGAGAGTCACTTGAATCCAGGAGGTGAAGGTTACAGTGAACCGAGATTGCACCACTGCACTCCAGCCTGGACGACAGAGCAAGACTCTATCTCAAAAACAAAAACAAAAACAAAAAAGTTAGCCAAAAGAGAAAGGGACTCTTTAGAAGAGTTAGGAAGTGTCCCTTGAGAAGGCTAGGGGAGGGGAGAGGCATACAGCACAGCATTGTATCTTAAGACCGATGGTAGGAAGGCACTACTTCTCTGTCAAACTGACTTTTAAACCAAGACTCCATCAAACCGATTTTTATACCAAGGTTAGGCTTTAAACTATGGGCGCTAAAGAGCAACTAAGGAGTTTTAGGCAAGAAGTAGCATAATCAGATGTACTAAAAACAGGATCATGCCTGTAATCCCAGCACTATGGGAGGCCGAGGAAGGCTGATTTTCTGAGGTCTGGAGTTCAAGACCAGCCTGGACAACATGGTGAAACCCTGTCTCTACTAAAAATACAAAAATTAGCCAGGTGTGGTGGTGGGCACCTATAATCCCAGCTACTCAGAAGGCTGAGGCAGGAGAATCACTTGAACCCGGGAGACGGAGGTTGCAGTGAGCAGAGATCGCACCACCGTACTTGAGCCTGGGTGACAAAGTAAGATTCCATCTCAAAAAACAAAAACAAAAACAAGATCACTCTGGCAGCCAAGATGAAAGGCAGACTGGAAAGAGACAAGACTAGATGCAGGAAGCCCTGAAGTTGTGAGATTATCTCCAACAGTCCAGGTAAGGTCCCGAGGCCCTGAATCAAATAGTGGTGGTCGCGATGGAGGGCAGGGTTGGGGGAGAGAATAAAGAGGCAGAACAGGTCAGGCATGGTGACTCACGCCTGTAATCCCAGCATTTTGGGAGGCCAAGCCATGCAAATCACAGGTTCAGGAAAATGAGACCATCCTGGCTAACATGGTGAAATCCTGTCTTTACTAAAAATACACAAAAAAAGTTAGCCAGGCATGGTGGCACACACCTGTAGTCCCAGCTACTCAGGAGGCTGAAGCAGGAGAATTGCTTGAACCTGGGAGGTGGAGGTTCCAGTGAGCTGAGATTGCACCGCTGCACCACTCCAGCCTGGGTGACAGAGTGAGACTCCATCTCAATTAAAAAAAAAAAAAACGAGGACAGAACAAACAGGATGAGGGAGGTTGTTAAGACACACAGGTTTCCCACTTCGGCAATAGATAAGTAAACAAAAAAACAGATTGCAGTGAGAGTTTGGAAGAAATAGTACTGAAATCGGTATTGGACATGCAAAGTTTTACGGGCCTGTTGGGATCGTCTTGGAGAGATATTTGGAAGGCAGGCACCTACACTAACCTAGAGTTTAGGAAACAACAACTCAACCAAAAATGCACATATGTGATTTTTTTTTAAATTATTTTTTAGAGACAGGGTCTCACTCTGTTGCCCAGGCTGGAAGGCAGTGGCATCATCATAGCTCACTGTAACCTTGAACTCCTGGGTTCAAGTGATCCTCCTGCCTCAGCCTCCCGAGTAGCTGTGGGACTACAGGTGTGTGCCACCATGCCTGGCTAATTCTTAAATTTTTCTTTGTAGGGACGACGTCTTGATATGTTGCCCAGGCTAATCTCGAACTCCTGGCCTCAAGCAATCCTTCTGCCTTGGCTTCCCAAAGTGCTGGGATTACAGATGTGAGCCACCATACCGGGTCCATGAATCATTTTATAGCAAAGGATGTGTTATGTGAAAAGATGACTGAGAATGAAGCCTATGGGAAAAACAACCTTTAATACATGTACACACAGAGATGCAGGACCAAGGTAGGCCTTTATTATGAGATAGAATTTAAAATGTTCCTTCAGTTTAGGGGTCCACAAACTAGGGCCCACCACCTGTTTTTGTAAATAAAGTTTAACTGGAGCACGCCATGCCTATTCATTTATGTATTATTGATGGCTGCTTCTGTGCTGCAACAGCAGAGTTGAATAGTTGCAAAAAAGACCATACAGCTCACAAAACCTAAAATATTTACTACAGGCTGAGTATTCTTTATCCGAAATGCATGGGACCAGAAATGTTTTGGATTTATTTGCATATACATAATGACATATCTTGGCGATGAGACTCAAGTCTACACTTGATCTTAGCCAAAAGGCCGAGAAGCGATGAGACTCAAGTCTAAACATGAAATTCATTTACATTTCTTTCTTAAGAGATGGGGTCTCATAATGTTGTCCAGGCTGGTCTCGAACTCCCAGGCTTGGCGATCCTCCCACCTCAGCCTCCCAAAGTGCTGGGATTACATCATGAGCCACCGCACTGGGCTCATTTACGTTTCATACACATCTTATACTCATAGTCTGAAGGTAATTTTATACAATATTTTAAATAATTCTGCACATGAAACAAAGTTTGTGTTAAGTACTTATGTGTGGAATTTTCCACTTGTGTTACGTAGGTGCTCAAAAAGTTTTGAATTTTGGAGCATTTTAGATTTTGGATTTTCAGATGAGGGATGCACAACCTGTTTTTGGCCCTTATAAAACCTGCTCACTCATGCTTTACTCAATAGCCTTTAGGCGAAGCCTATCCCTACTTGCTACCTCAGTTTCTCCATTTGAGAAATGAAATGTACATTATGTTCAAGTTCAACAAGAACTCAAAAGGCTCATTTTTAATAATTATCAAAGCTAATCACTAAAAATTTTCGTCAAATATTTTGTTCAACACAACCAAGTGCATTTCTAATAAAAGTCAAGGTTTTAAAGAATATAAAAATGTACAACATTGGGCCAGGCGCGGTGGTCACGCCTGTAATCCCAGCACTTTCGGAGGCCAAGGCGGGTGGGTCGCCTGAGGTCAGGAGTTCGAGTCCAGCCTGGCCAATATAGTGAGACTTCATCTCTACTAAAAATACAAAAAATTAGCTGGGCATGGTGGCAGGCGCCTGTAATCCCAGCTACTCAGGAGGCTGAGGCAGGAGAATGGCTTGAACCCCGGAGGCAGAGGCTGCAGTGAGCCAAGATCGTGCCACTGCACTCCAGCCTGGGCAGCAATAGCGAAACTCTGTCTCAAAAAAAAAAAAAAAAAAAAAAAAAAAGAGTACAGCATAGAATCTGACAATATAGGATTTAAATTACAAGGCAATTTATTGACTTACATGTGCCTACAAAATAAAGGGAATCCCAAATTTTACTTTATATCCAATTCAGAGCATTAACACAACAGTCTACTCCAGAAAGCATTCACCTCGACCTGTTACAAAAGGTCCTGGTCTTTTGTAACAGAAGAGAAGAGCCACACAGCAGAGAAGTTATTGCTATCTCCACCACCACTGCCATCATTTCCTGAACACCCATCATGTCTAGATGCCATTCCAAGCATCTAAGGCCTGTTTGTTTCATTCGAGCCCCTCAATAACTCATGAGGACATCCATCCATTTTATAGATGAGGAAACTTAGCCTCAGAAAGGTTAAGAGCCTTTAACGGGGTGCACTGGCGTGCATCTGTAGTCCCAGTTACTCCAGAGGCTGAGGCACAAGGATTGCTTGAGCCCAGGAATTAGAGGCTGCAGTGAGCTATGATTATGCCACTGTACTCCAGCCTGAGCAAGAGCCAGACCCTGTCTCTTAAGGGGAAAAAATGGTTAAGAGCCTTGCCTCAAGTCACCTAGTAGGGAGCGGGTGAGAGAACCAAGTCTGACCTCAGAGGCTCTGTACTTAACTACGACCCCATACTTTTGTTACCGACATGGAAGGAGATAATACTTATAAAAGAACAAATGGAATCTGGACACTAGGAAACACATATCTGCTTGTCTTCCCCACTTGGAACTCAGTGCATATCTTAGAAGCCAGATTGGTGTCAACAGCTTAAGAAGGTAACACGTATTGACTGTACCAATGGGCTCTGGCCAGACAGCCTCAGAACCACAACCAGGTGCAACACAGCTGCCAGCAGACAACATATCAAGTTCCCAACAGCCACCTCAAAAATCAATTTTTTTTTTTTTTTTTTTTTTTGAGACAGTCTTGCTCTGTTGTCCAGGCTGGGGTACAGAGGTGCAATTTTGGCTCACTGCAACCTCTGCCTCCCAGGTTCAAGCGATTCTCCTGCCTCAGCCTCCTCAGTAGCTGGGACTACAGGAGTGCCCCACCATGCCTGGCTAACTTTTGTATTTTAGTAGAGATGGGGTTTTGCCATGTTGGCCAGGGTGGTCTCGAACTCCTGACCTCAAGTGATCCACCCACCTCGGCCTCCCAAAGTGCTGGGATAACAGGCGTGAGCCACCATGCCTGACCAAAAATCAACTTTTTAAACAACTCCCCTCCAGAAACAGAGGGCAGCTGACACAAGAAATAAAAAGATCTTTGTAAATCAGATATTACAGTAATGTACTCTAAGAGGTCATATCATACACTCAGTGGCAAGAACATGAGCTTTCACTTCAAACCGACCCAGGTTTGAGTTCTGGTTTCAACACAAGGCTTATGACAGTAAATTACTTATCTTCTCTGAGCCCACTCCCTTGATGAAATAAAGAACCACTCTCTCTGCCAGACAGTCCAGGGAATTATCAGTACCATAATAGAGAATTTAGTGGTTCAGAGTCAAAGCTCCCGAGTTAGACAGACTGAGCTTATCTCTCAGCTCTGCAACTTACTTGGCATGAGATTGGGGCCTAAGGTTTCATCTTTAAAACAGAAAAAAAAGAAAACAGTACCTACCTCTTGAGTTATTCTGAGGACTGAGGAAGATATTTAAAGTGCTAAAAAGCACAATGCCCGGCCCAGGATGCGCTCAAATGTCAGCTGTTACTACTATGATTAATGTGTCTGGCACACAGTAAGCACTCCAAGAGGCTTTTCATTAGTGTAAGTTATAGACCAAATAACAACTTCCAACTTCAAGACCTGATCTTTAGCGGAAACAACGTCTTTCCCTGAGGCTGTGAAATTAACTTTCATAGCTTTAAAGGAGTGGCAGAAGCACATTTCCTGAGACAAAAACCATGGGCTTGGCTCCCTCTTGTTAAATGGTAGGAAGGTTTCTTCATCTGCTTCTTCACACTTTAAAATAAATACTAAATACAGCCGGGCGTGGTGGCTCACACCTGTAATCCTAGCACTTTGGGAGGCTGAGGCGGGTGGATCACGAGGTCAGGAGATCGAGACCATCCTGGCTAACACAGTGGAACCCCGTCTCTACTAAAAATACAAAAAATTAGCTGGGCGTGGTGGCGGGCACCTGTAGTCCCAGCTACTCGGAAGGCTGAGGCAGGAGAATGGCGTGAACCTGGAAGGCGGAGCTTGCAGTGAGCCGAGATTGCGCCACTGCACTCTAGCCTGGGTGACACAGCGAGACTCCGTCTCAAAAAAATAAATAAATACTAAATACTACCACTGGTGCTTTCAGGCAGGCAACACCCTTAACTTCTAAACAGAACGAACTATTTTCCCCACATACGGTTTTCAGAGCACCAGGAGGAAACATTGAAACAGAAAGGCATCTGTTTAGAAGCAGAACTTTTAACTCTTAGTAAAACAGCCTGCCTGTACCTGTGGCCAAAGCAAAAGCAAACAGGCTTAGCTAAGTGGCCCAGACTCTCCTAACCCTGCCTGTCTTTCAAGAGAACTCCTACCATCCCCAGCATGCAGTTCCTTTTGAGCTCCCTTTGTATCTCAAAATCCATAAAAATGTTGAGTACCACAGATCGTTCTTTCAATCATCAGTTCAGAACACGGAAACAGACCAAAGGCAATGCAAAGACAATCTATAATTTAAAAATTCCTTGACTTCTATCAGCCTCGTAAGTCCATCTAGCTAAAATGTACATTTCATATAAAGCTCAATTATTAAAAAGCCAGAAAAAATCCATAAAACCCTCTGAATCTCAGGAAGCTCTCTCAGATGCATTTTACATTTTCAAATGGCTCATATGCCTACACTTGTTAAGTTTTTGTCAAATGACTTCAGCTTTTTTTTATATAGGCAGGTAATTATATTCATTCCAGGACTCTAATATCCTAAACACAAAGTTTAACCGGCATTATAACCAGCTTAACAGAGAAATCCTCTTCCATTAAACAGATCCGATTCAAGGGGTATCTAAGAAAAATAGGAAAACAGTTTCCAGATACAGCATTGGCTTTTATCCACCACAGAAATCAACACACTCAGCTTCTACAAACTTTAACAAATTTGCTTTACATTTCTAAGCCATTTGAAATAGAATATGCACAAGTGGTTAATGATCTTGTATTTTCTTCCCACTTAAAAAAAAAACAAAGAAGCCATTTATCACACTCAAGTTCTAACAATTCAACAACAAAAAAAAAGCCTACCAAAAATCAAATCCCAAACCACAGCCATCCTCTCCAGCACTTTGCAACAGTCTAGTTCACATCTACAAGCCTTACTTTTGTTTGGAAAGCTAGGGGGAAGGAGGAAAGCAGCCTATCTGTTTTAGATTTCATTTCTAGGGAAACAGAAATAGACGCAAAGCCTCAAGGTTACACAGTACACACAGAGAACATCCTGTCCACTAGCCTAAACACACTCTGAGCATGTACACGGCTAATGGCCAAACCACCTGCAAAAGTTCCATTTGTGGCTGGGAGCGGTGGCTCACACCTGTAATCCTAGCACTCTGGGAGGCCAAGAAGGGGGATCACGAGGTCGAGAGATCAAGACCAACCTGGCTAACACAGTGAAACCCCATCTCTACCAAAAATACAAAAAATTAGCCAGGCGTGGTGGTGGGCGCCTGTAGTCCCAGCTACTCCGGAGGCTGAGGCAGGAGAATGGTGTGAACCCAGGAGGCGGAGCTTGCAGTGAGCTGAGATCACACCACTGCACTTCAGCCTGGGCGACACAGCAAGACTCCGTCTCAAAAAAAAAAAAAAAAAAAAAAAAAAACAGCTGGGCATGCTGGCAGGTGCCTGTAGTCCCAGCTACTGGCAGGAGAATTGCTTGAACCTGGGAGGTAGAGGTTGCAGTGAGCCGAGATCGTGCCACTGTACTCTGGCCTGGCAACAGAGCGAGACTCCGTCTCAAACAAACAAAAAGTTCCATTTGCTGGGTCTCACACGTTACCTACAAATTCGAGATTATGCTGCTTCTCATTTTGTTTATTTTAGAACAGTCACCTTGTATCCAACTGATTCAGCCCACTTTTACTGCCAAGGTGTTAACATGCATTACATTTGCTGAAGACAGAAAGAAAATGAAATAGTTCCAGCCCCTACCCTGAGGACATACCCTCACATCCCTACTCCTTCTCCATCATAAACTGTGTGTGTGCAGATGTGTGTGTGCCTGCTGGAATCTGGGGTGCAGGGAGGTTGGTGGTAACAGGAGACCATGAGGCTGAGACAATCAACTAGCCAGGGTTTTCTGAGAAGAAAGGGCACAGGCAGGGACACTGGGCAACACATGCTTCTGTCTAGTTCTTTTCATCTCAAGCATGGTTCACGCAGTAAAAGGTCTCCCTGGACTAAATCCTGAACTAATAAAAAGCCTTTATTTTAGAGAGAGCAGGGAAGTATGTACTTGTTAAATATCAAGGAGCTAGGAAACACAGTTAAAACTTTGAACTGGGGGGTGAAAAGGAGGGGTAAAGAAACAACAACTTTGAACTGTAAGGTTTAAAAAAGTTAACCTACCTGCATACGATTCTCCTAAATTAAAAACAGGATCTATGCAATGCTCAGTGTTGCCCCTGCATCTCAATGAACATACCAACATACCTTTGAATACGCTCCTTAACATCAGCACAAGTGTGAGACTTCTCACCAAAAGCTAGTATCAAGTATGCACACGCGAATAAGTGCTTACTATTCCATGCTATGGTTCACATTTATTCTTTTAAGGCACTGAGAATTTCAAAACACGACTCTATAATTTGCTCTCCAAAAACTGCTTCTATTAGATACTGGCAGGCCTCAAACTTTCATGTCTTAAAGCAAGACAAATGCTCCTATTAAAAAGGGACTGGCAGCCCAGGAACGCCAAAAGCTGCAAGAAGTCCAAAGCAATCTCTCATATCATCACCTTTATATATACATACATGCACATGCAGTTGATTAACAGGAGGCACTCCACCTTTCTGAAGGAAGTTCTTATAACTATACCCATACTTGCTACATACAATGTAGCAAGAGTAAGAGATAAAGACTGAAAGTATCCTCATGAAAGACATTATCCAAAAAATCCAAATTTTTATTTTTTTTTTGAGACAGTCTTGCTATGTCGCCCAGAATGGAGTGCAGCAGCACAATCAAGACTCACTGCAACCTCTGCCTCCTGGGTTCAAATGATTCTCGTGCTCAACCTCCCAAGTAGCTGGGATTACAGGCAGGTGCCACCACACCCAGCTAATTTTTGTATTTTTATTAATACAGAGACAAGGTTTTGCCATGTTGGCCAGGCTCAAGTGCCCAGCCCCAAAATCCAAATTCTTAAAATTACCAACCTGTACAAAGCTATACCTATTCATATTTGACAATAAAAAAACACCTGTGAAGACCATTTGTTGTCCCACTGAAAACTAAGGAGCATGGGCTGGATGCTTGAGGCCAGGAGCTCACAACCAGCCTGGACAATGTAGACCCTTTCTCTATGTATATGTTTAACATGTAAGAAAGAAAAGAAAGAAGGCTGTGCGCTGTGGTTCTTGCCTGTGATCCCAGCACTTTGGGAGGCTGAGGCAGGTAGATCACTTGAGCCCGGGAGTTTGAAATCAGCCTGGGCAACATGGTGAAACCCCATCTCTACAAAAAAATACAAAATTTAGCCAGGTGTGGTAGTATACGCCTATAGTCCCAGCTACTGAGGAGGCTAAGATAGAAGGATCACTTCAGCCCAAGAGGTCAAGGCTGCAGTGAGCTATGATTTTGTCACTGCACTCAAGCTGAGTGACTGAGCAAGACCTTGTCTCAAAAACAAAAACAAACAAACAAACAAACAAAAAGCACCAAAAAACAAGGCACATGGATGAAAGGAAATGTGTCATATGCTAGGAAAGAATAGAAAATGACCAACTAGTTCAAAGGAAATACAATAATTTCTATTATCTACCTGTTTCAAAAAGACTATAGTAAACAGCTAAGCTAATGAGTTTGAAACTTAAATTAAGACAAAAACTTGATTGACCATCAAGTTTGTTTTAATACCAGAATCCATTCCTAGACTTGTAAAAACAAAACAAAACTCCTGGTAACACCCTACTTAAAACCTTCAATGAGTCTGGGTGCCGGCAGCATACAACTCCACCTGCCTCCATGTCTGCAGGCTCTCCTCTGCTTATCCCTTGGCCTCACCAATCCTGGGACTCTACACAGTCACGAACACTCATTAAGTTTCTTGAATAATGTGGTTTTACAGCTCTATGCCTTTGCCTCCCCTCCACCTGGAATGCCCCTCAACTCCACAGCTCTCTGAAAATGCCCACTCATCTTTCAAGACCAAGGTCAAACTTCATCTCTTGGAACAGCCCCATTTCCCTAGGCAGGCTGCACACCGCACTCCGTTGTGTGTCCCTTTGCCACTCACTGGGAGACAAAGTTCATCTCTCTCCTAGAACGCAAGCTCCCTAGAATAGGAAAGCCATGTCTCACCTCTCTTGTTAGCATCTTTACTGCTTTGCGCAGGGTCTGACAGAAAGAATGCACTAAAAATATTTGACTAGAAAACAGACTGAGAAAACATTGGGATACCATTTCACATCCAGATAGGCAAAATGTTAGAAAGCTGGACAAATGATGGTGTGGATATGAATAAACAGGAACTCTCATATGTTGCTGATGGGAATGTGAGTTTGGTAAAACTACTTTGAAGAGTGATATTTTTCATCTCTCGCCAAGCTGAAAATGAACACCATCAAAAGCAGCAATTCTGCTTCAGGTTACATACATTAGACTATTATTTGTCAAATATTGTCCTGATCAGCTTATTTTTAAATGAAGGGATATTTATTTATATCTCAAGCATGCATCTCTCACATTGTATGGGTAAATATTTTTTCAGGGTAAATATTTTATAAAACTATAATTTCCATTACATGTAAATATTTATGCATATATATATATGAACATTATGCAAATAAACACACACACACATGTTGGTTATCAATGTAAAGTACATTTCTTACTGTTTCTAGTGAACAAAAAGGCTTGAAAAACACTATCCCAGAAAAACACATATGTGCTCAAAAAGACACTCATAAATGTTCATTATGAAACTGTATATAACCGTGAAAAACTGGAAATAACCTAAATTTGCATTAACAAAATGGAAAAAATATGGTACACACATATAACTCAATATAAATGAACTGGAAACGAAGTAAAGCTACTAGAATACTTCTAATAATATCAATAAATCTTAAAATATTGAATCAAGGCCGGGCGCAGTGGCTCACGCTTGTAATCCCAGCACTTTGGGAGGCCGAGGCGGGCGGATCACGAGGTCAGGAGATCGAGACCATGGTGAAACCCCGTCTCTACTAAAAATACAAAAAATTAGCCGGGCGTGGTGGCGGGCGCCTGTAGTCCCAGCTACTCGGATAGGCTGAGGCAGGAGAATGGCGTGAACCCGGGAGGCGGAGGTTGCAGTG
>NW_026652276.1:210784208-210828625 GCF_009828535.3 Hylobates moloch
AAAAAAAAAAAAAAAAAAAAAAAGGCCAGGCGTGGTGGCTCACACCTGCAATCCCAGCACTTTGGGAGGCTGAGGCAGGTGGATCACCTGAGGTCAGGAGTTCAAGACCAGCCTGACCAACATGGTGAAACCAAATCTCTATTAAATACAAAAAATTAGCTGGGCGTGATAGTGCATGCCTGTAGTCCCAGCTACTTGGGAGGCTGAGGCAGGAGAATCGCTTGAACCCAGGAGGCAGAAGTTGCAGCAGTGAGCTGAGATAGTGCCACTGTACTCCAGCCTGGGCAATAAGAGCAAAACCCTGTCTCAAAAAAAAAAAAAAAAAAATTAGCTGCACGTGGTAGTATGTGCCTGTAATCCCAGCTACTGGAGAGGCTGAGGTAGAAGAATTGCCTGAACCCGGGAGGCGGAGGTTGCAGTGAGCTGCGATCACGCCATGGCACTCCAGCCTGGGCAACAGAGTAAGACTCTGTCTTCGGGAAAGAAAAAAAAAAAAAACTGAAGACCTCAAAGAGCTTTTCTATGTGTGTTATTTACCATTTTAGAAACACAAAATATTAATTCATTTAAAAGTAAATCTTATGTATGTAAACATAAATCATCTTTATGGAAAAAAAACTAATTTCCAAAACAAAGAATAACATAGTAAGAACAGTTTTTAATCATTTTGCAACTCTCTTTAATGTCCAGCTTAAGAAAAGAAAGCTAGATTTTCATATGTGCTTCTGTATTGAATCTGGTATGTTTTGAATGTAATCAGAAAAGAGTACTTTAATAGACTTTTCAGATAATTCTGGACATTTTTTGTTGATATAATGCCAAAATTGACAAGTAGTTGTCTTGTAAAGGCTAACTGCAATGTGGAATCTTAAATTATACCAAGGAACTTTTCATATTCTTATATTAAAATCCACTGTTCTACTTTGCTTTTGTTTTTGAGACGGAGTCTAGCTCTGTCACCCAGGCTGGAGTGCAGTGGCACAATCTCAGCTCACTGCAACCTCCGCCTCCCAGGTTTAAGCGATTCTACTCCTCAGCCTCCCCAGTAACAGGGATTACAAGCGCCCACCACCACACCCAGCTAATTTTTGTACTTTTAGTAGAGACGGGGTTTCACTGTGTTGGCCAGGCTAGTCTCGAACTCCTGACCACGTGATCCGCCTGCCTTGGCCTCCCAAGGTGCTAGGATTCCAAGTGTGAGCCACCGCGCCCAGCCCACTTTGCTTTTTTTTTTTTTTTTGGAGACGGAGTCTCGCTCTAGAGATGGGGTTTCACTGTGTCAGCCAGGATGGTCTCAATCTCCTGACCTCATGATCCACCCACCTTGGCCTCCCAAAGTGCTGGGATTACAGGCGTGAGGCACCATGCCTGGCCTACTTCGTATTTTTAATGGATCTTTTAACCAGGCATAATTTTTCTGTCATGCACTGGCCATTTGGAAAATAGTTTTCACTGACTTACACAGATCTTCCAAATGTTGACACCATTTCATCATACATCAAAAATCCTGTCAGAGGAGATCGAGACCATCCTGGCTAACACAGTGAAATCCCGTCTCTACTAAAAATACAAAAAATTAGCCGGGCGTGGTGGCGGGCGCCTGTAGTCTCAGCTACTCGGGAGGCTGAGGCAGGAGAATTGCCTGAACTAGGGAGGCAGACGTTGCAGTGAGCTGAGATCATGCCATTGCACTCCAGCCTGGGCGACAGAGCGAGACTCTGTCTCCAAAAAAAAAAAAAAAAAAAAAAAAAAAAAAAAAAATCCTGTCAGAAATGTCTACATCAGAAAACCGCTGGCTAGGCAAAAAAGGCACGTAATGATCAATATTACTATGAAACAAGTTCTGACCTCACATTCCCCTTGACAGTATCTTGGGGATCCCTAGGGGGCTCCAGACATCACCTGTGCCAGAACCTCTGTTACTTACCAAAAACCTAAAGAGTAAAATTCTGTTCCTCTTTCACCAAGCACATGCCCACAAACAAAGAAAAACAAAAGCTATACTTATGTGTATATACATTTAAATATAACACTAAACTTCAGGTTTTGCATCTGTAAAATGAGATTTTAACTATCTGGTTTAAGTATCTTTCCTATCATTCTGAATAACTAAGAAAAGGCCACATATTATTTTTATGGAAGGTGTGAGCTGCTGAAGTAGTTCTTAAGTTCTCTTTTGTCACAGAATACAGGTGAAAGGTAAAAATAAACACAAAATAAAGGTCCTTAATGAAGTCCTGAGCAAACTAAGAAGTTGACAGTATCAAATATTAAGGAAAGCCCCTTTTAGAACTTCTAAATTTGTAAGGAGGAACTTGAAACACTTTGCAACTTATAAAACAGGGTACTAAAAAGCTCTACAATTTGGATGAGTTTAAGGTATTCTATTTTACAAATGAAGTAAAGCAAGTTTCAGCTGTTTCTTTCCCCAAAGCACAACCTTAATTTCCTTTTATCTTAAACATCAGGAATCAATCTTAACCATCTGAAAATGGCATTGAATAACCTATAAGGTATTAGCATTTAGGACCATTTAAGAAAACAAACACACGTTACATGTGGAAAAATGAACACTACATAAAAAGGCAAATGACATCCGCACAGAAAAGAATTGAAGTCCCCATAATTGGAGGAAGATTCAACACTTTCCTGCAAGATTTCCATATCGTTTCAATTGCAGGTGCCAAAGTTTAGTCTAAAAATGACCTAAGGACTTGGTGAAAACCCAGTAGTATATAATTTATTTTAATCCATTTAACAGGTGTTTGCTGAGCATCTACTACACAGGCAAAGCTATAAGGGACAAAAGCTTACGAAACCATAGTTAGCCCCAGATCCACTGTGATAAGGACTTACTCTGATCTCAGCACCTTTAACTGACCTGTGTGGTCCAGATTTTTAACCCATAAAAAGTGGGCCATAACATCTCAAAGCAAAAATGCTGCAAGGATAAACGTGAAATGTATTAGAATGAAAAGTACATTATAGAGCAATGACAAGACAGGCACAGTCATTCATGCCTGTAATCCCAGCACTTTGTGAGGCCAAGGTGGGCAGATCACTTGAGCTCAGGAGTTTGAGACCACCCTGGACAACATGGTGAAACCCCATCTCTACTAAAATTACAAAAATTATCCAGGCAGCCGGGCGAGGTGGCTCAAGCCTGTAATCCCAGCACTTTGGGAGGCTGAGGCGGGCGGATCATGAGGTCAGGAGATCGAGACCATCCTGGCTAACACGGTGAAACCCCGTCTCTACTAAAAACACAAAAAAATTAGCCGGGCGTGTTGGCGGGCGCCTGTATTCCCAGCTACTCAGGAGGCTGAGGCAGGAGAATGGCATGAACCCAGGAGGTGGAGGTTGCGGTGAGCCGAGATCGCGCCACTGCACTCCAGCCTGGGGGACAGAGAAAGACTCCGTCTCAAAAAAAAAAAAAAAAATTATCCAGGCATTATAGCACACGACTGTACTCCTAGCTACTCAGGAGGCTGAGGCAGGAGGATTGCTTGAGCCTGGGAGGTGGAGTTTGCAGTGAGCCGAGAAAGCACCACTGCACTCCAGTCTAGGCAACAGAGACAGATCTTGCTTTAAAAACAAAAAAGAACAACAAAAACATGAGCTGAGGCCAGGAGTGGTGGCTCACACCTATAATCTCAGCACTTTGGGAGGCCAAGGCGGGTGGATCACCTGAGGTCAGGAGTTCAAGACCAGCCTGGCCAGTATGGTGAAACCCTGTCTCTACTAAAACTACAAAAATTAGTCGGGCATGGTGGTGGGCACCTATAATCCCAGCTACTCAGGAGACTGAGGCAGGAGAATCGCCTGAACCTGGGAGGTAGAGGTTGCAATGAGCCAAGATTATGCCACTGCACTCCAGTCTGGGCGACAGAGCAAGACTCTGTCTTTAAAAAAAAAAAAAAAAAAAAAAAAAAGAGCTCAAATAAAAATACATACACCAAAAATCATCAAGGTTTTCTCATTTAAAGGAGTAATTTCAACTGCTTAGAAAATTCTGAAGTCGAAAATATATATATAAAAAAAAAAAAATTTAAAAAAACAGTCAGGGTGGCTCACCCTGTAATCCCAGCACTTCGGGAGGCCAAGGTAGCCAGATCACTTGAGGTCAGGAGTTCAAAAACAGACGGGACAAGACCCCATTTCTACAAAAAATATATATATATGTGTATGTGTGTATATATATATATATCTATATATATATGCACCACAAAATAGAGGTGAAAGGTAAAAATAAACATATGTATATATAGAGGTATACATAGAAGCATAAATATATATAAATACATATATAACTTTTAAAAATAAATTTAAGGCTGGGCATGGTGGCTCACGTCTGTAATCCCAGCATTATGGGAGGCTGAGGTGGGCAGATCACGAGGTCAGGAGTTCGAGACCAACATGGTGAAACCCTGTATCTACTAAAAATACAAAAATTTGCTGGGCGTGGTAGGGCATGCCTGAATCCCAGCTACTCAGGAGGCTGAGGCAGGAGAATCACTTGAACCCGAGAGACGAAGGTCATAGTGAGCTGACATTGCGCCACTGCACTCCAGCCTGGGCAACAGAGCGAGACTGTCTCAAAAAAAAAAAAAAAAGAAAAGAAAAAAGAAAAATATAACTCAGGTAATTAAATACATAAAACTTTGAAAGGAAACAGCATGCTGCCATTCTATCCTGACAAAAGCTTCCATAAATCAGGCACTTTTACAGGACTTATTTTATTCTTAACAGGGTAAATACAATCTGACACCTCAAGAAAAGATGCAATGCCATCTAATCTATTGTTGTAGAGAGGTATCAGAACACTGATATTAAAATCTACTAAGTCATTTTTATTTTTCTTTACGAATCTTATATTGATAAGCAGGATTAACACACATTACTAGGCTGTTGTTTTAATTCTATTCTTCACACAACAAACATGACTACTAGTAAAACCGATGTTAATCACAGTTCAATAGTATCCTCTCAACTTTCACCTCTATTTTTTTCTATCAATAATAACAAAGTTACCAGAGTTTAATCTGAAGCAGTACAGTCAAGCATTAATGAAGTGTACAGTCAAGCATTATTACTTCTTAAGCTACTACTTAAGGCCACAAATGCTACTGCCTAGAGAGAATATGATTATTAATTTCCACACTAAGAGCCCTTATATTTGGAAAGCCACCATTGCTTTGTAATACTAGTATTTGCAGTCCAGGTTTTCTCGAAGTACAAAAACATGCTAAAATCTATGACTCTAATACCTATTAAAATTTAACTTTAAATAATAAGATGCCATCAGAACTTCATCAGAGCTGACAAAACACTTTAAGAATGACATTTAAGAAATAAAACTGCCAGAACTGGCAGACTAAAACCATCATGTTTTATCCAATTCATTCAAGTGAGTAATATGCCCAATTTAAAAGCACACAAGTCACAAACTAATTTCTGATTCTATAAAAAATAGAATTTCTAATTCTCATTAAGCAAATAAAAAGATAAATATGTTCATTAAGATAATCCAGTTCAGGCCAGGCGCAGTGGCTCGTGCCTGTAATCCTAGCACTTTGTGAGGCCGAGGCAGGTGGATCACCTGAGGTCAGGAGCTCGAGACCAGCCTGGAGCCTGGCCAACATGGTGAAACCCCGTCTCTACTAGGAAAAAAAAAAAAGTTAGCCAGGTGTGGTGGCAGGCGCCTGTAATCCCAGCTACCCGGGAGGCTGAGGCAGGAGAATCGCTTGAACTGGGGAGACGGAGGTTGCAGTGAGCTGAGATCACGTCACTGTACTCCAGCCTGGGCAACAAGTGTGAGGCTCCATATCAAAAAACAAACAACAACAAAAAAAACAAACACATAGACTCGGAAACATACAATTTATGGGCCAGGCGTGGTGGCTCACGCCTGTAATCCCAGCATTTTGGGAGGCTGAGGCAGATGGATCACGAGGTCAGGATATCGAGACCATCCTGGCCAACACAGTAAAACCCCGTCTCTACAAAAATACAAAAAAATTAGCCGGGCATGGTGGCAGGCGACTGCAGTCCCAGCTACTCGGAAGGCTGAGGCAGGAGAATGGCGTGAACCCAGGAGGCAGAGCTTGCAGTGAGCAGATCGCGCCACTGTACTCCGGCTTGGGCAACAGAGTGAGACTCCGTCTCAAAACAAAAAAAAAAAAAAGAAAAAGAAAACATACAGTTTATGAAAATGAAATTGCAGTCTTTATGAACCACAAATACAGTTTTTCAGATATATCATGGTTTATATGTTATATATAAAACTCTTAACTAAATCTCAAACAAGGGAAAAGTCACATTAATTATTCCAAGAGAAAGAACTGGTTATTAACTACTCTAATGCAAGAGCTCGTGGATAAAAAAGATGAAAGCAAGTGAGTGTTCACAACAGCATGACAAACAACACAGGTATACTCACATATATGGCATTTGATAATCAGAGACAGCACTTTAGCTGCCTTTCTTCACTGCCTAGAGAAATGGGCAGCAACCAAGGCATTCAAAGGTCTACCTCCTTTCCTTCTTCCAACCATAAAACCAACCTAACTCAAAAGAAAGGTATTTTAAATCTTTATAGATAAAAATGAATAGAGTGACAAAATACACCATTTGTTTTTTCTTTATTCATTATCAAGATGGTGACTATGGAGAACTAAATGAATCAGGTTTGTAAAGTCAACAGATGCTAATAATGTCATATTGTGATGCAAAGATGAGTGCTTTTTTTTTTTTTTTTGAGACGGAGTCTTGCTCTGTCGCCCAGGCTGGAGTGCAGTGGCACGATCTCGGCTCACTGCAAGCTCCGCCTCCCGGGTTCATGCCATTCTCCTGCCTCAGCCTCCCGCGTAGCTGGGACTACAGGCGCCTGCCATCGCGCCCGGCTAATTTTTTTTTTTTTTTGTATTTTTAGTAGAGATGGGGTTTCACCGTGTTAGCCAGGATGGTCTCGATCTCCTGACCTTGTGATCCGCCCGCCTCGGCCTCCCAAAGTGCTGGGATTACAGGCGTGAGCCACCGTGCCCGGCCAGATGAGTGCTTTTATCCTCAGTTCCCTTGATAATTGTGTTATCAAACACTTATTGTGTTCAATGTTTTAGTGTGCTTAAGTACACTTAAGAGCAACATTAATATCAGCCACCAAGATAAAAGGCTAAAACTCCTGTCAAAACTACTTATACACATACTGAAAATTCTTTCCCCTCCTGTTTTCATCTATTTGAATATAATTTGTAATAAAAATCCATGGCCAGGCACAATGGTTCACACCTGTAATCCCAGCACTTTGGAAGGCCAAGGCAAGAGGATCGCTTGAACTCAGTTCAAGACCAGCCTGGGCAACATGGCAAAACCCTGTCTCTACAAAAATATACAAAAATTAGCTGGGCATGGTGGCGTGTGACTGTAGTTCCAGCTACTCAGGGGGATGAGGCAGGATTGATTTGCACCCAGGAGGTCAAGGCTTCAGTGAGCCATGATGGCACCATTGCACTCCAGCGTGGGCAACAGAGAGAGAGAGACTGCCTCATCCAAAAAAAAAAAAAAAAATAGGCTGGGCGCGGTGGCTCACGCTTGCAATCCTAGCACTTTGAAAGGCCGAGGCGGGTGGATCACCTGAGGTCAGGAGTTCAAAACCACCCTGACCAATATGGAGAAACCCGTCTCTACTAAAAATACAAAATCAGCTGGGCGTGGTGGCACATGCCTGTAATCCCAGCTACTGGAGAGGCTGAGAGAATTGCTTGAACCTGGGAGGCGGAGGTTGCAGTGAGCCGAGATTATGCCATTGCACTCCAGCCTGGGCGCCAAGAGCAAAACTTCGTCTCAAAAAAAAAAAAAAAAAAAAAAAAAGCCGATCCAAACTGTCCAAGATTCCCCTCACAAGATTATGTACTTGTAGGCTCCCCTAGTTTGATGGTTTTTTTTTTGTTTTTTTTTTTTTAGACAGAGTCTCAGTCTGTCACCAGGCTAGAGTGCAGTGATGTGATCTCGGCTCCCTGCAACCTCCACCTCCTGGGTTCAAGCAATTCTCCTGCCTCAGCCTCCCAAGTAGCTCTGATTACAGGCACCTGCCACCACACCCAACTAACTTTTTTATTTTTAGTAGAGATGGGGCTTCACCATGTTGGCCAGGCTGGTCTCGAACTGCTGACCTCAGGTGATCTATCTGCCTTGGCCTCCCAAAGTGCTGTGATTACAGGCATGAGCCACCACGCCTGGCCTCTAGTTTGAATTAATGATCTGATCAAGTACAATTCACAGCTGTGAGAACCAAAGGCCACATAAAAGTGACTGCTTTTGTATTTTTAGAGACAGGGTCTCACTATGGTGCTCAGGTGGGAGAATGCAGTGACTATTCACAGGCACAGTCATTGTACACTACAGCCTTGGACTCAAGCAATCCTCCTGCTTCAGCCTTCCCAGTAGCTGGGACTACAGGAATGAGCCACTGCAACCAGCGAAAGTGAGCATTTGTTACCCAGTTTCTTTCTTTTGGAATACAATTAAAAGAGTTATGTAGTTCTGGCTGGGCGCGGTGGCTCACACTTGTAATCCCAGCACTTTGGGAGGCCGAGGCGGGCGGATCACGAGGTCAGGAGATCGAGAACACGGTGAAACCCTGTCTCTACTAAAAATACAAAAAAATTAGCCGGGCGTGGTGGTGGGCGCCTGTAGTCCCAGCTACTCGGAGAGGCTGAGGCAGGAGAATGGCGTGAACCCGGGAGGCGGAGCTTGCAGTGAGCCGAGATTGTGCCACTGCACTCCAGCCTGGGCGACAAAGTGAGACTCCATCTCAAAAAAAAAAAAAAAAAAAAAAAAAGAGTTATGTAGTTCCAAGATTTGCTGCCGAGGAGAATCACTAATTTATTTACAGGTTTAGATTCAAAGAATAGCAAAAGGGTAGTAAACATCCAGCAGTAAGACCATGAAAACATTATATCCAACTATATTACACTTGGTGATCTCTTCTTGATATGACTCTAACCAATCAACCTTCTACATACAAATGCTACAATGGAAATGCCCAACCAAATTCTGAATTTTTAAATTAATCAACTTATCAGCAACTGTCTATGCAACATAGTCATCAAATTGAAAAGCAAAATCCAGGCTGGGCACAGTGGCTCATGCCTGTAATCCCAGCACTTTGGGAGGCCGAGGCAGGTGGATCATGAGGTCAGGAATTTGAGACCAGCCTGGCCAACACGGTGAAACCCCATCTCTACTAAAGATACAAAAAATTAGCCAGGCGTGGTGGCACGTGCCTGTAATCCCAGCTACTCTGGAGCCTGAGGCAGGAGAATAGCTTGAACCTGGGAGGCGGAGATTGCAGTGAGCCGAGATCGAGCCACTGCACTCTAGCCTGGGCGACAACATGAAACTCCGTCTCAAAAAAAAAAAAAAAAAAAAAAAAGAGAAAGAAAAGAAAGAAAGAAAGAAAAGCAAAATCCAGATCACCAAAGTTATACTGGCACCCTTTGGAAAAAACAACTAAATTTACTTTTTGCTAGGCTAAGTGACAGCCCAATTGCTTCTGAGGTAACACAAACCAGGCACGCACTCTGTATCTAGTTTTCTATTTATATTACCTCAACTAAGATTTTATAATCCAAAAAACCTTGAAAAGTGTACATGATAAAAACTTGATATATGAAAAAAAGTTGCCTAATACTAAAAAGAAAATGCATAATTCACAACATTAATAACATGATTTTGTACGTAAGGAGTATCTCCTACCTTCACATATAATACTTCCCTAAAAATGGTTTAAAAGTTAGAAACCAGGAGATTGAACCAAAGACAAAGATTACATTCTCAATTAATTGATATCCTAAATATGGATCCTCCAAGTGCTACAGACCAGGTGCCTTTTTTGAGTCCACTGACAGACCCGCCAACCATGCCTGTCTTCTAGAGAATGACAAAGTCTTCCAGAGAATGGCAAAGTCCAGCCAAGCCTCTCCCTTCACAAGGGCTACCTACTCCTCCCTGACTTCTCTGCAGGGACAGGTCAGAAGATCAGCAGCAACTATTCACACTGCCTACCTAACGTCCTAGATACCTACAAAGCAGGGAGAGACAAAAAGAATCCTCCTTCCCTCATAAGCATACGGCTGCCATGTGGGGCTTCCCCAGGCTCCTAAGGATTTGAGTTCTACTGGGTATGGGCAGATACCCCCATGAGCACCAGCCTATAAATAACCAGACACCTTCCCCAAGCATCTGGTGAGGTGCAGAGAAGAAATTACAATAACCATAGTACCTGGGCCCCCAAAAGCTTAATTCTTCTCAAATGTGATACCCAACTGAGAACCACTAATGCAGCAACAGCCTCTCAACAGACTACTGTGTTTTCAAAAGTTTCTACAATGCACTCGAATTACACTTCAGCATAGAAAATAACAAACTGGAATCTTTTTTTTTTTTTGGAGATGGAGTCACAGTCTGTTGCCCAGGCTGTAGTACAATGGCACCATCTCAGCTCACTGCAATCTCCACCTCCCGGGTTCAAGCAATTCTCCTGCCTCAGCCTCCCGAGTAGCCGGGACTACAGGCACAAGCCACCAAGCCCGGCTAATTTTTTGTATTTTAGTAGAGACAGGGTTTTACCATGTTGCCCAGGCTGGTTGGTCTCGAACTCCTGAGTTCAAGCAATCTGCCCGCCTCAGCCTCCCAAAGTGCTAGGATTACAGGCATGAGCCACTGTGTCTGGCCAACACACTGGAATTTATATGCTCAGGGCATCATTCCTGTGTCTGAATACCCAAACAGTCTACTCACCAAACATACTATCATTGCTCCAAACTAAAACAGGTACAAGCCAGGTCACCTTTTTGTTAGCCAAACTAAAAGTTGCAGCTGTCAGTACTATTAATTTTTTTTGTCCAGGCTGGAGTGCTGTGGCATAAGGATGGCTCGCTGCACCCTCAATCTCCTGAGCTCAAGCACTCCTCCCAAAGTGGTGAGATTACAGGCATGAGCCACTGAATCCAGCTTTGATTTTTTTTTAGCAACACACATGTAAATGTCCATAAGATAAATTGTTTATAATTTATCAGAAAGAATGTAACAACAACTATTACAAATCAATGTCTAATTTTCTTATGGCAGTGTCCAATAACCTAACAAATAACTCTAAAGATGCCAAAAAAAATTTTAAGCACCATTTCACTAAAAAATTAATTTAAGGCCAGCGCAGTGGCTCACCCCTGTAATCCCAATACTTTGGGAGGCCAAGGCAGCCAGACTGCTTGAGTCCAGGAGTTAGAGACCAGCCTGGCCAACATGGTGCAACCCTGTCTCTACGAAAAATACAAAAATAAGCCAGGTGTGGTGGCACACGCCTGTAGTCCCAGCTACTCGGGAGGCTGAAGCAGGAGGATTGAGTTAAAAATCCGGAAGTTTGAGGCTGCAGTGAGCTGTGATCACACCACTGTACTCCAGCCTAGGTGACAGTGTGAGACCCGGTCTCAAAAAAAAAAAAAAAAAAAAAAAAAAAAAACTTCAAAAAATTCCAGGCCGGGAGCGGTGGCTCACGCCTGTAATCCCAGCACTCTGGGAGGCCGAGGCAGGGGGATCACCTCTCTACTAAAAATAAAAAATTAGCCAGGAGTAGTGGCACATGCCTCTAATCCCAGCTACTCAGGAGGCTGAGGCAGGGGAATCGCTTGAACTGGGAGGCAGAGGTTGCGGTAAGCCAAGATCATGCCATTGCACTCCAGCCTGGGCGACAAGAGTGAAACTCCATCTCTCATACACACACAAAAATTTCAGGAAAGCATGATATCAAAGGATATCCTAACTCTTATAGTCTGTTTCCCATTCTGTCACTGATCTGCTGTTAGTTCCTTTCACCTGAGTTTATTCCATGTGAAAATTGAAGATATTATTCAGACTTTAACAGAGTGCTCCAGAAATATTTATCAACTGCTGTAAACTTCACTAGAAATGCTAAAGAAATGTTAAAAAAAAATCTTATCAATACTTTACAAAGAAAATAATACCATCAACGAAAAGTGTGCTTGCCTATTCACAAAGATATAGAGTCTTACTAGCAAATATAAAAATAAAATTGTCGTTTGTGACTATGATCCTAAAGTGTAATATGTTTTTTTTGTTTGTTTTTTGAGATGGAGTCTTGCTCTGTCCCCCAGGGGTTGGAGTGCAGTGGCACAATCTCGGTTCACTGCAACCTCTGACTCCCAGGTTCAAGCAACTCTCCTGCCTCAGCCTCCCGAGTAGCTGGGATTACAGGTGTGCACCACCACACCCAGATAGTTTTTGTATTTTTAGTAGAGATGGGGTTTCGCCATGTTGGCCAGGTTGGTCTTGAACTCTTGACCTCAGGTGATCTGCCCACCTCAGCCTCCCAAAGTGCCAGGATTACAGACATGAGCCACTATGGCCGGCCACATTCCTAAAGTGTAATTTCAAAGGGCCACAAAACATTTTTTTTAGACAGGGCCTTGCCCTGTCACCAAGGCTGGAGTATAGTGGCATGATCTTAACTCACCACAACCTCCGCCTCCTGGGCTCAAGTGATCCTTCTGCCTCAGCCCCCAGAGTAGCTGGGATTACAAGTGCATGCCACCATACCTGGCTAATTTTTTATCTGTTTTGGTAGAAATAGGCTTTTGCCATGTTGCTCAGGCTAACAAAAATATTTCACAATAAAAATTTAATTTACTAATTTCAAATGGGGGTGGAGAAAAAAGAGCAGCTACCAAATCAGCTTTGACCAAATTCAGCTAGAAATCAATGCTTTAGGCCAGGCACCAGGAGGCAGAGGTTGCAGTGAGTTGAAATCGCACCACTGCACTCTAGCCTGGGCAACAGAGCCAGACTCCATCTAAAAAAAAACAAAAAAACAAACAAACAAAAAACCAGATTGGCCAGGCGTCGTGGCTCACACCTGTAATCCCAGCACTTGGGAGGCAGAGGCAGGCGGATCACCTGAGGTCAAGAGTTCAAGACCAACCTGGCCAACATGGCAAAACCCTGTCTCTAACTAAAAATACAAAAATTAGCCAGGTGTGGTGGCAGGCCCCTGTAATCCCAGGTACTCGGGAGGGTGAGGCAGGAGAATTGCTTGAACTCAGGAGGGAGAGGTTGCCGAGAGCCAGTCTAGGCGACAGAGCGAGACTGACTCTGTCTTTAAAAAAGGAAGATAAAGTGTTTAAATCACTATTCAAGTGAAAGGTATCACAATCATTGTGGTAAGATAAAATTGGTTTTATTGGTAACAAAATTAACAAAATTCATATACTATAAAATAAGGTTAATAAAAAAAAAAATCAGTACTTTAAGAGCATGTAATTTAACACGATTCCTTAAAAATACACAAGTGAGGCCGGGCGCTGTGGCTCACGCCTGTAATCCCAGCACTTTAGGAGGCCACGGTGGGCAGATCATGAGGTCAGGAGATCAAGACCATCCTCGCTAACATCGTGAAACCCCGTCACTACTAAAAATACAAAAAATTAGCCAGGTGTGGTGGCGGGTGCCTGTAGTCCCAGCTACTCAGGAGGCTGAGGCAGGAGAATGGCGTGAACCCGGGAGGCAGAGCTTGCAGTGAGCCAAGATCGCGCCACTGCACTCAGCCTGGGCGACAGAGCAGTCTCAAAACAAAACAAAACAAAACAAAACACAAGTGTAACAACAGTTGTCACAATTCTATTTGGGTGTGAAGTATGGACCATCATCAGTAAACATTAAACTCAAACTACCTGTTAAACATGGCTGGGCACAGTGGCTTACATCTGTAATCCCAGCACTATGGGAGGCCGAGGCCAGAGGATCATTTAAGCCCAGGAATTTGAGACCAGCCTGGCCAACAGCGAGACCTCATCTCTACAAAAAAATAAAATTAGCCAGGCAAGTGGCCAAGGCTGCAGTGAGCTGAGATCACACCATGAACTCTCATCTGGGCAATAGAGTGAAATTCTGTCTCAAAACACACACGTGCACGCATGCTCAAAACACACACACACACACACACACACACACACACGCAAACCCTACCACATGATCTAGCTTAGCCAAGAGAAAAAAAGCGTATGTCCATACAATGTTCATAGCAACTTTACTTGTAATAGGCCAAAACTGGAAATAACCCAAATGCCACCAAGCATTAAGAGGTGAATGCATAAACAAACTGTGGTATATCCATATAACAGAATACTACTCAGCAATAAAAAAAAAAAAGAACTAAATAACATGGGTGAATCTCAGAATTATGAGTGAAATAACCCACACAAAAAGAGTACATACTGAATGATTCCACTTATATATACAATTCTAAAAAATGTAAAATAACCTACAGTGACAGAAATGAGATCAATGGTTGGAGGGGAGGGAGGGAAAGATTACAAAGGGCCACAAGAAACTTTAGGGGAAGATAAATATGTCTCCTCTCTTGATAAGGATAAGCTTCGTGGGTGATATATAAAATTAAAACTTATCAAAAGTATCACTTTAAATATGTACAGTTAACTGTATGTCAATTATACCCCAATAACAAAAAAAAATCCAAGATGCCAAAACTAATTCTACAGCTCCTGTTAGATCTATCTGCTCATAAATATATTTAACCTACCGACTTGCAGTATGCACTCTGAGAATACAAAATTATGCCTAAATTGAGGATCACCATTATCACAAAAAACATCAAAGTTTAAACAATGAGGAAATTAGAATTCATCTTTAATCACTATGCCAGGCTATTTCAGTGCCAAAACGATACCAACTAAAACACAACACAGCAAAACAAGAGCCCACTGAGTGTAGGGCTCTGAGATTTTTAATTAAATATTTTAATTCAAATGTTTACCTTCTTTGATCTAGAATCCCATTTCGGGAAAACAGAAATAACCCAAAGAAAAGCCTATGCACAAAGATGTTAATTTCAATCTTATTCATCAGAGAAAAATGGCAAAGAATTAAATCAATGGCACAGCCATGGGATGGCATATTACATGAGCTACTTCTTTTTTTTTTTTTTGAGACTGAGTTTCGCTCTTGTTGCCTAGGCTGGAGTACAATGGCGCAATCTCGGCTCACCACAACCTCCACTTCCCAGGTTCAAGTGAATTGATTCTTCTGCCTCAACCTCTCGAGTAGCTGGGATTACAGGCATGTGCCTGGCTAATTTTGCATTTTTTAGTAGAGATGGGGTTTCTTCATGTTAGTCAAGCTGGTCTCAAACTCTTGACCTCAGGTGATCTGCCCACCTCAGCCTCCCAAAGTGCTGGAAGTATAGGCATGAGCCACCGTGCCCAGCCTAGTCCTTTTTTTTTTTTTTTTTTGAGACAAAGTCTCGCTCTGTGGCCCAGGCTGGAGTGCAGTGGCGCTATCTCGGCTCACTGCAAGCTCCACCTCCCAGGTTCACACCATTCTCCTGCCTCAGCCTCCTGAGTAGCTGGGACTACAGGCGCCCGCCACCACGCCCGGCTAATTTTTTTTTTTGTATTTTTAATAGAGATGGGTTTTCACCATGTTAGCCAGGATGGTCTCGATCTCCTGACCTCATGATCTGCCTGCCTCGACCTCCCAAAGTGCTGGGATTACAGGCGTGACCCACCATGCCCGGCCCCTAGTCATTATTTTTAACTGGGAAAAACAGTTGCAAAAATATTAAGCAAAAACAGGGCAGATGCATACAGTATGATCAACAGGTTGAAAACAATACATCCTGGGGAGAATAAAAGATATAGGAAAAAAGCCATAAGGTTAACATTTAAGGCCAATAGTTCTTAAACAGTGGTCCTGGACCAGGAGCATCATCTGCGAACTTCTTAGACCTCACCCTAGACCCAATGAATTAGAAAACTCCAGGAGTGGGACGCAGTAACCTGTTTTAACAAACTCTCCAGGTGATTATTTGTGTTTTGTTTTTTGAGATGGAATCTTGCTCTGTCCCCTGGGCTGGAGTGCAGTGGCGCAATCTCAAACTAAAGTTTGAGAACTACTGTTTAAAGAACTAGGATTACAGGTGACTGGTTTTCCTTCTTGTAACCTATGTTTTTCTCAATTATCTTTTTACTTTTGAAATCCAACTAAGTTCTTTTAAGTATTTTACTAACAGGGACACTCTGTAGGTCTACAGGTAAAAAGCTATTACATTGCAAACATTATAACGTAATGTAAGGTCTGGATTACATGCCTAAAACTCCAATGATTCTTGGAACCATCAAATCTGTTAAGACTGAAAAGAATACCAAATTTTAAATATATCTATAAAATGCAGGTCAAGGGGCTAAGAAAATTGCAACACTAGAAAAACCAACAAATCTAGGTTGTTCTAACATACATACACAAATACAGAAGGGACTTTTACGGGTCACATCTGCGAAACATTTTTTCCCAAAAAGCTGAATTTTTAGGCTTGCGTGTAATTTACTAGAACTGCACTGCAGGAATCAGATGTTCTGAAGCTGTGAATGCTTACTCATGTAGGTTCCTGTCTAACCAAAATAAGTACCAGTATGTTATATTTGTCACCAAAATCTAGGCAGGGAAGACAAATTCAGAACACTGAGAGTTGCCAAATCTTTAACTTTTAGCTTGAAGACCAGAAAGCTGTGCCAACTTTCATCTCATCATCTCACTAAAACAGAGGCCACAGGAAACAAAGAGGCAAACCACAGTTTCCCAATTGACACTAGAACTAGTTAAAAGATTAGGGAATTGTTTACACTTTGAACACAAAGAGTAACGAAGACTACTAACTTAGGGATAGAATAACTACCAGTTAAGTCAAAGACAAATGGCTACATATTTTAATATTTTAGTTTTGCAATTTTTTTTAAACAGGTGTACAGATCCCCATATACATCCTAGCACACAAAATTCACTTTTTAACCTTTCTATTCCTTGAAAAGTCCACTCTAAGAGTAAATACAAGTTACTCAAAAAGGCACTACACACAGCAATGACCTAACACAGCCTGTCCTTTCCGACTAAAAAAAGTTTTAACTAATTGCATAAGCACCATGACCACCCATACTGAATTTTTCACTACTAAACTCCCAGCACCACGCTGGCACAAAGCACGTACCCAAACATGAGGTGTTTTTTGTTTTTTTTTTTTGAGATAAGAGTCTTGCTCTGTCATCCAGGCTGGAGTGCAGTGGTGTAATTTCGGCTCACCACAACCTCCGCCTCATGGGTTCAAGCGATTCTCGTGACTCAGCCTCCCAAGTAGCTGGGACTACAAGCCCGCGCCATCACGCCTGGCTAATTTTTTATATTTTTAGTACAAGTACATATGGGGTTTCGCCATGTTGGCCAGGCTTGTCCCGAACTCCTGACCTTAGGTGATCTGCCCGCCTTGACCTCCCAAAGTGCTGGGATTACAGGCGTGATGCACCATGCCAGCTTTTTTTTTTTTTTTTTTTTAAGAGAGTCTTGCTCTGTTGCCCAGGCATGAGTGCAGTGGCATGATCTTAGCTCACTGGACCCTCAAACTCCTACACTTAGGTGATCCTCCCGCCTCAGCCTCCCAAAATGCTGGGATTACAGGTGTGAGCCACCACACTTGGCCACATCTGAGGTTTTGAATTTGTTAGAGAAAGCTTCTAAAACCCTAAAGCAGACACCAAAGATTCTGTAAAATTAACTCAGGCTGTTAATGAATTTAGTGTAAGACACCGTCCCTTTCTATCACTCTTGATGCTTAAGGGAAGCTGACATTTCTGCCATACTTTGGGATCCCTGCAAATGAGTCAGTTAAGTGCATTTAAAGTGGCATGCCCTGGGCCAGGTGCACTGGGCTCACACCTGTAATTCCAGCACTCTGGGAGGCCAACGCAGGAGGAAGATTTGAGGCCAGGAGTTACGAGGCTAGCCTGGTAACCCAGTCAGACCTCGGTGTCTACAAAAAAATTTAAAAATAAGTAAGGGGGGGATCCTATTTTATTACTGAACTCCCTCTGAAAAGAAGAATCACTGAAAACTCTTGGTATTGTAAGTTACAAAATTGTACATATGGTGTATGCCGGTCCCCATTATTATCCAATCTACTTTTCTGATTTAACCTTAATTTTTCTAAACATTTCTTGTACTCTAACAGGTCAGGTTTTCCTCTCCTCTTTTTACCCCTCGGAAACACACTTGTTCCTGTAACACCACTCAGAGGGCCTCCCCAGCCCCCACCTCTTTTGTATATAAACACACTCTCTTGTCACATACTCCATCAGCTGTTTGGTAGCTCCTCCCCTCCTCCTTTTCCGGGTAGTAACAGGGCGGCCAATGAGCGCTGAGGAGCGGTGCCTGCGGCCTTTTGCCTGCATACGCTTTTCCAAAACAAGCAGCTCTAGCCTTCAGCAGGGGCCACTGGTTCACAGATGAAAGGATCACCAGGGCTGTGCAACAGGGTGAGACGAGTAACCCCCACCAACAAGGAAACCCGTGTAATCTGAGCTGTTTGTTCCTCCACCAGGGAGAACTTAAACCGATATTCCTTTAGGGCAAATCACGCTTTAAGGTCACCAGAGCCCCAGCTCTCAGACAATCTAAATAATCAGCTGGTTGGAGGTGGAAACCTCAAAGGTTGCCAGGCTCTGGGCAGCACAGATCACCAATCTACCTGACTTTGCAAACAAATGGCCGCACTATTCGAGACCATTCCATAGGATCTGGGCTAACTGCAAGGTTTTTTTATTGGGACACATTCCTAAAGGATCCAAAAGTCATGTAAATCAGTTTCTAGGCTCCTGGGGAGGTTTGCACAACCCTTAGCGAAGGATCAGAAGAGAAACAATGAATGAGTCAGAGTTTCAGAACATAATCACCCAGCAGATTATTAAGTGCATTGGTGCAAAACACTCACTCCCTGCATAACTTGGGAGTCAGCTCTCCTCCTACCAACCCATCACAAAAGAAATATCACTGACTCCAAACAACAACCAGAGACGGTGTCTCCAAAAGAACCGAGCGAGGTGGTGGAAGGCAGCGGCCAATTAGTTACACATCCTCTTCTCTCCCTACCCCCACACTGCTACTTTCCTACTATATAGGTTCCCTGCCAGGCTGTAAATCGTGGTGGTATAATTACGCTCAGGAGACATCCAAAAATGGGCTGGAACAGGAGACTGCAAGGAAACCAGCTATCGCCCCCCACACCAAAGAAATCATCAAGGGGCACTGGGGGGCAAGAAGTGCATTCCTTCAGACCTTTTCTTCCTACTTCCTCTCCACCATCTTTCTCAACCCCCAGCCTTTTCACACAATTGTACTCATTTTAGTAGAGGGCTGGGGAATTTTTCCTTAAATTTTCTGCTAAATATACCTTACTCAAAAATTGTTGGCTCCATTTGCGCCTACTGATCTGTGAATTCAACAGAGAAAGGAGGACACAAAATCTCTCACCTACACAACACACACAAAAGGAAATCCGAAACATTTTAACTTCCAAACTCCATTATACCAGAAAATAAACACGAAACAAAGATAACCTCTGGCTTTTAAATCTCGAAACTGTTATCCTCCCATCTCAGAGATCTACAATTTTAAAGGCCCTCTGCTTTCTTTTGTCAGAAAGGAAGGAAGGTGGGGAAAGAACAGAAGGCCAATGCATCTTTGCCTTTCTTCATCTTCTACTAAAAATAAGCTATGAAATAAGCCACTTAGGGGGAGAAAAAAAAGACACCCTGCTGTTCTTTGTCTGTTTTCCTCTCCCTCTCCACCCCCCACACCCCGACTCCTAAATGCGGTAATCATTCTAGATGCCACAACTACTAAATGAACAAAAGGCACTGTATGGAAAAGGCATCAGGTCAAGTTAGGCCCCCCTCTTTATCCTCAATCTTTTAAAAATATGTCTATGTACATAATTTGAGACTCTGACAACGATCACAAACAGCTGGAATTCTATCTCCCCACTCCATCCCAATTAAACATTAGGTAGAAATTCGCATTAGGTGTGACAGTAACTCTCAATTCAAGATAAAAATAACTCAGATTCTGCCACTATGTCATTTCCTAGTTTCTAAACAAAAATAAAACCCGAAACTGCTTTGTGTAAAATGTACACACAGTCATAGTTACAAGTTTTCCTGCAGCCTTATGAAAAGCCAGCATTACTGGTATCATTCACACATTTACAAAACAATCACAGCCACAAACAGCTCATAAAGAGTTGATTTCACTTGCGCCTGAACATATATTGGGTACACTATACTTTATTAGTTGCTCCGCTCTAATCTCCCACTCCCCCAAAAATTCTGAACTCCAAACCACAAACAGAAGTCTATCTACTGCTCCTTATTTCTAACCAAGTTTTCCCTGAGCAAGGAGAAAAACACCTTATTTCTATAAAGATTATTTTAAAAAAATTCTCTTGCCCAGACAACTTCCCTCCCATCCCCCACTGCCAAACTATATGCAAAAACTACTTTTTAAAAACTTCAGCAAATTCCCTAACTGAATTTTTTGACAATAATCACTGACCTCTACAGAGAGGTAAAACACTCAATCAAAAACAGCAACAAATAAAAGGAAGAAAAAAGGAATTCACCTGAAGAATTCAGCCAAACAACTTGAGTTATATAAACAAAACCCTGCAACAGGGGGAAACGGTGGGGGGGATGGGGAGGAGGGAGAGAAACAGCAGACAGGACTTTTAAATTGTGTTCCACACTACCACCCTCTAAGCCCCCACTTGCCCCCCTCCCCAAGCACTAGCTGTTCAGAACTCTGGGCTCCCCCTACCCTCTAAATTACTCTTCAAAAAAAAAATTCTCGATTTGTCACAGGAACCTTCGCGAATTTCTCTAGCTGGTCCTGAAATAATCAGTCTGGACTCCAACCAAAACCACTGCCTGAAGGGCTCTTATCAGTTATAGCTTTCCCACTGCAAACTCCAGAGTGCATAAAGTTGGGGGGAGGGGGCAGAAAATAAAGGGTGTCACTTGGCGACATCAGGGCAAGTATTCCCCCAAGAACCTGACCCTCACATAGGAAGTTTTGCCCAAGTGGCCAGTCCAGGGACTATTTATTTTGTCCAGGAGCTACTCTTTCCACAGCTGTCATACCCACAATATGGAGGGTGGCTTGCTGGAGGGCCCGGGGGTCTTCATCACATACAACTATGGGTGGGACAGGCTTTGTCAGTGGAAAGGAAAACAGTAGGGTTCTCCCGGGGACCAGAAAGCTTAACAGGAGGGACACTGAAAACACACAGAGCTCTTTCTTAGAAGAGGGGGCCCTGAGCAGGCGACTCTCTTCCTAATATAGAAAGGAATTAGGGATAAAAGAGGTCGCTTGAGTGACCCCAGTTCAAGCAGCATTGTGGTTGGAGGAAATGGGGGCATCTCAAGAAAGGGAGAAAGGTTTCCCTCTCGGGAATTTCTGCCTTGAGTCCCTAAATCCAAAGCGAGCAAACAGGAGAGAGAAACCCTGAAAATGGGCTCGGTGGTAGAGAGTGAGGCGACTGGTCCTGCAAAAAGAAAAAAGGCCGTCTCGGGAGTCCAAACGTCGCGGAGGAAAGTCACGGGCTCTGGGGATACAGGAAGAGCGAGGAACAACGCGTATTTCGGGGTGCTGCGGAGAAAAGGCGAGCTGAAAAGGCTCTCGGCCCCTGGGAGGTGCCAAGGAGCCGCCGTAGGCACTGGGGGAGGAGGGGAGTCTCGGACAGTGGCCTGGAGTGCCCCAGGGCCCTTGCAGTGGTTCCGGAGGTGCCCTGGGGCATCCCCACACCGCCCCCCCACACACAGCCCAAATTCCCCCCAACGAAGGATACAGCTTGACCACGTCCGTGTCCATCCGCCTCTTGCCCGGACTGGGAGATGACATGGTGTCGCCGCCGCCTCTCTCCCTTCCTCGGCCCGTCTGTCACGGGCCCGGGGCCCCGGCTCTGAGGAGCCCGCGGCCGCGCCGGCTACTCGGTGGAGGTGGCAACACCCCCGCGGTCTCGGCGGTCCCGTCAGCCGCCGCCGCCGCCCCCCGCACGGGGGAACACCGGGCACTGTCCGGCCGGGTGGGGGTGGGGACCCCGCGGCGCCCGGCTCGGGCTGCCCCTCTCCGTCTGTGGTTCCGCTGCGGCCCGGCCCCGGCGCTCCTCTGCGCCGCGCGACGCTCCCTCCTGCCTGCTCTGGCTCGCTCGCCTGCTCCCCACTCACCCTCTGACCGGCTCCTAGCAGCCTCCACTACAAGCGGACGACTCCTGCTCAGTCGGCCTCCCTACCCCAGCCTCGCTCTGGGCGCCGTGACGTCACCTCTGTGATGTCATCGGAGGGGGCGGGCCTGGTCGCCGAGAGGGGTGGGGCGCCGCCGAGGCGTGGGCTTTCCCGGGGCGTTCTGGGAGTTGTAGTTCCTCTTTCTCCGGCTGTCTCACACCCTCTGTCCCCTCCCCCAACTTCCCCACCTGCTTAATCGCTCAACTGCCGGTGTCATTATCATCATCCTAAACGATAAGAGTAAATAATGGCAATATTATTACATTCGTGGATTTTAGGGTAATGAACCTCCACACACTCTGTTTAACAAGCTGTTAATTTCTTTGATTTGGAGGAGGCCAAGGTAGCAATTACTCAGGCACCAAAATCTGGAAATCCCCACACCAGCAGGTTCCTTGCACTCCGCTCCCTCGTTGGCCGGAGAGAATTTGTTTCCAAGGACTGTAGACCACAGCAAGGCTTCCTCAGGCTTGCATACCAGGGTTCATCACAATCCACGTGTCTACGGCCACTATTTCAAAGATTAGAGTTGACACAGCAAGGTGGTAAGGTCAGAAATAATTTAGTACTAATATCCTTATTCTACAGAGCATGAGGCAACTTCGCAGTGTGTGAACCTCCTACACCAACCTTAAATACTTCATTCATCCAATAAATATTTATTAAGCACCTCCTATGTGCTAATCACCTTGCTGGAGATGAGGGATATAATGGTGAACTAAGAAAGACTAAATTTAGCCAGGCGCGGTGGCTCACGCCTGTAATCCCAGCACTTTGGGAGGCCGAGGCGGGCGGATCACCTGAGGTCGGGAGTTCGAGACCAGTCTGGCCAATATGGTGAAACCCTGTCTTTACTAAAAATACAAAAATTAGCCAGGGGTGGTGGCGGGCGCCTGTAGTCCCAACTACTCGGCGAGGCTGAGGCAGGAGAATTGCTTGAACCCGGGAGGCAGAGGTTGCAATGAGCCAAGATCATGCCATGCACTCCAGCCTAGGCGACAGAGCAAGACTCTGTTTCCAAAAAATAAAGACTAAATTTACACAGCCCCCTAATATAGCCTGTGGATCTATAGTGTCAGCATCGCCTGGGAACTTGTTAGAAATGCTGCTAGAGCTTCACTTCAGATCTACTGAATGAGAATTTGCAGGTTTAACAAGGTCCCCAGGTGATTCTTATGCACAGTGAAGTCTGAAAGATACTGCCCTATAAGGTCCTCCAAAAGAAGTGATATGAAACCCAGGAGTCAACTAGGTAAAGGGGCCAATGAAGAGTGTTCCAGGCATCGTCTATATTTATGGCATATTTTCACTACCTTTTCAAAAGTTTTATCTTTTCCCTCGTTCCCATGAATATACACTTGTACTTTGTCAGACCATGTGTTGTGAGTTGAGCCTTCCTTACATAATCTCCTATGCACACACACCTGGGGCAGCAGCAATGAGCTAAGATTGAACATCTTTTGCAGCTATCATTTCATGCCTCAAAAAACCTGTGCTTTTTAAATTATAAAACATACGTAACATAAAATTTAACATTTTAACCATATTTAAAGGTATAATTCAATAGGATTAAATACATTCACAATGTCGTGCAACCATCACACTACCCATTTCCAGAACGGGTTCACCATCCCAAACATTAAACAATAACCCCCTCTTCCCCAGCCCTTGATAAACTCTCTTTATGTTCTGAAAAAGGTGGGCTATTTTAGCTGTTTCTGAAAGGAGTGTATTGTTCTTTCAAATTGTACATAGCTGCTGGTCCGGGTGCAGTGGTGTTTAAAACTGATTGATCACAACCAGTTACAGATTTCTTTGTTCCTTCTACACGCCCACTGCTTCACTTGACTAGCCTTAAAAAAAAATAAAAATAAATTGCACGGCCGGGTGCGGTGGCTCACGCCTGTAATCCCAGCACTTTGGGAGGCTGAGTCGGGGCGGATCACGAGGTCAGGAGTTTGAGACCAGCCTGGCCAGCATAGTGAAACACCGTCTCTACTAAAAATACAAAAATTAGCCGGCTATGGTGGCACGCACCTGTAGTCCCAGCTACTCAGGAGGCTGAGGCGGGAGAATCACTTGAACCCGGGAGGCGGAGGTTGCAGTGAGCAAGACCACACCATTGCACTCCAGCCTGGATGACAGAGTGAGATTCCGTCTCAAAATAAATAAATACATTGCACATAGAAAACCACACAGAGAAGGAGGACACATCTGAACGAAGAGATTTCTTTCTTTCTTTTTTTTTTTTTTTTTAGACGATGTCTCGCTCTTGTCTCCCAGGCTGGAGTGCAATGGCCTGGTCTCAGCTCACTGCAACCTCTGCCTCCCGGGTTCAAGCAATTCTCCTGCCCCAGCCTTCCGAGTAGCTGAGATTACAGGTGCCTGCCACCATGCCCGGCCAATTTTTGTATTTTAAATAGAGACGTGGTTTCACCACGTTGGCCAGGCTGGTCTTGAACTCCTGATCTCAGGTGATCCGCCCTCCTTGGCGTCCCAAAGTGCTGGGATTACAGGCATGAGCCACCGCACCCAGCCTGAACGAAGAGATTTCTATAACCTCATTTATTTGACCACTTTGTTCAAGGGAGATAAAGACAGAGCAGAGATTTGTCTTCCTGATGGTGTCTCCTCTTGGGCTCTCTGCACTTCTGTTGCTGCTACCTCCTCTCCTAAAATGACTCCCCACTGTCTTTCACCTGATTAACTCTAAGACAGTGCTAAAACTGGTTCTCAAACTTTGGTGTTCTTCAGAGTCACCTGGGGAGCTTGTTAAGCTCACAGATGTCCAGGCCCCACCCTTGGGAATTCTGACTCAGAAGGTCTGTGGTGGGGCTTGGACATCCTAGTCATTAACAAGCTCCCTAGATGATTCTGATCAGGCCAGAGTTTGAGAACCACTGACTTTAAGATTCTAGCAGGCATCACCACTTTGAAAATACCTGTCTGACTACTCAAGGTGAGTTAACTGCTCCCATAATGTCCTGTGCAAATAAGGGAAGGTCTGAGTGCCCTCCAAAGTTTCCCCCCACCTGAGAGCAACAGTGGCAAGCTTAGAGGACCCAAAGATGTTGTTTCTGGAACCCAGAGTATGGAGTCCAGAAACAGGTTAGGTTATGATAGAACAGGTTAAGGAAAGGACACTTCGGAAACAAGGACATGAAGTAGAGCCTAGAAATTTTCCCTGGTGCTTTACTCTTCACCAATGCTCACTAGGCAAAAAATAATCAAAAGGGTGTTTAGAGAAATTAGTTGCAGATGATACTGGAGAATGCGGGCTGCTCTACTTAAAAATGCAATGAAGATTTAGTTAGCCCTCTGAGCAGTCACTGAAAAAGAATCCGGCTGGGCATGGTGGTTCACACTTGTAATCCCAGCAGTTTGGGAGGCCAAGATGGGAGGATCTCTTGAAGCCAAGAGTTCGAGACCAGCCTGGGCAACATAGCAAGCTCCCTACCTCTACAAAAAAAAAAAAAAAAAAAAAAATTATTTAAATAAAGGAATCATCCTAAAGAAGGGTTATTTTTTTTAGGCCGGGTGCGGTGGCTCACGCCTGTAATCCCAGCACTTTGGAAGGCCAAGGCAGGCAGATCATGAGGTCAGGAGATGAAGACCATCCTGCCTAACAGAGTGAAACCCAGTCTCTACTAAAAATACAAAAAAAAATTAGCCAGGCGTGGTGGTGGGCGCCTGTAGTCCCAGCTACTCAGGAGGCTGAGGTAGGAGAAAGGCATGAACCCGGAAGGCAGAGGTTGCAGTGAGCTGAGATCGCACCACTGTACTCCAGCCTGGGTGACAAAGCAAGACTCCATCTCAAAAAAAAAAGAAGGGTTATTTTTGGCCGGGCACGGTGGCTCACGCCTGTAATCCCAGCACTTGGGGAGGCCGAGGTGGGTAAATCACCTGACGTCAGGAGTTCAAGACCAGCCTGGCCAACATGGCGAAACCCTGTCTCTACTAAAAATACAAAAATTAGCTAGGCATGGTGATGCACTCCTGTAATCCCAACTTGAACCTGGGAGGTGGAGGTTGCAGTGAGCAGAGATTGTGCCATTGCACTCCACCCTGGATGACAGAGCAAGACTCTGTCTCAAAAAAAAAATTGTCTTTGTTTTATTCATTTATTTATTTTTGAGACAGAGTCTCACTCTGTCGCTCAGGCTGGAGCGCAGTGGCACGATCTCAGCTCACTGCAACCTTCACCTCCTGGGTTCAAGCGATTCTTCTGCCTCAGCCTCCCTAGTAGCTGGGACTACAGGCCCATGCCACCACGCCCAGCTAATTTTTGTATTTTTAGTAGAAACAGGGTTTCACCATGTTGACCAGGCTGGTCTCGAACTCCTCACCTCAAATGATCCTCCTGCCTCAGCCTCCCAAAGTGCTGGGATTACAGGCATAAGCCACCATGCCCAGCCAAGTTATTGTGTCTTTAGTTAAGTATCTAGGTCTGGGTTACTTAAGACAAACCTACCCCTTCCCAGCTTTTAAATCTCAGTTAAGTGCATGTATCTTTGAGCCTCAGTTTTCTCATCTGTAAAATGTAGCTCACAATGTCTTACCCACTCAAATGTGTTGATGCAGTAAATGGAAAAGATTAATGTAAAAACTCCTTGTAAACTATAAATGGCTTTCATAAAGGTAATGTGAAGTGTTGATTACAAGGTATAATGTGGTGGTGGTACCACCATATAATTATTAATATCAATCCTCCATTTGCCCCATTTTTTACTCATGTATATCATTTAAGGAGTAGCCACTCTTTTTTTTTTTTTTTTTTTTTTGGTCTCAAGATCTGTCTGTTCATTTTTGGGGCGATTTTTTTTTCTTTTCTTTTCTTTTGTTTTTTTCTGAGACGAAGATTCACTGTTGTCGCCCGGGCTGGAGTGCAATGGCATGATCTCCGCTCACTGCAATCTCCGCCTCCTAGATTCAAGAGATTCTCCAGCCTCAGCCTCCTGAGTAGCTAGGATTACAGATGCGCCACCACCATGCCCGGCTAATTTTTGTATTTTTGTAGAGACAGGGTTCCACCATGTTGGCTAGGCTGCTCTCGAACTCCTGACGTTAGGTGATCTGCCTGCCTCAGCCTCCCAAAGTGCTGGGATTACAGGCGTGAGCCACCGCGCCCCGCCTCTCTTCTTTTTTTTTTTTTTTTCTTTTGAGACAAGGTCTCGCTCTGTCACCCAGGCTGGAATGCAGTAGTGCAATCATAGCTCACTGCAGCCTCAACCTCCCAGACTCAAGTGATCCTCCTGCCCCAGCCTCCCGAGTAGCTGGTACTACACGTGCTATGCCACCACACCTGGCTACTTTTTTATTTTTAATTTTTTGTAGAGACAGAGTCTCACTGTGTTGCCCAGACTGCTCTTAAATTCCTGGGCTTAAGCAAGTGATCCTCCCACCTCCCCCTCCCAAAATGTTGGGATTAATGGCATGAGCCACTGTGCTGGCCTTTTTTCCTGTTTTTGAAGATGCCATGGCATTGATTCCCTCTCTTTGCGGTGAAGGTATGTTCACGTTTTTATGAGACATCTTTTTTCTCTGGGCATTTTGCCATTTGTTCCTTCATAAACCCACCTCCCCTCTTCTGACCTCCTCCTCATCCCTCCACTTTAATACTTTCTTTTTCTTTCCAGAGCTGAGCCCACCCTTGACCAGGTAGGTTCAAAAAGCAGTCCCAAAGCACAGCCAAATGACAGCCCTGGTTTTACTTATTTTGACTCATGAAACTGGAGCCCTCCTTGAGCAGAAGTGAGTTTGCTAAGCTCACCAATGTTTTCTGCCATTCAGAATGTCTGTCGTTTCCTCTAAGACAACACTGCGGCTGGGAGTGTCTGTTTACATGTGGTGCACACACAGCCACCCTGTGCCCTGTGCTGGAATGAGGGACGGTCTTCCTTATCAGGTATAGCCAGGGGGTGCCTGTGAGGAACAGCTGTCCGACCCTGCCTGACTCACCAGTGTTGCAATCTGGGAAATGTATTCAGGGCCTGTTTATCTCTGCCCAGGGCAGGGCCAAGCTTGACCCACGAAGCCTCTGATCTCAGGAGCAGCTTCTCCAGGGCAAGAAAACAAGAGAGAATCTAATGCTTTCAGCAAGACACCCAGACGGAGTAAGATGAAACTGGTTATTTGGTGGAATGAGTGGCAGAGCCCAGGCCAGAAGCTGCTCTGTCTCTGAAGTTACCTGTTAACTCCAACAGCTCTGGAACCAAAGTGAATTGATCCTTGTCCCCACCAAGTGTGAAAATCCCCCCTAGAAAGCCCCCCAATTCCATTTCACTGCTTCTCACTGGGAAAGTGGTTCATTTTGCGCTGGCATTCTTGGCGTTTGGGATCACAGGTCTAGGCCCTTCTAGAAGGTAATCGTGTCAGTAGTTTCTTTGCTGCTGTGGAAATAAAAGCTTCAAGTTATCTACATGTAACTTTGTAACAGTTTGTCCCCAGAGAAGTAGTCAGATTTCAGGAGCATACGGAATGATTCAGTTAGCCCATGGAACTTAGAGGCAGAAGAGCCCTTCCAGCCTAGGATTTACCTGTTATTGATATAACTTGGGCAAGTAGCTGAACCTTTATGCCTCAGTTTCCTCATCTATAAAACAGGATGATAGCACCTGTATTTCCTTTGCCTAGGTCAAATAGGATAAAATAGGAGATGATGCAACCTCTGATGTGCTAGTCATCTATAAAGTATTATCCGGTCCCCTGTACACACACACACACACACACACACACAACCCAATGCCAAGCTTCAAGGAGGAAGCAAGGCTGGAAATTATTCACACCTACATTGAAAGAGCTCTCACTTGGGCCAGCTCCTCTGTTCAGAGCCCTCATGTTGTCAGTTGCAGCCTCCTGCCTTGCCTTCACTGCTTTCTCGTCTCTCTGATCTGGAAATGCTGGAAGCCCCAAACTCAGTTCTCAGGTCTCTATCTACTCTTCTTTATCTACAGGTAATACCTAAGTGACTTTACCCAACCTCAAAGCTTTAAATGCCATCTATACTTTGACTCCCTAATGTATATTCCTGATATGGGCCCTTGCCCCATGCTATTGTTTGAATGTCCCCTCCAAAACTCATGTTGAAATTTGCCGCCGGGCACGGTGGCTCAAGCCTGTAATCCTGCCTGTAATCCCAATGCTTTGAGAGGCCAAGCAGAAGGATCGTTTGAGACCAGACTGGGCAACATAGTGAGACCCCTGTCTCTATAAAAATGTTTTAAAAATTAGCCAGGCATGGTGGCGCATGCCAGTAGTCTCAGCTATTTGGTAGGCTGAGGTGGGAGGATCACTTGAGCCCAGGAGTTGGAGGCTGCAGTGAGCTATGATCGAGCGAGTCACTGCACTCTATCCTGGGTGACAGAGTGACACCCGGACTCTTAAAGGTCTCATCTCACCTTTTTTTTTTTTTTTTTTGAGATGGAGTTTAGCTCTTGTTGCCCAAGCTGGAGTGCAATGGTGCCATCTCGGCTCACTGCAACCTCTACCTCCCAGGCTAAAGTGATTCTCCTGCCTCAGCCTCTCGAGTAGCTGGGATTACAGACACCCGCCACCACACCCAGCTAATTTTTTTGGGTATTTTTAGTAGAGACAAGGTTTCACCATGTTGGCCAGGCTTGTCTGAAACTCCTGACCTCAGGTGATGCACCCACCTCGGCGTCCCAAAGTGCTGGGATTGCAGGCGTGAGCCACCACACCTAGCTCTCTTTTCTTATTTTTAATTAATTAATTAAGTTATATATTTATTTTTGAGACAGAGTTTTGCTTTTGTTGCCCAGGCTGGAGTGCAATGGCTCGACCTCGGCTCACCACAACCTCCGCCTCCTGGGTTCAAGCAATTCTCCTGCCTCAGCCTCCCAAGTAGCTGGGATTACAGGAATGTGCCACCACACCCGGCTAATTTTGTATTTTTAGTAGAGATGGGGTTTTTCCATGTTAGTCAGGCTGGTCTCGAACTCCCAACCTCAGGTGATCCACCCGCCTCAGCCTCCCAAAGGGCTGGGATTACAGGTGTGAGCTACCGCGCCCAGTGACTATTTATTTATTTTTTGAGACGGAGTTTTGCTCTTATTGCCCAGGCTGGAATGCAGTGGCGTGATCTTGGCTCACAGAAACCTCCACCTCCTGGGTTCAAGCGATTCTCCTGCCTCAGCCTCCTGAATAGCTGGGATTACAGGCATACAGCACCACGCCCAGCTAATTTTGTATTTTTAGTGCAGACTGGGTTTCTCCATGTTGGTCAGGCTGGTCTCAAACTCCTGACCTCAGGTGATCCACTTGCCTTGGCCTCCTAGAGTGCTGGGATTACAGGCGTAAGCCACTGCACCCAGCTGTCTTTTCTTTTTTAAGAGGTGATTAGGTTGTGAGGGCTCTGTGTTATTCTGTTATAGCAACAGAAAAAAGACTAAGACACCCCTGAACTCAGAGGCATATACATAGCTGCCTGTGCGACATCTCATGTCCAAAAATAAATTTCTGATACCACCTCCTCACCTCTTCCTCACATACTTTTCCCCATCTCAGTCAATGACAACTATTAAGTTGAAATATATCAAATTGCCTTTTAAGGTTAAGAACTATCAAATATTGGTGATTTCATTTGGTTCAACCTAATACGTTCTTTTAGCTGCTCAGGCCAAGGGCCTTGAATTACGGTCCCCGACCCTTCTCGTTCTCTAGCCCCTTCATCCAATTATCAGGAAATCCTGTTGGCCCTACCATCAAAATATATCCAGAATCTTTTCCTCACCTGCTCTACCAAGCCACCATCTCTTACATAGATTGCTATAATCACTTCCCTGTTGGCCTCACTTCTTCAACCCCTGTATTCAACTCAGAAGCCAGTGAGCCTGACTGTAAAGCAAATCTTGTCTCCCTACTGTTCAAAACCCTCCAAGAGCTTCCCAGTTCACATCGTGACATCATGTAAAAGTCAAAGCCATCACAGGCATTCAAGGCCCTACAGGAGCTGCCCTATCCGATTCTGTCACTCACTCCTTTCTACCCACACTGGTCTTTTCCTTTTTTTCTTTTTTCACATGTATATATATTTTAAGACTAGTCAAGTGAAGCAGTGGGGGTGGAGAAGGAACAAAGATATCTGTAATCAATAGTTGTAAACACTGCACTCAGACCAGCCCACATTGGGCTTCTTGCTGTTCCTCATATACACCAAGCATGCCCCGGCCTGGGGTCCTTTGCACTTTGCTACTTTCTCAGCCTAAAATATTCTTCCCCTAGATAAGCATATGGCCTACTCCCTAATGTCCTTTGAGTCTTTGCTGAAATGTCACCTTCTCAGTAGAGCCTTCCCTGAGCACCTTAGTATTTAATTATTTAGAGATAGGGCCTTGCTCTGTCGTCCGGGCTGGAGTGCCTTGGTACGATTATGCCTCACACAGCCTCAACCTCCCAGGCTCAAGTGATCCTCCCACCTCAGGCCCCCAAGTAGCTGGGACTACAGGTGTGTGCCACCATACCTGGCTGACTTTTTTTTTTTTTTTTTGGTAGACATAGGGTCTCGCTATGTTGCCCAGGCTGGTCTTGAACTCTTGGGCTCAGGTTATCCTCCTACCTCGGACTCCCAAAGTGCTGGAATTATAGACATGAGCCGCTGTACCCAGCTTATTGATTGATTGATTTTTGAGACAGAGTCTCACTCTGTCAACCAGGGTGGAGTGCAGTGGCACAATCTTGACTCACTGCAACCTCCATCTCCCAGGTTCAAGCGATTCTCATGTCTCACCCTTCCAAATAGCTGGGATTACAGGCACCTGCCACCATGCCTGGCTAATTTTTGTATTTTTAGTAGAGATGGGGTTTTGCCATGTTGGCCAGGCTGGTCTATGAACTCCTGACCTCAGGTGATCATCTGCCTCGGCCTCCCAAAGTGCTGGGATTACAGGCATGAGCCACTGCGACCAGCCTATTTATTTATTTATTTATTTATTTATTATTATTATTATTATTTTTTGGAGACAGAGTCTCGCCCTGTCACCCAGGCTGGAGTGCAGTGACGTGATCGCGGCTCACTGCAACCTCCACCTCCCGGGTTCAAGCGATTCTTCTGCCTCAGCCTCCCAAGTAGCTGGGACTACGAGCGCATGCCACCACGCCTGGCTAATTTTTGTAGTTTTTAGTAGAGGTGGGGTTTCACCATGTTGGCCAGGCTGGTATTGAACTTCTGACCTTGTGATCCACCCACCTTGGCCTCCCAAAGTGCTAGGATTACAGGTGTGAGCCACCGCGCCTGGCCATTTATTTATTTTTTAGAGACAGGTTCTCACTATTTTGCCCAGGCTGGCCTTGGATTCCTGAGCTCAAGCGATCCTCCCATCTCACCATCCTGAGTATCTGGAATAATAGGCACAAGCCACTGTGCCCACCTTAAATTGCGGTACCAACTCTACCCCGGTACATCCTCTTCCTTTTTCTTTTGTTTTTCCTCCCGAGGACTTACTACCATCTCATATACTGTGTTTTACTCATATACTGTATTTAATTCAGGATGTAAGTGCATGAAGAGAGGGACCTTTGTCTAATTCACTGTTATATATCCAATGTCTAGAGTGGTATGTGGTACATAGTAAGTGTTCAAATAGTAAATGAATGAAATGAAGAAGGAAGACCAGCTGAAGAGGCAACAAAAAATTAAAAGCTTAAAGCAGCTCCTTAGAAGCTCACAAAGTTCATTCTTCCTAACGGTCTGTATAAAGTGGCAGGAAACCTCACATCCTGAGTGCCTACTCTGAACCAGGCACTGTACCAAGGTGCATTACTTACACCCAACCAGCTTGGCAGGACAGATGTTATTCTGCTTGTTGCACAGATGAAGAACCTTACGTTCGGCCGGGCGCGGTGGCTCACGCTTGTAATCCCAGCACTTTGGGAGGCCGAGGAGGGCAGATCACAAGGTCAGGAGATCGAGACCACGGTGAAACCCCGTCTCTACTAAAAATACAAAAACTTAGCCAGGCGTGGTGGCGGGCGCCTGTAGTCCCAGCTACTCGGGAGGCTGAGGCAGGAGAATGGCGTGAGCCCGGGAGGCAGAGCTTGCAGTGAGCCGAGATCGCGCCACTGCACTCCAGCCTGGGCAACAGAGCAAGACTCTGTCTCAAAAAAAAAAAAAAGAAGAAGAACCTTACGTTCAAAGAAGTCATGTAAGTTGCCCAAGGTCACACAGACAGTAAATGGAAGCGTCAGGATTCAAATCCAAGTCCCCAACGTCAAAGCACATGCCACTTGCAATCTGCCGTGACACCTTGTTAATTCAGTCAGTTTAATTTGTAGGTGTTGGGAAACTTACTTCTTTTGTTTTTGTTTTTTTTTTTGAGACGGAGTCTCGCTCTGTCACCCAGGCTGGAGTGCAGTGGTGCGATCTCGGCTCACTGCAAGCTCCGGCTCCCGGGTTCACGCCGTTCTCCTGCCTCAGCCTCCAGACTAGCTGGGACTACAGGCACCTGACACCATGCCCGGTTAATTTTTTGTATTTTTTAGTAGAGATGGGGTTTCACCGTGTTAGCCAGGATGGTCTTTTTTTTTTTTTTTTTTTTTGAGACGGAGTCTCGCTGTCACCCAGGCTGGAGTGCAGTGGCGCAATCTCGGCTCACTGCAAGCTCCACCTCCCGGGTTCACACCATTCTCCTGCCTCAGCCTCCTGAGTAGTTGGGACTACAGGCGCCCACCACCATGCCCGGCTAATTTTTTGTATTTTTAGTAGAGACGGGGTTTCACCGTGTTAGCCAGGATGGTCTCGATCTCCTGACCTCGTGTGATCCGCCCGCCTCGGCCTCCCAAAGTGCTGGGATTACAGGCGTGAGCCACCGTGCCCGGCCCTGCCAGGATGGTCTTGATCTCCTGACCTTGTGATCCGCCCGCCTCAGCCTCCCGAAGCGCTGGGATTACAGGTGTGAGCCACCGCGCCCGGCCGAAACTTACTATTTTTAAGGCCAAACCAAAATTTTACCTCCTTCATGACCAGAAATCGACTAGGCCACTCCATTTTTTTTTTTAACTTTTATTTTAGGTGCAGGGATACATGTGCAGGTTTGTTATATAGGCAAACTGTATGTCACAGGGGGTGCAGTGTACAGATAATTTCATCGCCCAGGATCTAGGCCATTCTAAACCACATTAATGTTCCTCTGAAAAGAAATGGTCTGTGTCTCCAGAGTTCCCCCTCTCAGCAAATGGCACCATCATTCAACTAGCTGCCCAGACTAAGCCCTTAGAGTCTCTCTTGACTGTTTTTGTTTTTGTTTTAGACGGAGTCTTGCTGTCACCCAGGCTGGAGTGCAATGGCGCGATCTCGGCTCACTGCTGCGCCTCTGCCCCACCGGGCTCAAGCTATTCTCCTGCCTCAGCCTCCCAAGTAGCTGGAATTACAGGCGCCTGCCACTGTGCCTGGCTAATTTTTGTATTTTTAGTATGGACGGGGTTTCACCATGTTGGCCAGGCTGGTCTTGAAGTCCGGACCTCATGATTCACCTGCCTCAGCTTCCCAAAGTGCTGGGATTATAGGCGTGAGCCACCGCACCTGGCCTACTGTTTTTTTCTTTATCATCCCCATACCCAGTCCATCAGCAAATTCCACAAGACTTCCCCTTGAACATATTTGCCAAACCTGAGCCCTTCTCCCTGCGTCCCACACCTAAAGTGAGACACCATCCTCTGTGCGATCCATTCTAACTGGCCTCTCTGCTCCCGCTTTTGCCCATAGTGACTTCCCCCCTTACCCTACAGCCTATTCCCCACCCAGGAGCCACAGAGATATTTCTTTTTCTTTTTCTTTTTTTTGAAACGGAGTTTCACCCTTGTCATCCAGGCTGGAGTGCAGTGGTGCGATCTCAGCTCACTGAAACCTCTGCCTCCCAGGTTCAAGCGATTCTCCTGCCTCAGCCTCCCGAGTAGCTGGGATTACAGGCGCCTGGCACCACGCCCATCTAATTTTGGTATTTTTGGTAGAGACAGGGTTTCACCATGTTGGCCAGGGTGGTCTCGAGCTCCTCACCTCAAGTAATCTGCCTGCCTTGGCCTCCTGAAGTGCTGAATTATAGGCGTGAACCACCACACCCAGCCTCTTTATCTATCTATCTATCTATCTATCTATCTATCTATCTATCTATCTATTTTTGAGACAGAGTTTCACTCTTGTTGCCCAGGCTGCCAGGCTGGAGTGCAATGGCGCGATCACGGCTCACCACAACCTCTGCCTCCTGGGTTCAAGCAATTCTCCTGCCTTAGCCTCCCAAGTAGCTGGGATTACAGGCATGTGCCACCATGCCCGGCTAATTTTGTATTCTTGGTAGAGACAGGGTTTCTCCATGTTGGTCAGGCTGGTCTCGAACTCTAGACCTCAGGTGATCCGCCGGCCTCAGCCTCCCAAAGTGCTGAGATTACAGGCGTGAGCCACCGCGCCTGGCCTAAGATGTTTTAAGTTTGAATATATATTTATTTAAAACACAAGGTAATTTCAGTATTTATATGTATCTATGTGTATTTATATATGTATACATGTATGTACACACATAGTAATAATATATATGGTTCTGCTATTAGCTATTTCTTTTTATTAAGGTATAGTTGACAAATAAAAATTGTTTTTTGTTTTTTTTTTTGAGACAGGGTCTCGCTCTGTCGGCCTCCTGCCTCGGCCTCCCAAAGTGTTGGGATTACAGGTGTGAGCCACCACACCAGGCCAAAATTGTGTATTGTATCATATAATATTATAACATAATATTTGGATATATGTATACATGATGAAACGGTTAAATCTAGCTATTTAACATACTCATCACCTCACATGCTTATCATTTTTTGTTATGAGACAGAGTTGTTTAAACCCTGTCTCTACTAAAAATACAAAAATTAGCCAGGTGTGGTGATGAGCACCTGTAATCCCAGCACTTTGGGAGGCCGAGGAAGGTGGATCACCTGAGGTCAGGAGTTTGAGACCAGCCTGGCCAACAAGGTGAAACTCCGTCTCTATTAAAAATACAAAAATTAGCCAGGTATGGTGGCGGCGCCTGTAATCCCAGATACTCAGGAGGCTAAGGCAGGAGAATCGCTAAACCTGGGAGGCAAACATTGCAGTGGGCTGAGATCGTGGCACTGCACTCCAGCATGGGCAACACAGCAAGACTGTCTCCAAAAAAAAAAGGTTAAGTATGGCCTGGCATAGTAGCTCATGCCTGTAGTCCCAGCACTTTGGGAGGCCAGGGTGAAAGCATGACTTGAGCCCAGGAGTTCAAGAGCAGCCTGGGCAACAAGGAGACCCCATTTCTACAAAAAGAATTTTTAAATTAGCTCAGCGTGGTAGCATGTGCCTGTGGTGCCAGCTACTCGGGAGGCTGAGATGGGAGGATCGCTTGAGCATGGCAGATTGAGGCTACCAGAAAGTGGAGGCTTCAGTGAGCTATGTTCATGCCACTATCTTCTAGCCTGGGTGACAGAGTGAGACCCTGTCTCAAAAAAAAAGAAAAGAAAAGAAAAGGTTAAGTCTGGCAATACTTAAGCAAATTTTTTTTTCTTGTTTTGTTTTGTGTGATCTCAGCTCACTTCAACCTCTGCCTCCTGGGTTCAAGCGATTCTCCTGCCTCAGCCTCCCTAGTAGCTGGGATTACAGGCATGTGCCACCACACCTGGCTAATTTTTGTATTTTTAGTAGAGATGAGGTTTCACCATGTTGGCCAGGCTGGTCTTGAACTCCTGGCCTCCGGTGATCTGCCCACCTCGGCATCCCAAAGTGCTAGGATTACAGGAGTGAGCCACCGCACCCCGCCTCCAAAGTTTTCTTATTCCCGATGATGCAAGCCAGGACTCCTCTGCTAATTTTGCTGGAGGAGAAATGAGGTTGCATTAGGGGAAACTGAGATGTATAAATTTGCTTAGTTGACTAAAGGAAAAGAAAGCTACAGTGGGAAAGCAGGACTCTGATTTCTTTCCCTTCCTCGGTTTCTCTCTTTCTTACTTTCTCCTGCTGTTTCTAAAGCCTTTTTGGTTTCTCCAGGGTGCTCTGGTTGCTTGACCTGTAAATGCCTTTGGCCTTCCTCCAGAGGTCACATAGCAAAGGATCCATCGTGCCTTCCGCTGACAGCTCTGTATCATCAAGCAGGGGAAGGGGTGAAGGATAATTTTTACCAAACTGTAGGATGATTGGCTTGATTCCTATCACATTCTGTTTGGCTAAAAATGAAGCTGTTCTAGGCTGGGCACGGTGGCTCACGCCTATAATCCCAGCACTTTGTGAGGCCAAGGCAGGTGGATCACGAAGTCAGGAGTTCAAGACCAGCCTGGCCAACATGGTGAAACCCTGTCTCTACTAAAAACACAAAAATTAGCTGGGTGTGGTGGCGTGTGCCTGTAGTCCCAGCTACTTGGGAGGCTGAGGCAGGAGAATCACTTGAACTCAGGAGGCAGAGGTTGCAGTGAGCCGAGATCGTGCCATTGCACTCTAGCCTGGTGACAGAGGGAGACTCTGTCTCAAAAAAAAAAAAAAAAAGATGCTGTTCCAGGCCGGGCGCGTTGGGTCACACCTGTAATCCCAGCAGTTTGGGAGGCCAAGGTGGGCGGATCACCTGAGGTCAGGAGTTTGAGACCAGCCTGACCAACATGGAGAAACCCCGTCTGTACTAAAAATACAAAATTAGCAATTAGCTGGATGTGGTGGCACATGCCTGTAATCTCAACTACTCAGGGGGCTGAGGCAGGAGAATCGCTTGAACCCGGGAGGCAGAGGTTGCAGTGAGCTGAGATTGCACCATTGCACTCCAGCCTGGGCAATAAGAGTGAAAATCTGTCTCAAAAATAGATAAATAAATAAATGAAGCTGTTCCAATACCATATTTTTGGTTACCTGGACAGTGGTTGGGCCAGTGATCTAGGCTGTCTGCATAGTTTCAAGCCCAGCGCAAACTTGGAAGGCCTCTAGGCCTTGCAGACAGTTGCATCTTTTGATTTTTTCTTTTTTTCTTTTCTTTTTTTTTTTTTTAAGACAAAGTCATTCTCCTGCCTCAGCCTCCTGAGTAGCTGGGACTACAGGCACCCGCCACCACATCCAGCTAATTTTTGTGTTTTCAGTAGAGACGGGGTTTTACCATGTTGGTCAGGCTGGTCTCAAACTCCCAACCTCAGGTGATCCGCCCGCCTCGGCCTCCCAAAGTGCTGGGATTACTGGTGTGAGCCACTGTTCCCAGCCAAGATAGTTGCATCCTTTTGTCATGAGGAGAGAGCACAAGAAATCTTTCAATTCATATGCTTTTTTAAAACCAGTGCTTATAGAAGTTGCAGTCACAATACATCTGGCTGCTCAGAACATCAAATTTAGAATCCAAACAATTTTTCCCTAAGTCAATGTTCTGGACCCAGTTTATACACCTCCTTAGATTTGCTAAGCCCCACTTCTTCCCAGGCCTTGGTCCTGCCTGAGTCTCTCAGTCTTGCTGTGCTTCTCGTGTAGCGGGGGCAGTGCTGGCTGCATCCTTCTGTGGCCCTCCAGGCACAGCTGTCACTGCCATGGCTTCTTTCCTCACACAGCTGCTGCCTCAACCTCCCCTAGGAGTGAGGGCCAAGGTGCAGCAGCTCCAGCACCGAACTGTACTCCAGGACCTCCTGGCTCCCCAGTAGCTACTGAGAGGGGCCCAGTAACACAACCCGCACATGAAGGGGAGTTAACACTATGGGGTGGACTTTTATCAAAAAGAGAGAGGAGGCCAGAAGGAGCCAGCAGTTGCTCATTCTGCTGCTGCTTTGTCCCCATGTGATTCTTCCAACACTTGGAGGCCCCTGAATGAATGAAAACACAACGATCTGTCATCCATAATGAGAACACGTTCCTTCCTCAGCTGCCTAGCTTTCCCTCTTCCTCACTCTAGCTGCCCTGGGCTTGCAGCCCACCCCAGTGAAACATTAACCCTTGGGCTTTGCCTCCAGCTCTGTTTTCTAGAAAGCCACGTTAGGACAGGCAAACTATGCATTTACTTGAGGGTAGGAGCTTTACAAACCCTCCTGCTTTTCTACCTTGCACCCTTAAGTAGAAACTTCTCTCCTGTCTGGGAGGGAATCGTACTAGAAAAATAACTCTAACCCTTCTCCCAACCTCCAGTACTCCACGGGGTGAGCACCAGCCCTTGGCAGGAAGACAGGGGGTGACTGTCCTGCACGTAGCCAGTAGTGTTGTCTAAGACTGGGGTCGGGGAGAGTAAGTTGAATTCTGTGAGGAAAAGATAGGAAGCCCATTTTGATGTAGATACCAACCAATTTCTTTTTTTGTTTGTTTTAGATGGAGTTTTGCTCTTGTCGCGCAGGCTGGAGTGCGGTGGCGCGATCTCGGCTCCCTGCAACCTCTGCCTCCCGGGTTCAAGTCATTCTCCAACCTCAGCCTCTCGAGTAGCTGGACTACAGGCACGCGCCACTACGCCCAGCTAATTTTTGTATTTTTAGTAGAGACGGGATTTCTCCATGTTGGTCAGGCTGGTCTCCAACTCCTGACCTCAGGTGATCTGCCTGCCTTGGCCTCCCAAAGTGCTGGGATTACAAATGTGAGCCACTGTGCTCTGCCATTACCTGTATCTTCTTGCCTCAGAAGGAACGTTTGTGCAGAAACTGCCTTTCCTGAAGTCAGTGTTTGACTTTCTGGTCCCCCGAGGCTATTTTCCTTCTCTCCCCACCCCCATCCCTAAACAGATATTCCTTGTTTTCTTGCAGAAGGCCCCACCCAGGCCTCACCTTCCCCTCCTCCCCTCCATGGTGGCTTTTAGTGCTTGTGTGATTCACACGTGTGCATGTGCCTTTGTTTGCGGCTCCGTTCACCTCTTTGATGCCTGAATTTTGAACTCCTGAAAAGGAAACTTTCTGGTATTCACTGGCATTGAATAAAGACAGGAAATAAGTGTCTCAGCACAGAAGAATTTCAGTGTATGCTACATTATCTAAGCTACCTCCTTGCCTGGGATTTTTAAGCAGTGCACAAAGAAGGGGTAAACCTCCCACATTCTTTATCTGAGAGCTTCTGAAACACACTCAGGGTCTCAGAAACACTGGCCTGGTCTCTTGGTTACTCACAAGGCTGGTCCCGGCCACCAGCGATGACCAGTTAGCTTCCCTGCTTCCATCCAGCCAAGACCTAGCCAGGGCTTGTCTGTCATGCCTGGTATTTTCTCTTGTTAAACTCCTGACTTCTGGGTTACCCTCAATTCCTTTTATTTTTTTTTTTTCTGAGACAGAGTCTCACTCTGCTGCCCAGGCTGGAGTGGAGTGCAGTGCCGAGATCTTGGCTCACTGCAAGCTCCGCCTCCCGGATTCACACCATTCTCCTGCCTCAGCCTCCCCGGTAGCTGGGACTACAGGCGCCCACCACCATGCCTGGCTAATTTTTGTATTTTTAGTAGAGATGGGGTTTCACTGTATTAGCCAGGATGGTCTTGATCTTCTGACCTCATGATCCACACGCCTCGACCTCCCAAAGTGCTGGGATTACAGGCGTGAGCCACTGTGCCCAGCCAGGGTTACCCTCAATTCTCATATCTCTCTCCCCAACCCTGAAGGGGAGGAGAAGGGGTGCAGTAGCTTTCGGAAATGCTTGTCTTCAGGGCAGGGAAGGTGTAAGACAGTCCCTGGAGTCCGCTCTGCAGTGAGTTCCCAGTCTGTTTCCCTCCCCCACTGGCAACTGGGCTCAGAGCTGCTGGCTTCCTCCAGAGGCCAATGGAATGGAAGGCCTCCTGCCCAGACACTGTGGAGTGTGAAGTTCACCTGCATGTGGGCCACTCCCTTGGAGGGCAGCCAAGGCTGGGGAGGTGGCCTGGTTTGGGAGGAAACTCTCAGAGAGGTGCCAGGATGCTTCTCCACACTTACAAATCCAACTGCTCACCCCTACCTTACAAGCCATTAGTTCCTCAAAAGGAAACAGAGTAAGACTGGCAGGAAAACTGAGGGAACATTTAGAATTCTAATAGAATAACCACAGCGGCTTGTAGACCTGAAATTATTTTTCACTTTTAATATCCTTCCTGATTTATTTTTTTTTTAAACGAAGTGTCACTCTGTCGCCCAGGCTGGAGTGCAGTGGCGCTATCTCGACTCACTGCAACCTCTGCCTCCTGAGTTCAAGCGATTCTCCTACCTCAGCCTCCCGAGCAGCTGAGATTACAGGTGCCTGCCAGCACACCCAGTTAATTTTTGTATTTTTGGTAGAGACAGGGTTTCACCATGTTGGTCAGGCTGGTCCTGAACTGCTGACCTCAGGTGATCCACCCAAAGTGCTGGGATTACAGGTGTGAGCCACTGCGCCCAGCCTCCTTTCTGATTTGAAAAGTAGTATGTTCCGGCTGGGCATGGTGGCTCACACCTGTAATCCCAGCACTTTGGGAGGCCGAGGCAGGCGGATCACCTGAGGTCAGGAGTTCGAGACCAGCCTGACCAACATGGAGAAACCCCGTCTCTACTAAAAATAAAAAAAATTAATTAGCCGGGCATGGTGGGGCATGCCTGTAATCCCAGCTACTTGGGAAGCTGAGGCAGGAGAATCACTTGAACCCAGGAGGTGGAGGTTGCGGTGAGCCGAGATCATGCCATCGCACTCCAGCCTGGGCAACAGGAGTGAAACTCCGTCTCAAAAAAAAAAAAAAAAAAGGAAAAGTAATATGTTCCTGGCTGGGCATGGTGGCTCACGTCTGTAATCCCAGCACTTTGGGAGGCCAAGGTGGGCGGATCACTTCAGGTCAGGAGTTCGAGACCAGCCTGGCCAACATGGTGAAACCCCGTCTCTACTAAAATACAAAAATTAGCTGGGCGTGGTGGTACACTCCTGTAATCCCAGCTACTTGGGAGGCTGAGGCAGGAGAGTTGCTTGAACTCAGGAGGCGGAGGTTGCAGTGACCTGAGATCATGCCACTGCACTCCAGCCTAGGCAACAGAGCAAGACTCCATCTCAAAAAAAAAAAAAAGAAAGAAAATAATGGTCTTGGAGCTTAGTCAGTTGAGAAAAAAAAGAAAAAAAAGGAAAAAGAAAATAACAGCTATCTGTAATCCCACCTCCCAATAAGCTGGGTGTGGTGGCGCAAGTCTGTGCTCTCAGCTACTAGGAGGCTGAGGCAGGATGATGACTTGAGTCCAGGACATCGAGGCTGCAGTGACCTATGATTGTACCTCATGACACTCCAGCCTAGGAGAGCAAGATCCTGTTTCTTAAAAATGGAAGAAAAAAAGACTGGGCATGGTGGTTCACACATGTAATCCCAGCACTTTGGGAGGCCGAGGCAGCAGATCACAAGGTCAGGAGTTCGAAACCAGCCTGGCCAACATGACAAAACCCTGCCTCCACTAAAAATACAAAAATTAGCCAGGTGTGGTGGCCCATGCCTGTAATCCCAGGTACCCTGGAGGCTGAGGCACGAGGACCACTTGAATCCAGGTGGTGGAGGTTGCAGTGAGCCAAGATTGCGCCACTGCACTCCAGCCTGGGCAACAGAGTGAGACTCCGTCTCAAAAAAAAAAAAAAAAAAAAAAGAAAACAAATCATAATCCCACCTCCCAGAGAAAACTTCCCTAATATTTGGCATATGTTAATTTTTATGTTCACATATTTTTGCATAGTTGAATTATGTTGTATATATACGTTTGTATCATTGTTTTTCACTTATTATATCATGAGCACCTGCCCCTACCCCTATCATTGTTTTACTGTTGCAAACTAGTCCATCATATGGAGGTACCACGATGTATTTAACTGTTGGTCAATTGATGGAAACTTGTTGCATCTCTCTCTCTTTTTTTTTTTTTGAGATGGAGTCTTACTCTGTCACCCAGGCTGGAGTGCAGTGGTGTGTTCTCAGCTCATTGCAACCTCCATCTCCCGGGTTCAGGCAATCCTCCTGCCTCAGTCCCCAGAGCAGCTGGGGCTACAGGTGCACGCCACCATGCCTGGCTAATTTTTGTATTTTTGGTAGAGATGGGGTTTCACCATGTTGGCCAGGCTGGTCTCGAACTCCTGACCTCAAGTGATCCGCCCACCTTGGCCTCCCAAGTGCTGGGATTACAGGCGTGAGCCATCGCGCCCTGCCTCCGAAGACATTTTTAAGTAAATAATTGACCCACCCACACCTAAAAAAAATTAGCTTAATTTTGTTCAGTAGCAACAGATTGTCTTTCTGGGCTGTTAAGAGAGGAAGGAAAAATCCCCTGAGATGTCCAGAATGTTGTGTTAGGGAGGAATCTATCTTTGGCTGCAGCTGGAGCACAGAGTGTGGCCAGGGCAAAGTGCTGGCCAGAGCCAGGAGACTAGAATATTTGTGGAATGTTAGGCTGGGCGTGGTGGCTCATGCCTGTAATCCCAGCACTTTGGTAGACCAAGGTGAAAGGATGGCTTGAGCCCAGGAGTTCGAGACCAGCATGGGCAACATAGCAAAACTCCGTCTCTATAAAAAATGAAAAATTAGCGGGGTGTGGTGGTGCACACCTGTGGTCTCAGATACTTGGGAGGCTGAGGTCAGAGGATGGCTTGAGCTTAGGAGTTTGAGGCTGCAGTGAGCTATGGTCACACCACTGCACCCCAGCCTGGGTGACAGAGTGAGACTGTGAGACCCTATCTCTTTTTTTTGAGACAGAGTCTCGCTCTATTGCCAGGCCGGAGTGCAGTGGCACGATCTCGGCTCACTGCCACCACGCCCAGCCGAGATCCTGTCTCTTGGAAAAAAAAAAAAAAAAAAAGGAATGTTAAAGTTCGGTTGTCTTTGTGTAATCAGCTGATTAATGTCTCTGATGGTACTGAGAGCTCTAACAAGTGTGAAAACCAGATCTCTCACGATGTATTCCTAAGGCCCAGCAGAGTCACCAGAGTGTACAGTCAAGCTCAGTAAAGATGTAATCAGTGCTTAGATAGGATGCCTCACCTCCTTTTCTATTGTTTTGTTTTTGCTTTTGAGACAGAGTCACACTCTGTCCCCCAGGCTGGAGTGCAGTGGTGCAATCTCGGCTCACTACAATCTCCACCTCCCAGGTTCAAGCGATTCTCCTGCCTCAGCCTCCAGAGTAGCTGGGACTACAGGCACGTGCCACCATGCCTGGCTAATTTTTGTATTTTTAGTAGAGACGGGGTTTTACTATGTTGGCCAGGCTGGTCTCGCAATCCCGACCTTGTGATCTGCCCGCCTCAGCCTCCCAAAGTGCTGGGATTACAGGCGTGAGCCACCGCACCTGGTCTGGAATTTTTTTTTTTTTTTTTTTTTTTTT
>NW_026652276.1:210833625-210901402 GCF_009828535.3 Hylobates moloch
GGTCCTAGTCAGGCAGCTAAGTCACATAGGGCCATGGAATCCTACACAGATATGAAACAGTAGAAGCCCCATCTCCCAATGCTGGTGCCCTAGCTGATGATCACAGTATCTCATCTTTGTACAGGATTTTACACACTTTGCAAAGGGTTTTTTTGTTTGTTTTTGTTTTGTTTTTTGAGACAGAGTTTCGCTCTTGTCACCCAGGCTGGTGAGCAGTGGCGCGATCTCGGCTCACCGCAACCTCCGCTTCCCAGGTTCAAGTGATTCTCCTGCCTCAGCCTCCCAAGTAGCTGGGATTACAGGCATGAGCCACCGTGCCTGGCCTACAACGGACTTTTACAAAGATTTCCATTTTAATTTTCACAGGAATCCTGTGAAAAAGGCAGAACAGGTGTTATCAATCCTAATGTTTTATTTATTTATTTATTTATTTATTTATTTTTTTGAGACGAAGTCTCGCGCTCTCACCCAGGCTGCAGTGCAGTGGCGCGATCTCGGCTCGCTGCAAGCTCCGCCTCCCGGGTTCACGCCATTCTCCTGCCTCAGCCTCTCCGAGTAGCTGGGTCTACAGGCGCCCGCCACCTTGCCCGGCTAATTTTTTTGTATTTTTAGTAGAGACGAGGTTTCACCGTGGTCTCGATCTCCTGACCTCGTGATCCGCCCGCCTCGGCCTCCCAAAGTGCTGGGATTACAAGCGTGAGCCACTGCGCCCGGCCAATCCTAATGTTTTAGATGAGAGAGAAAGTGAATTGCCCATCACACACTGTGAGTGACACAGGCAGTTAGGGACTGAGCCTACATCTTTTCACTTCAGGCCGCTCCCATCAAGCCACCCCTAACTCAGCAAGGGTGAACAAGGCCATGATCCAGGCCTCCATTCGCTTGACGCCAAGATTCCCATTAAGATAACTATGTACTCGGCTCTTGAAATTTATTTTTTAATTTAATTAAAGGTCAATATATGGTTTTAGAAACATATACAGAGATAACATAAAGCTCTGAAATGGAATGCAACAGGGTCAAAAATGTTAAAGTGGAAATATTTGCAACTTTGTTCTCCTCCCATGCTCAATCTAAGAGCCTGAGTCTCAGAATCAGTTGTGTGAGATGGAGCTGTCGCTGGGCGTGGTGGCTTATGCCTATAATCCCAGCACTTTGAGAGACCGAGGTAGGGTGATCACTTGAGGTCAGGACTTTGAGACCAGCCTGGCCAACGTGGTGAAACCCTGTCTCTACTGAAAATACAAAAATTAGCTGGGAGTGGTGGGCATGCATCTGTAATCCCAGCTACTCCGGAGGCTGAGGCAGGAGAATCACTTGAACCTGGGAGGCGAAGGTTGCAGTGAGCTGAGATCGTGTCACTGCACTCCAGCCCAGGTGACAGAGCAAGATTCTGTCTTGAAAAAAAGAAAACAAGAAAGATGGAACTGTAAGGATGGAAGGAGCTTTATTTCTTTAAGTTTTGAGACAGGGTCTCCTTCTATTGCCCAGGCTGAAGTACAGTGGTGTGATCATGGCTCACTGCAGCCAGCTTTAAGCAATCTTTCCACCTCAGCCTCCCAAGCAGCTGGGACTACAGGTGCACATCATGACATCTGGCTTTTTTTTTTTTTTTTTTTTTTTGAGACCAAGTTTCACTCTTGTCACCCAGGCTGAAGTGCAATGGCGTGATCTTGGCTCACTGCAACTTCTGCCTCCCAGGTTCAAGCAATTCTGCCTCAGCCTCCCGAGTAGTTGGGATCACAGGCGTGTACCACCACACCTGGCTAATTTTTGTATTTTTAGTAGAGATGGCGTTTCACCATGTTGGCCAGTCTGGTCTCGAACTCCTGAGCTCAGGTGATCCACTCACCTCGGCCTCCCAAAGTGCTGGGATTACAGGCATGAGTCACCATGCCTGGATCACACCTGGCTAATTCTTAAATTTTTTTGTAGAGACAAGGTCCTGCTATGTTGCCCAGGCTGGTCTTGAACTCCTGGCCCCAAGTGATCCTCCCACCTTGGCCTCCCAAAGTGTTGGGATTACAGGTGTGAGCCACCATGCCTGGCCCAGAAGGAGCTCAGAGAAGGCATGAGGAGAGGGGAGGAGAGGGAGGTCAGGAGGATACCTCTTCCACAGGGAGGCACAAAGGTGGGAGCAATGGGTGCCCTAGGACTAAACAGCTGGCCTGGCATGTGGGTGGAGCAATGCTCCTTTCCGTCTCCCAGCTTGTCTGGAGAACCTGATTTAAAAGCTGCTAGAGCCTCCTTTCAAGTCCAGGTGTGTGTGTGTGTGTGCGAGAGAGAGAGAATTCCATGGGGGCGGAGGAGGTGGGAGAATAAAGTCTGTCACGGTGGAACTTCTGCCCAAGCAGAGACATCTTCATGGTGGATTTCAGAGAGGCAAGAGGGAGCCACCTGCAAGTTTCAAGAGCAGCTGGAGGAAGAGTAAATTAGAGTCCCAGCCACCCCCACATCTATCTTCTACACCTGCTCCTTTATTTTCCTTTCTCCGGAGGGCTGAGAGAGATTTACTGGTCAAAAGGAAGAGCTCCTCACTTCGGGTTCAGGAATCTTACTGAAGGAAATGAAATGGTCACAGAAAGAAGAGTCACCCGGGTAATTTGGGATGATATGAGTAAGTACCACAAGTTGATTGAGCAGAAAAGACTCAAAGATAGGGGTAGATTTTTTTTTTTTTTTGAAACGGAGTCTCGCTCTTATTGCCCAGGCTGGAGTGCAATTGGCACGATCTCGGCTCACTGTAACCTCCACCTCCCGGGTTCAAGCTATTCTCCTGCCTCAGCCTCCGGAGTGGCTGGGATTACAGGCGCCCGCCACCATGTCTGGCTAATTTTTGTATTTTTAGTAGAGATGGAGTTTCACCATGTTGGTCAGGCTGGTCTCAAACTCCTGACCTTGTGATCCACCCACCTCAGCCTCCCAAAGTGCTGGGTTTACAGGCGTGAGCCACTATGCCCAGCCATTCATTTTTATTTTTATTATTTTTTGATTCAGAGTATGGCTCGTTGCGTAGGCTGGAGTGCAGTAGCACAATCATAGCTCACTGCAGCTTCAAACCCTGGGCTCAAGTGATCCTCTTGCCTCAGCCTCCGAGTAGGTAGAACTACAGGTAAGTTACCACGCCTGCTAATTTTTTTTTTTTTTTTTTTTTTGAGACAGAGTTGCTGTTCACTGCAACCTCTGCCTCCCTGGTTTAAGTGATTCTCCCGCCTCAGCCTCCCAAGTAGCTGGGATCACAGGCGTGTGCCACCATGCCCAGCTAATTTTTGTATTTTTAGTAGAGACAGGGTTTCAACATGTTGGTCAGGCTGGTCTCGAACTCCCGATCTCAGGTGATCCACTTGCCTCGGCCTCCCAACATGCTGGGATTACACGCATGAGCCACCGTGCCCAGCCATGTTGGGGTAGATTTTGGAAAAAAAAAAAAAAAAGATACCGGATCATAATCCCACCTGGGCAGAGACCACAGTTCTAGGTCCAGATATCAGCCTAAAGTGGGGTACAACCCCGGAAGGCATCAAGACAGCCAGTCCTGGTTACACTGAGAGGGTAATTGGGTTACAGCATCTTGGCTGGGCACATCCCAAATCCCAGCACTTTGGGAGGTTAAGGCAGGGGGATCACTTGAGCCTAGGGGTTCGAGACCAGTGTGGCCAACATGGCAAAACCCTGTCTCTGAAAAACATACAAAAATTAGCTTGGTGTAGTGGCATGCACCTACAGTCCCAGCTACTTGGGAGGCTGAGTGGGGTGATTACTTGAGCCTAGGAGTTAGAGGTTGCTGTCAGCTGAGACGGTGCCACTGCACCCCAGCCTGGGTGACAGAGTGAGACCCTGTCTAAAAAAAAAAAGTTATAGCGTCTTTACTGAACATGTTTGAGAGACTAAAGTAGGGCAGGGGATAAAGGGAAAGACTTCTCTCCTGAGCTCTAGGTCCACATTTCCATCTGTCTGTTAGAAATCTCCAAACTCCATCTCTAGAAAGATCATAAGCTCGGTAGTAGGGTAAAGGTTAGATCAGAGGGGAGCTTGGAGGAAAAAGTGTCAGTTAGCTGCTATCACAGCTGAGATTCAGGCAAGAGGTAAAGACAATCTGAATCAGGCTGGCAGGAGAGAGTCTTGCAAGACATTCTCCAGGTGGAATCCGTGGTACTTGATAACTGATTGGGGTGAGGCAGAGGGAAGAGGCTTCCAACCTGGGTGAGTGGGAGGGTGGGATGCTGTGAACACTAACAGGGGACACAGTAGAGAAGGAGCAGCCTTGAGAGGAAAATGTGGGATGAGGTGTTGAGCATATTGTGTTTGGAGATTTTTCTTTGTCTTTTATTCTTTTTATTATTATTTTTTTTTTTGAGACGGAGTTTTGCTCTTGTCTCCCAGGCTGGAGTGCAGTGGCGCAATCTCGGCTCACTGCAAGCTCTGCCTCCTGGGTTTAAGCGATTCTCCCGCCTCAGCCTGCCGAGCAGCTGGAACTACAGGTGTGCACCAACATGCCTAGCTAATTTTTTGTATTTTTAGTAGAGATGGGGTTTCACCATGTTGGCCAGGCTGATTTCGAACTCCTGACCTCAGGTGATCCACCCACCTCGGCCTCGCAAAGTGCTGAGATTGCAGGTGTGAGTCATCATGCCTGGCCAGTATTGTTTTGGATGGAATTTGGATCATTGCCAATTTTTGGCTCCTAGGAACAATGTGATCATGACTGTTCCTATATACATCGTCTGGTGCAAGTGTATGTTAGTTTCTCTGGATGTATACCTAGGACCGGAATTGCTGGATTCCAGGATATGAACATGTTCAAGTTGACTAGGTAAAGTTATTTTTTTTTTATTTTTTATTTATTTATTTATTTTTTTGAGACGGAGTCTCTCGCTCTGTCGCCCAGGCTGGAGTGCAGTGGCGCAATCTCGGCTCACTGCAAGCTCCGCCTCCCGGGTTCACGCCATTCTCCTGCCTCAGCCTCCCGAGTAGCTGGGACTACAGGCGCCCGCCACCACACCCGGCTAATTTTTTGTATTTTTAGTAGAGACGGGTTTCACCGTGGTCTCGATCTCCTGACCTCGTGATCCGCCCGCCTTGGCCTCCCAAAGTGCTGGGATTACAGGCGTGAGCCACCGCGCCCGGCCAGTAAAGTTATTTTTTAGAAGTGATTGTACCCATGTACCAGTGAAATTTACCTTTTTTGCTCTAGTTTTTTACTACTTTCATAATGAAAATATAAAGGCATATTTTTAATAGACAAATGAGATTATACCAAACCAAAAAACTTCTATATAGCAAAGGAAATAACAGAGTAAAGAGACAACCTGCAGAACGAGAGAAAATATTTGCAAACTACTCATCCAACAAGGGATTAATATCCAGAATAGGGCTAGGCACGGTGATTCACACCTATAATCTCAGCATGTTAGGAGACCAAGGCAGGAGGATCACTTGAGATCAGGAGTTTGAGACCAGCCTGGGCAACATGGCAAGATCCTGTCATCTCTATTTTTTTTGTTTTTTTTTGAGATGGAGTTTTGCTCTTGTCGCTCAAGCTGGGTTGCAGTGGCATGATCTCAGCTCACTGCGACCTCCACCTCCTGGGTTCAAGCGATTTTCCTGCCTCAGCCTCCTGAGTAGCTGGGATTACAGGCATGCGCCACCACGCCTGGCTAATTTTGTATTTTCAGTAGAGACAGCATTTCACCATGTTGGTCAGGCCAGTCTCGAACTCCTGACCTCAGGTGACCCGCCTGCCTCGGCCTCCCAGTGTTCAGATTACAGGCGTGAGCCACTGCGCCCAGTCTTCCTGTCTCTATTTTTAAAAAAGATAAGAAAATGGAAAATTAGCTAAATGGACATCTCTCAAAAGAAGACACACAAATGGCCAACAGGTATATGAAAAAAATCGTGATCACTAATATTCTGGGAAATGTGAATCAAAACCACAATGAGATATCTTTTTTTTTTTTTTTTTGAGACGGAATCTCGCTGTGTCACCCAGGCTGGAGTACAGTGGCACGATCTCGGCTCACTGCAACCTCCACCTCCTGGGTTCAAGAAATTCTCCTGCCTCAGCCTCCTGAGTAGCTGGGATTACAGGCTCCTGCCACCACGCCTGGCTAATTTTTGTATTTTTAGTAAAGATGGTTTTTCATCATGTTGGCCAGGCTGGTCTCAAACTCCTGACCTCAGGTGATCCACCCGCTTCAGCCTCCCAAAGTGCTGGGATTACAGGCATGAGCCACCATGTCCGGCTGAGATACCATTTTGTCCTAGTTAGAATGGTTATCAAAAAGCAAAAAAGTAACAAATGCTGGTGAGGATGCAGAGAAAGGGGAACTCTTATATATTATTGGTAGGAATGTAAATCAGTACAGCCATACTAGAAAACAGTATGGAGATTCCCAAAATAGAACTACCATATGATCTAGCAACTCCACTACCAGTTATATATCCAAACTAAAGGAAATAAGCATGTCAAAGGGATATCTGCATCCCTGTTTACTGCGGTACTATTCACAATAGCCAAGATATAAAATCAACCTTAGTCTCCATCAGTAGATAAAGAAAATAAGACGTATGTATATACACGATGGAATGCTATTTAGCAATTAAAAAGAAAACAATTCTGCCATTTGTGGCAACATGAATGAACTTGGACATGATATGTGAAATAAGTCAGGCACAAAAAGATAAATATTGCATGTTCTCATGTGGGAACTGAAAAAGTCGATTCTCTCTAGAAGTAGAGGGTAGAATAATTGGGGAGGAGGGTTAGCCAAAGGTTTGTTAACAGATACAAAAGCACAGCTAGGTAGGAGGAATAGGTTCTAGTGTTCTATAGCACTGTTGGGTGACTGTATTTAACACCATTTTTTTTTTTATTTTTTTGAGACGGAGTTTCGCTCTTGTCGCCCAGACTGGAATGCATGTTGGCCAGGCTGGTCTCAAACTCCTGACTTCCGGTGATCCACCCGCCTCGGCCACCCAAAGTGCTGAGATTACATGTGTGAGCCACTGTGCCTGGCCTAACACCAATTTATTGTATGTTTTCTTTTTTTTTTTTTTTCTGAGACAGGGTCTCACTCTGTTGCCCAGGCTGCAGTGTGGTAACACCATCATGACTCACTGCAGCCTTAATGTCCTGGGCTCAAGTGATCTTCCTGCTTTGGCCTACCAATGTTCTGGTATTACAGGCAAGAGCCATTGTGCCTGACCTATTGTATATTTTCTTTTTCTTTTTCTTTTTTTTTTTTTTTTTTTTTTTGAGACAAAGTCTCGCACTCTCGCCCAGGCTGGAATGCAGTGGCACCATCTCGGCTCACTGCAAGCTCCACCCTCCGGGTTCACGCCATTCTCCTGCCTCAGCCTCCTGAGTAGCTGGGACTACAGGCGCCTGCCCCCACACCCGGCTAATTTTTTTTTTTGTATTTTTAGTAGAGATGGGGTTTCACCGTATTAGCCAGGATGGCCTCAATCTCCTGACCTTGTGATCCGCCTGCCTCGGCCTCCCAAACTGCTGGGATTGTAGGCGTGAGCCACCACTCCCGGCCGTACCTATTATATTTTCAAACAACTAGAAGAGTAGATTTTGAACGTACTCAACACGAAGAAATGATAAATGTTTGAGGTGATGGTGTTGTATCAAACCCCCATTGACTCCCATGGGAAAGGCACCAGGTTCAAGAGGCCAAAGAAGAGACCCAGATCCAGCAAAGGAGACATGGGGTTTTACTGGGGGCTACATACGGGGAAGAGAGTTCAGGGTCAAAGGGCTGGACGGAAGAACCACTCACAAAAAGCATACAGTTTATGGCTGGGCACAGTGGCTCACGCCTGTAATCCCAGCACTTTGGGAAGCCAAGATGGGTGGATCACTTCAGGTCAGGAGTTTGAGACCAGCCTGACCAACATGGTGAAACTCTCTCTCTACTAAAAATACAAAATTAGCTGGGCGCGGTGGGGCACGCCTGCAGTCCCAGCTACTCGGGAGGCTGAGGCAGGAGAATCGCTTGAACCTGGCAGGCGGAGGTTGCAGTGGGCCGAGATTGTGCCACTGTCCTCCAGCCTGGGCAACAAGAGCAAAACTCTGTCTGAAAAAAATAAATAAAAAGCATGCAGTTTATATAGTATTTTCACCTAGCGCCCTCCCCATGACAACCTGTGGAACACAGGCTGTACAGGGGGGTTGAGGGCCTGAGTTTGGGGTTGAATGAGGATTGCCAGGTGGAGGCTGTCATGGGCTTCCATTTGGAGTTTTCCCATCGTTCTGTGAAGAGAATGCCTGCCTGGTTGGTCCAGGGTTTCCTGCTCTTGTTGACATCCTTAGGGCAGCAGCCAGACTGGTATGCACCCCTGGTAATAGCTCAAGCACATGGAAGGAACCAACAACCTTCATTAAGTCTCATTTTTCCGGTTGGGACTGAGGGAGAGAGCAGGGAGAGGCAAGGAAGGATGGGGAAGGGAAGGTCTTGTCAGGGGGGGATAGAGCAGTTCCCCTCCTTTCCTTCCTTCCTTCCTTCCTCCCTTCCTCCCTCCCTCCCTCACTCTCTCTCTCTCTATATATATATATACACACACACACACACATACACACATATAACTCGTTTGTTTTTTGAGACATAATCTCACTGTCACCCAGGCTGGAGTGCAGTAGCGCGATCTCTGCTCACTGCAATCTCTGCCTCCAGGGTTCAAGCAATTCTGCCTCAGCCTCCGAGTACCTTTGATTACAGGTGCCTGCCACCACACCCAAGTAGTTTTTGTATTTTTAGTAAAGATGGGGTTTCCCCATGCTGAACAGGCTGGTCTTGAACTCCTGACCTCAGGTGATCCGCCCACCTCGGCCTCCCAAAATGGTTTACAGGCGTGAGCCGCCGCGCCCGGCCAGCTCCACTTCTTTCTGATACTGGCGTGCCGCAAGCTTAGTCCAACCTTTACAGTTCTACTGCCTGGAATGCTTTGGTCCTCAATTTTTGCTTGCTGGCTTCTTCCCTTAAATCGGGCATCAGCTGAAACATCACGTTCTCAGAGAGGCCTTCCCCCACCCTGCTTCACTGTCCTTCACCCTACCCCTCTTTCTCACATCGGCTGTCTTACTCCTGCAGCACCTCAGAGCAGATGCTGTTGGCGGCCTTCCCAGCAGCCATTGGCCTTCCTCCTCGCAGGTAGAGCTCTGATTTTGTTCAGGTGACTCCTCCTAGCCCCACTCATCTCGGGCTAACCTCAGCCAATTATGGTGCTCCCAACCGCTTTGCCAGTGCTTGGTTTGGGATTGGGCCTGGGAGGACATTAGGACCAATATTTTGACTCTACTGGGGTCTTCTGGAAATAATTTTATTTTCCTGAAAAGGGGATGCATGGCATGAAACAGATCCCCTTGGCTTCCAGGGAGTGTCATCCTGTCTGAGTGTGGTGCCTTTAAGAGCCAGGTACAACCACGTGGGGCGCCAGCAGACAACAGAGCAGAAGAGTGAAAGGGCAGGGTCTGTGATGAAGCCATTGAGTCCCCGAATTAATCAAGCCAGAGCTGTCTGCTTCAGGGGTTCTTGTTGGTGGGTGTATGGGTTTTGCTACCATGACAGAGTACCACAGACTGGATGGCTTAAACAACATATATTTATTTTCTCACAATTCTGGAGGCTAGAAGTCTGAGACCAAGGTGTTGGCTTCTTCTGAGGCCTCTCTCCTTGGCTTGTAGCTGGCATCTTCTCTGTGTGTCTTCACGTGGTCTTCCCTCTTTACCTGTGTCCTAATCTGCTCTTTTTTTTTCTTTTAAAATTAAAAAGAGGCTGGGTGTGGTGGCTCATGCCTGTAATCCCAGCACTTTGGGAGGCGGAGGTGGGCGGATCACCTGAGGTTGGGAGCTCAAGACCAGCCTGGCCAATATGGTGAAACCTTGTCCCTACAAAAATACAAAAATTAGCCGGGCGTGGTGGTGGGTGCCTATAATCCCAGCTACTCAGGAGGCTGTGGTGGGAGAATCGCTTGAACTCCTGAGGCGGAGGTTACAGTGAGCAGAGATTGCGCCATTGCACTCCAGCCTGGGCGACAGAGTGAGACTCCATCTCAAAAAAATAATAATTTAATTTAAAAAATTAGAGATGGGGTCTTGCTATACTGCCCAGGCTGGTCTTGAACTCCTGAGCTTAAGCAGTCCTCCCACCTCGGCCTTCCAAAGTGCTAGGATTACAGTCATGAGCCAACAAAACTGGCCTTTTTTTTTTTTTTTTTTTTTTTTTAGAGACAGGGCCTCACTCTGATGTCCAGGCTGGAGTGCAGTGGTGCAATAGTAGGTCACTGCAGCCTTAAACTCCCAGGCTCAAGTGAGCCTCCCGTCTCAGCCCCCCAAGTAGCTAGGACTACAGGCACCTACCACCACACCCAGCTGGTTTTTATATTTTTTTTGTAGAGATAGGGTTTTGCCATGTTGCCCAGGCTGGTCTTGAACCCCTGAGCTCAAGCGATCTGCCTGCCTCAGCCTCCCAAAGTGCTGGGACTACAGGCATGATCCACTGTGCCTGGCCAGTGACCCTTCTTATTTTATATATATGAATATATATAGATAGATATAGATAGATATTTTTTTGAGACAGAGTCTCACTGTGTTGCCCAGGCTGGAGTGCAGTGGCGTGATCTCGGTTCACTGCCCTCAGCCTGTCAGGTTCAAGTGATTCTCGTGCTTCAGCCTCCCTAGTAGCTGGGACTACAGGCATGCGCCACCACACCCAGCTAATTTTTTGTATTTTTAGTAGAGACGGGGTTTCACCATGTTGGCCAGGCTGGTCTCGAACTCTTGGCCTCAAGTGATCCGTCGGCCTCCGCCTCCCCAAGTACTGGGATTACAGGCGTGAGCCACCATGCCCGGCCCACATTTTATATTTAAAAAGCAGAATCTGATGTGTGGGAAATGCCAATCCCCAGGCAAATAGAAACTCCTTCATTTTGGAGATCTCGTATCTGCATAATTTCAACAGAAACTATTTTTTAGAGAGGCAGAAATGATGTTGGCTCTGATCCAAGCCTTGAGGGTTTCTAGTTTCAATCAAGGAAGTGAAGATCAAAGAGAACATGACTGATTAGGGCTTTGACTCTCAGAGTTTGTGTGAATCAGAATCACCCTGAGCCTTATTAAAGAATTCAGACGCCTGGCTCCACCCTACAGACTCTGATTTAACGAGTTTAAAGTGGGGCCCAGGCATCTGCATCTGTTTTTGTTTTTTTTTTTTTTTTTGAGACAGAGTCTCGCTGTCGCCCAGGCTAGAGTGCAGTGGCGCGATCTCAGCTCACTGCAAGGAGGTCCACTTCCCGGGTTCACGCCATTCTCCTGCCTCAGCCTCCCAAGTAGCTGGGACTACAGGTGCCCGCCACTGCACCCAGCTAATTTTTTGTATTTTTAGTAAAGACAGGGTTTCACCGTGGTCTCGATCTCCTGACCTCGTGATCCACCTGCCTCGGCCTCCCAAAGTGCTGGGATTACAGGCGTGAGCCACCGCGCCCAGCCATGCATCTGTTTTTAACAAACCACCCTGGTGACACGGATGCCCACTTGTGTGTTGAGGACCTGCTGGAGGAATCTGAGGAAGGCTGGAAAGGGAAGCATTCAGCTGTGATCAATCCTAAGACTCTGGGCATGGTGACACACATCTATAGTCCCAGCTACTTGGGAGACAGGCTGGAGGGTCACTTGAGCCCAGGAGTTTGAGACCAGTGCCCCTACACTCCCCACCTCCATATCTTAAAAAAAAAAAAATCCAGCCAGGTGCAGTGGCTCATGCCTGTAATCCCAGCACTTTGGGAGGCCGAGGCGGGCAGATCACGAGGTCAGGAGTTCAAGACCAGCCTGGCCAGCATGGTGAAACCCCGTCTCTACTAAAAATACAAAAAATTAGCCAGGCATGGTGGCACGTGCCTGTAATCCCAGCTACTCAGGAGGCTGAGGCAGGAGAATTGCTTGAACCCAGGAGGCAGAGGTTGCAGTGAGCCAAGACCGTGCCACTGCATTCCAGCCTGGGTGACAGAGCGAGACTCTGTCTCAAAAAAAAAAAAAAAATCCTAGGGCTATGAGACTATGAGAAGCCTTGAACTGGGCCCTGGAGGGACAGAAGGCTTGGGAGGACTGTGATCCCATCTCTGTTTAGGCACAGCGGGCTGGGTTTGGACCAGATCATCCATGAAAAGCCAGCATTCATCTCTGGCCAAGACCTGCCCTTGTGAGAGGCAGCTGAACATTGACCTTCTGCCCCTTACTGTAACCTTTTGGTTTTCTGCTCTTTGGTCAGTTCTGGGGAAGAGACAAACATATCCCTTAGTTGCTGAAAATTCTGCTGGTGCCTTGGGAGCATGTCCAGGACTGGAGATCATCCAACCTACCACAGTGTCTAAAAATAGAACCAAGCCAGTGAGAAGCCACCTAGTTGGGGATCCTGAGGTCTCCCCAGTGATGGAGAGGCCTCTGAGGAGTTGGTGCTCCAGGGAACCACAGCCTTCTCTCCAGCACTGCTCTTTGCAGCTCCTGCAGCGTCCAGTAGCCAGCACCTGACCCCAAAACAAAGCCACTCTTCTCCAGAGCAGCCAGACAGGCAGGCAGGCAGGCAGCCTGTGAGATTCAGCCCCACTGCCACATTGGGCCAGCCAGGCCGCGGTGTGCCTCGCAAGCTTGCCCTGGCCACCGGGAAGGCTCTATTTTAAATCACGAGAATATGGTCCCCATGAAATAGCTGAAGTGAGAACTTAAGACAGAGGGCCTTGTGTTTCCTGTGCCCACTCTGCCTCTTGCTCAGCTGACTTCGCACACCCCGCTGCTGCCCGCCTGCCAGAAAGGGAACTGCCTCTGAGTCTCGTACTGTGGGGAACCAAAGGTCAAGGGGAGACATGATCACAGTGAAAGTTCCCAAGAGGAAGGCAAGGAGCTGGTGTCTAACCAGACGTGAATACCAGGAAACGGTGTTGGGGGTGTTGGAAGATGTGGGCTTTATTCTGGAATAATTTTTTTTTTTTTTTGAGAGGGAGTCTCGCTCTGTCGACGAGGCCGGAGTGCAGTGGTGCAATCTTGGCTCATTGCAACCTCCACCTTCCTGATTCAAGCAATTCTCCTGTCTCAGACTCCCAAGTAACTGAGATTACAGGTTCCCGCCACCACACCTGGCTAATTTTTGTATTTTAGTAGAGATGGAGTTTCACAATGTTGGCCAGGCTGGTCTCAAACTCCTGACCTCAAGTGATCCACCCGCCTCGGCCTCCCAAAGTGCTGGGATTACTGACATGAGCCACTTTGCCTGGCCTAATTTTTTTCTTTTTTAGAAACAGGGTACTATGTTGCTCAGGCTAATCTCAAACTCCTGGGCTCAAGCAATCCTCCTGCCGTGGCCTCCCAAAGTGCTGGCATTACAGGTATGAGCCACTGTACCCAGCCCTGAAATAAATTGTTTTTCTTTTTTTTTTGAGACAGCGTCTCAGTCTCTTGCCCAGGCTGGAGTGCAGTGGCATAATCACGACTCACTGCAGCATCAACAGCCCAGGCTTAAGCAGTCCTCCTACCTCAGCCTCCCAAGTAGCTATGGAATTTTTTTTTTTTTTTTTTTTTTTTTTGAGACAGAGTCTTGCTCTGTCACCCAGGCTGGAGTGTAGTGGCACAATCTCTGCTCACAACAACCTTCGCCTACTGGGTTCAATCGATTCTCCTGCCTCAGCCTCCCAAGTAGCTGGGATTACAGGCGCGTCCCACCACGCCTGGCTAATTTTTGTATTTTTAGTAGAAATGGGGTTTCACCATGTCGGCCAGGCTGGTCTCGAACTCCTGACCTTGTGATCCGCCCGCCTCAGCCTCCCAAAGTGTTGGGATTACAGGCATGAGCCACCGCGCCCTCATGGAATACATTTTTATTGAGCATGTCATGTTGAGTTTTATGCCTGGCCCCATACCAAATGAAAGTGCAAACATGGCCCCTGCTTCTGAAGAACCAAAAATCTGTTTGGAAAAATACTCACTTGCCAACTGTGTGCCAGGCTCTGTTCTCCATGCCCTACAATGTCTTGACTTATCTAATTTTCACCCCTCTCTTATGGGGTGAGTACAAGGTGGTCGCCATTATACTTCCCGGTCTAAAGAGGAGGATTTTGAGGCACAGAGAGGCTAAGTAACACGCCATCGGTCCCAGCTCGTGAGGGACAGAGCTGGCACCTGCATCTAGATGCTGGCACCTGTAGCTGGGCCATCATCACCCTGGCGCTGCCCTGTCCTCAAATGTGGCCGGCACAGACTGGGGGTGGGAAGATGCTGCCTAAGGCCCTTTCCTTCTCCTAGGAGTTATGACTGCCCTGTAATGAGATTGTTTGTGTTTTTTTGTTTCATGTTGTTTTGTTTGTTTGTTTGTTTTGAGACTGAGTCTCACTGTATTGCCCAGGCTGAAGTGCAGTGAAACGCTCTCAGCTCGCCGCAACCTCCGCCTCCCAGGTTTAAGCGATTCTCGTGCCTCAGCCACCCGAGTAGCTGGGATTATAGGCATGTGCCACCACACACGGCTAATTTTTGTATTTTTAGTAGAGACGGGGTTTTGCCATGTTGGCCAGGCTGATCTCGAACTCCTGACCTCAAGTGATCTGCTCACCTGAGCTTCTCAAAGTGCTGGGATTACAGGTGTGAGCCACTGTGCTCAGCCTGAGATTGTTTTTTAATACACAAATAGAGCCATAGGCTCTCAAGTTTAAAAGGGGCTCGAATGGTCGGGCGCAAGTGGCTCATACCTGTAATCTCAGCATTTTGGGAGGCCGAGGCGGGGGCAGATCATGAGGTCAGGAGATCGAGATCATCCTGACTAACACAGTGAAACCCCGTCTCTACTAAAAATACAAAAACTATGGCCGGGCGCGGTGGCTCACGCCTGTAATCCCAGCACTTTGGGAGGCCAAGGCGGGTGGATCACGAGGTCAGGAGATCAAGACCATCCTGGCTAGCACGGTGAAACCCCGTCTCTACTAAAAATATAAAAAATTAGCCGGGCGTGGTGGCGGGCACCTGTAGTCCCAGCTACTCAGGAGGCTGAGGCAGGAGAATGGCGCGAACCCAGGAGGCGGAGCTTGCAGTGAGCCAAGATTGCGCCACTGCACTCCAGCCTGGGTGACAGAGCAAGACTCCGTCTCAAAAAAAGAAAAAATTTAAAAATAAACAAATAAATAAAAGGGGCTCGAAGGTTGTGGAGTGAAACAACCCTGCCACGCTGTGGAGCTTCACAAGCAGATAATTGCTGCCCTTTTCACCCTCAGAAGCTCAACAGTGATGCTGTTATGCCTCCAGCATTCTTGGCTCTCCAGTTTTGGAACTGCTTCCAGAGACATTTCTTGAGCAAGACAAGAATCAGTCTCCAGAGAGTCTTATTTGTATATTTATTTACCCACAGTGTTATTACCTAGCTTTATCACGAGAATTATTTGCCAGACTTAACTCTGAATGCCTTTTAGCTATTTCTGAAAGTCAGAGCTGCTGTAAACCACTTAAGGCCTTGCCACCACTGAGGTTATTTAAAAGGATGTGCCAGGGGCTCTCAAAGCTATTTCATGAGAAAAGCTACAAAACAAAATAAAACAAAACCCTTGTTAGAAGTGTGTGTATGGGGTATCATGCTCTCAAAGTCACAACTTTGGGAGGAGAGTACACCTTTGGTAGTTCGATCCTGTATGTTTTTTAGAAAAATGAAGTTCTCGGCCAGGCGTGGTGGCTCATGCCTGTAATCCCAGCACTTTGAGAGGCTGAGGTGGGCGGATCACGAGGTCAAGAGATTCAGACCATCCTGGCCAACATGGTAAAACCCCGTCTCTACTAAAAATACAAAAAATTAGCAGGGCATGGTGGCAGGCACCTGTAATTCCAGCTATTTGGGAGGCTGAGGCAGGAGAATTCCTTGAACCCAGGAGGCAGAGGTTGCAGTGAGCTGAGATTGCGCCATTGCACTCCAACCTGGGCAATAAGAGCAAAACTCTGTCTCAAAAAAAAAAAAAAAGAAAAATGAATTTCTTGGCTGGGCGCAGTGGCTCACACCTGTAATCCCAGCACTTTGGGAGGCCGAGGCAGGTGGATCACCTGAGGTCAGGAGTTCGAGACCAGCCTGGCCAACACGGTGAAACCCCGTCTCTACTAAAAATATAAAAACTAGCTGGGCATGGTGGTGGGCACCTGTAATCCCAGCTACTCGGGAGGCTGAGGCAGGAGAATTGCTTGAACCCAGGAGACAGGTTGCAGTGAGCCGACACTCCAGCCTGGGTGCACAGCGAGACTTCATCTGAAAAAAAAAAAAAAAGCTGGGCGCGGTGGCTCACGCCTGTAATCCCAGCACTTTGGGAGGCCGAGGCGGGCAGATCATGAGGTCAGGAGATTGAGACCATCCTGGCTAACACGGTGAAACCCCATCTCTATTAAAAATACAAAAAATTAGCCAGGCGAGGTGGCGAGCGCCTGTGGTCCCAGCTACTCGGGAGGCTGAGGCAGGAGAATGGCGTGAACTCTGGAGGTGGAGCTTGCAGTGAGCCGAGATTGCGCCACTGCATTCCAGCCTGGGCGACAGCGCAAGACTCCGTCTCAAAAAAAAAAAAAGAAAAATGAATTTCTCTGCTTTATGGTCTTCTTTAAGAGACAGGGTTTTGCTCTGTTACCCAGGCTGGAGAACAATGACACGATCATAGCTCAGTGTAGCCTCAAACTCCTGGGCTCAAATGATCCTCTGGCCTCAGCCTCTTGAGTAGCTGGGATCATAGGCAGGACCCACTGTCCTCAGCCTATGGTCATCTTCTGTACATTAGGTTGTATGCTCTCTATGTATACCAGGTAGGCTGGTATCCATTTTGCCCACTGTTGTATCCCCAGAACCTATCACAATGGCTGACCCAGAGCAGGTACTTAAGAAATGGGCCAGGCACAGCGGCTCACACGGCTGAGGGAGGAGGATCGCTTGAACCCAGGAGTTTGAGACCTGCCTGGGCAACATAGTAAAACCCTATTTCTATTAAAAATTTAAAAATTAGGCAGGCATGGTGGCATACACCTGTAGTCCCAGCTACTTGGGAGGCTAAGACTGGAGGATCACTTGAGCCCAGGAGGTTGAGGCTGCAGTGAGCCATGATGGCATCACTGCATTCCGCCTGGGTGATAGAGCGAGACTGTGTCTCAGGGAAAAAAAAAACCAAAAACTTGTTGAATGAATGGATAATATGATACACTAAGTAATAATAGATACTAAAACCAGTAATGAAAGACTGTAGGATGGGCGCTGTGGCTCACGTTTGTAATCCCAGCACTTTGGGAGGTCGAGGCAGATGGATCACCTGAGGTCAGGAGTTTGGGACCAGCCTGACCAACATGGTGAAACCCCGTCTCCACTAAAAATACAAAAATTAGCTGGGCTGGTGGCGTGTTCCTGTAGTCCCAGCTACTCCGGAAGCTGAGGCAGGAGAATCACTTGAACCTGGGAGGCGGAGGTTACAATGAGCTGAGATCGCGCCACTGCACTCCAGCCTGGGCGACAGACTGAGACACCATCTCAAAAAAAAAAAAGACTGTAGTCAGGTGCAGTGGCTCAAGCCTGTAATCCCAGCATTTTGGGAGGCTGAGCGAGGCAGGTGGATCACCTGAGGTCAGGAGATCGAGACCAACCTCACCAACATGGTGAAACCCCGTCTCTACTAAAAATACAAAAAAATTAGCCAGGCATAGTGGCGGGCGCCTGTAGTCCCAGCTACTCAGGAGGCTGAGGCAGGAGAATCGCTTGAACCTGGGAGGCGGAGGTTACAATGAGCTGAGATCGCGCCACTGCACTCCCGCCTGGGCGACAGACTGAGACACCATCTCAAAAAAAAAAGACTGTAGTCAGGTGCAGTGGCTCAAGCCTGTAATCCCAGCATTTTGGGAGGCTGAGCGAGGCAGGTGGATCACCTGAGGTCAGGAGATCGAGACCAACCTGACCAACATGGTGAAACCCCGTCTCTACTAAAAATACAAAAAAATTAGCCAGGCGTAGTGGCGGGTGCCTGTAGTCCCAGCTACTCGGGAGGCTGAGGCAGGAGAATGGCGTGAACCCGGGAGGCAGAGCTTGCAGTGAGCTGAGATCGCGCCACTGCACTCCAGGCTGGGCGACAGAGCGAGACTCCATCTCAAAAAAAAAAAATACAAAATACAAAATTAGTTGGGTGTGGTGGCACATGCCTGTAATCCCAGCTACTTGCGAGGGAGGCTGAGGCAGGAGAATTGCTTGAATCCGGGAGGTGGAAGTTGCAGTGAGACGAGATTGTGCCATTGCGTTCCAACCTGGGCAACAGAGAGGGACTCTGTCTCAAAAGAAATAATGTAGACAGAGGATACCTGTGGCACATCTCAGAACTCAGATGGTTACCTTCCCAGGGAGATGAAAACGAACACATTCAGCCAGGTGCAAAGCTATTCCCCCTTGAAATAGGTTTGTCAATGTGTTGCTGATGAGGACTTGGGAAATGCTCAAGATCACTGAAAGGTGTGCGGTCAGATCTAGAACTGAGAGGGCTTATAGTGAATTAATGGTTTTGTAACTTAGCTAAAGAAAGAATGTACTGTCAGGATGTGGACATGGGGGAATCTCCTTACAATGTGGAAAAAAGGAAACTGAAGAGCAAATACTAGTTAGTATTCCCAGTGGCAGATCCACAGGGAGAGGGGTCCCTGAGTGTGTATGCCTGGCAGCAAAAGCTATGTCTGCAGAGGGTAAGGAAACCCTAAACTATAAGTCCCTTATGCCACCAGGGGTTAAAATTCCCTGACCCCGGCTTCTGATACTCTTTAAGGGATATATATATATATAACTTTAATCACCTTTCTGACCATCTCTAAGGAATCTTTGGACAACAGAGCATGTGCATTTGGAGATCTAGTTCATCAGTTTCCAGGGAATTTGATTTATTTGAGTTGAGCTCCCTGAGGCTGATCAACTCCAAATCGACTGACAATGTCATGCTTCTGGATCTGTGTGGACACAGCCTCAGATAAACACGACTCCCAGAATACTGGTGCCTTCTCCTTTTGACATCTGTTAAGCTTTACCAACAACAGTAATGTGAGAGATGAACAAAAATAGCTAACAACACCTATCATATGCCAGGTATTGTTCTGAGCACCTTTGGGGGTGTTATTAAACTATGGTGAAATATACGTAATATAAAATATGTCAGTTGACCATTTTAAGTATATAATTCAGTGGCAGTAAGTACATTCATAATGCTGTATAACCGTCACCACTATCCAGAACTTTTTCACCATTCCAGACAGAAATTCTATACCCATTAAAACCATAATTCCTCATTTCCACTTCCTCCTACCCCCTGGTTGCCTCTATCCCACTTTTTTTTTTTTTTTTTTTTTTTTGAGATGGATTCTCGCTCCGTCGCCCAGACTGGAGTGTGGTGGTGGGATCTCTGCTCACTGCAAGCTCCGCCTCCCAGGTTCATGCCATTCTCCTGCCACAGCCTCCCGAGTAGCTGGGACTGAAGGCACCTGCCACCGCGCCCGGCTAATTTTTTGTATTTTTAGTAGAGGCAGAGTTTCATCGTGTTAGCCAGGATGGTCTCTATCTCCTGACCTCGTGATCCGCCCACCTCGGCCTCCCAAAGTGCTGGGATTACAGGCGTGAGCCACTGCGCCCAGCCACCTCTATTCCACTTTCTGTTTCTATGAATTTACCTATTCTAGGTACCTCATATAAGTGGCATCAGACAATATTTGTACTTTGCATCTGTCTTATTTCAGGTAGCATACTGTGTTCAAGTTTCTTATGTGTGATAGCATGCATCAGAATTTCATTCCTTTTCAAGGCTAAATAGTATTCCATTGTAGGTACACACCTAATTTTGTTCATCCATTCATCAGCTGATAGACATTTGGGTTGTTCCCACTTTCGGTTTTTGTGAATAATGCTGCTGTGATTATTGGTATATTCACATCTGTTTGAATCTTTGCTTTCAGCTGTTTTTTTTTCTTTTTTCTTTTTTCTTTTTTTTGAGATGGTGTCTCTCTTTGTCAACCAGGCTGGAGTGCAGTGGCACGATCTGGGCTCACTGCAACCTCTGCCTCCCAGGTTCAAGTGATTCTCCTGCCTTAGCCTCCTAGTAGCTGGGATTACAGGTGTGTACCACCACGCCCAGCTAATTTTTTTGTATTTTTAGTAGAGATGGGGTTTTACCATGTTGGCCAGGCTGGTCTCGAACTCCTGACCTCAAGTGATCCACCTGCCTCGGCCTCCCAAAGTGTTGGGATTACATGGTAATTGTATGTTGCCCAGGCTGGAGCGCAATGGTGCAATCTCTGCTCACTGCACAGCCTCTGCCTCCGGGGCTCAAGCAATTATCCTGCCTCAGTCTCCTGAGTAGTTGGGATTACGGGTATGTGCCACCATGCCTGGCTAATTTTTGCATTTTTAGTAGAGATGGGGTTTCACCGTGTTGGCCAGGCTGGTCTCAAACTCCTGACCTTAAGTGATCCACCCAGCTTGGCCTCCCAAAATGCTGGATGGAATTACAGGCCTGAGCCACCATACCCGGCCCCATTTGAAACTCTTTTTTTTTTTTTTTTTTTTTTTTGAGACAGAGTTCCGCTCTTATTGTCCAGGCTGGAGTGCAGTGGTGCGATCTCGGCTCGTAGCAGCCTCTGCCTCCTGGGTTCAAGTGATTCTCCTTCCTCAGCCTCCCTAGTAGCTTGGATTGCAGGCATGTGCCACCATGCCCTGCTAATTTTGTATTTTTAGTAGAGATGGGGTTTCTCCATGTTGGTCAGGCTGATCTCGAACTCCTGACCTCAGGTGATCCACCCAACTCGGCCTCCCAAAGTGCTGTGATTACAGGCCTGAGCCACCACGCCCGGCCCCATTTGAAACTCTTCACTCTCCCTCAGGTATGCTCGTTCTCATATCTTCCTCCTCTCTGTGAACTGGCACCCAGTCACCCTTTGGTGAACGAGGGTGAATGAAGTCACCCTTTGGTGAATGAAGAGGACCATGCAGGTCCTTCGATATCCACTCTGCAAAATTCCAGCCCTGAAGCCAGGTGAGGGCTGCACATTTATCTCTGCCCACAGGGTAAATACAGTAGATACAAGTATCATATCAATAGATATAATGCTGAATGTCCCTTACCTGCCAATGCTGGGGAGTGTGTAAACAAGCCAACCCCTGGCTAGGCGCAGTGGCTCATGCCTGTAATCCTAGCACTTTGGGAGGCTGAGGCAGGTGGATCACTTGAGCTCAGGAGTTCGAGACCAGCCTGGGCAACAAGGTGAAACGCCGTCTCTACTAAAATACAAAAAATTAGCCAGGGGTGGTGGCGTGTGCCTGTAATCCCAGCTGCTCGGGAGGGAGGCTGAGACAAGAGAATCACCTGAACCCAGGAGGCAGAGGTTGCAGCGAGCTGAGATCATGTCATTGCACTCCAGCCTGTGTGACAGAGCGAAACTCCGTCTCAAAACAAAAACAAAAACAAGCCTATCCCAGTCATTTTGGGAAGGAAGAAAGGGGCACGGGTGTTGGACGGATGATGAACTGTACTAGAAATCTAAGGGAAATGCCTGATCACCAGTAACTCCCTCTCTGAAGTACTTACCCACAACTCATATCCATCACCAGCAAAAACAAAACAAGAATAATAGGCTGAGCATGGTGGCTCATACCTGTAATCCCAGCACTTTGGGAGGCCGAGGTGGGCGGATCACCTTAGGTCAAGAGTTCAAGACCAGCCTGGCCAGCATGGTAAAACCCCATCTCTACTAAAAATACAAAAATTAGCTAGGCGTGGTGGCACATGCCTGTAATCTCAGCTACTTAGGAGGCCGAGACAGGAGAATCACTTGAACCCGTGAGGCAGATGTTGCAGTGAGCTGAGATAGTGCCATTGCGCTCCAGCCTGGGTGAGAGAGCGAGACTCTGTCTCAAAAAAAAAAAAAAAAAAAAAGAATAATAGGCCTTCCGGTGGAGGTTGCAGTGAGCTGAGATCACACAACTGTACTTCAGCCTGGGCAACAAAAGCAAGACTCTGTCTCAAAAAAATGATAATAATAATAATAGGCTTCCCCAAAAAGTTAGTTTGTAGACCACCAACTATATGTATCAAATGCAAACGTAGTAGAAAGAGAGCTGACCTATAGCCAGGAGAGCTGGATTTGAGTCCTAGCTCTGCTACTCACTGGCTGTGTGACTTTGGCAAGGCTTTCCTCATCTGTAAAACAACAGCATTCATCCAGCATTTTACCTCACTGAAGTCTCAAAATACTCTTATGAAGAGAACAGCGTAATTAATGTCTGAGATTCATAGACATGGAAACAGATGTCGGGAGGTAAAATGACTTGCTTAATGCAACAAAGCTAATAATAGAGGCAGAACTGGAACTAAGCTTCAGATTCTGTGACTTCAAATCTCATGCTGCCTCCCCACCTCACCCCCAATAATTCACCATGTATGTGCAGTTGGGCATGTTGCTCACCATACAAACAGTCCTTGCTCTGCTAGACAGATTTCATATGGACCAGAAGTAACTTTGACTGTGTGCTGTATCTCAATTTCATTAACAATTTTTTTTTTCTGTCACCCAGGTTGGAGTGCAGTGGCACAATCATAGCTCACTGCAGTCTCAATCTCAGGGGTCAAGTGATCCTCCTGCCTCAGCCTCCCAAGCAGCTGGGACTACAGACACCTGTCACCACACCTGGCTAATATTTTTATTTATTTATTTATATTTTGAGATGGAGTCTTGCTCTGTCGCCCCAGCTAGAGTGCAATGGCGCGATCTCCACTCACTGCAACCTCCGCCTCTCAGGTTCAAGTGATTCTCCTGCCTCAGCCTCCTCAGTAGCTGGGGTTACAGGTGTGTGCCACTATGCCCGGCTAATTTTTGTATTTTTAGTAGAGGCGGGGTTTCACCATGTTGGCCAGGCTGGTCTCGAACTCCTGATCTCAGGTGATCTGCCCGCCTCCACCTCCCAAAGTGCTGGGATTACAGATGTCAGCCACTGTGCCCAGCCAATTTTTTTATTTTTTATTTTTAGTAGAAATGAGGTCTCACTATGTTGCCCAGACTAATCTTGAACTCCTGAGCTCAAGTGATTCTCCTGCTTTGGTCTCCCAAAGTGCTGGGATTACAAATATGACTCACCGTGCCCAGCCTAAACAAATTTTTTTTTTTTTTTTTTTTTTTTTGAGACAGAGTCTCGCTCTGTAGCCCAGGCTGGAGTGCAGTGGTGAGATCTCAGCTCACTGCAACCTCCACCTCCCGGGTTCACGCCATTCTCCTGCCTCTGCCTCCCAAATAGCTGGGACTACAGGCGCCCGCCACCACGACCAGCTAATTTTTTGTATTTTTAGTAGAGACAGGGTTTCACCCTGTTAGCCAGGATAGTCTCGATCTCCTGACCTTGTGATCCGCCCACCTCAGCTTCCCAAAGTACTGGGATTACAGGTGTGAGCCACCATGCCCAGCCAACAAATTTTTTAATGTATAAATAAAGTCTTATTTATTTTTATTTTTGAGACAGAGTCTCACTCTCTTGCCCAGGCTGGAGTGCAGTGGCACAGTCTTGGCTCATTGCAACCTCCACCTCCCAGGTTCAAGCCGTTCTCCTGCCTCAGCCTCCCGAGTAGCTGGGATTATAGGTGCCTGCTACCATGCCCGGCTAATTTTTGTATTTTTAGTAGAGACGGGGTTTTGTCATGTTGGCCAGGCTACATGTTGGCCTCCGAGCCTGGCCAAAGCCTTATGTTTTACAAAATAATTTTCCAACTATCTTTTTCTGCCAGGTGTGATGGTACGTGCTTGTGGTCCTATAGTCCCAGCTACTCAGGAGGATGAAGCAGGAGGATCACTTGAGCCCAGGAGTTCGAGGTTGCAGTGAGCTATGATTGCACCAGTGCACTCCAGCCTGAGCACCAGAGTAAGACCCTGTCTACAGAGAAACAAAACCCTCCAAAACAAACAAACCAACCCTCTACCTTTTTATTTAATTACTGGTGGTAGAGTTGTAATAGTGTTAATGCAATCAATAAAAAGTAAACTATAGCAGAAAGTGTACAGAGCCCTGACGTGGATAGACCTGGGTTAGAGACTTTACTTGGTTTACTGACTCTGCAGTTCAAAATTTTCTCATCTGCAAAAGAAAGTTGAGAATAATGTCTGTTGACCTAATTCTGTAGAGGTATCATAGGATCACATGAGACAACGCTTGTGTATAGGTTTTGTGAATTATAAAGCTCCAAACAAGGTTAGTTATCCTTTTTTGAGGGGTCTCGACTGTGGCCAGGTGAGTGCAGTCTGGATTCGCCCTGCGCCCTATTTCTGGCTTCTAACTGACCACCCTTCAGCCTATTAAAAAAAACCAAGGGGGCTGGGCACAGTGGCTCATGCCTGTAATCCCAGTACTCTGGGAGGCCAAGGCAGGCAGATCACCTGAGGTCAGGAGTTCGAGACCAGCCTGGCCAGCATGGTGAAATTCCCATCTCTACTAAAAATACAAAACTAGGCTGGGTGTGGTGGCTCACACCTGTAATCCCACCACTTTGGGAGGCCGAGGTGGGCGAATCACCTGAGGTTAGGAGTTCGAGACCAGTCTGACCAACGTGGAGAAACCCTGTCTCTACTAAAAATACAAAATATTAGCCGGGCATGGTGGCACATGCCTGTAATCCCAGCTATTAGGGAGGCTGAGGCAGAAGAATCACTTGAACCTGGGAGGCAGAGGTTGCAGTGAGCTGAGATCATGCCATTGCACTCCAGCCTGGGCAACAAGAGCAAAACTCAATCTCAAAAAACGACAAAAAAACAAAATTATCAAGGCATGGTGGTGTGTGCCTGTAATCCCAGCTACTCGGGAGGCTGAGGCAGGAGAATCACTTGAAGTCGGAAAGTGGAGGTTGTGCAGTGAGCCAAGATCACGCCACTGCACCGCAGCCTGGGCGACAAGTTTGTAGTCTTTGGACAAGGCTTTTATCTTTTTTGAAACTCTGTCTCAAACAAGACATAAAAAAAAACCCAAGAGTTTCCGTGTAAGTTCTCTCTTTTTGCTCTCCCATGTTGAGAACATCAAATGAGATGGAGAGGAGCTATAGAAGTGTATGTTATGTGAAAATGTGCTTTTTTTTTTTTTTTTTTTTTTTTTTTTTGAGACATGGTCTCTGTCACCCAGGCTGGAGTGCAGTGGCTAATTTTAAAATTTTTTATAGAGGTGGGGTCTCACTCTGTTGCTCAAGTTGGTCTTGAACTATACTCAAGTGATCCTCCTGCCTTGGCCTCCCAAAGTATTGGGATTACCGGTGTGAGCCACCGCACCTGGCCCCAAATTTTCCTAATGCTGTCAACATCAGGCCACATGCTTGCTGGGGCACACAGTCCTGCTCTTTGTTTCTTAGCCTAAGCATAGCTCTAAATTTCCTCTTTCCAATCTCCAGCTGCTTTCCCCTTCCACTGCCTATGCTGGTCTGCCTTCTTATCAAGAGGAGGCCAGTCATGTCTTCCAGACCCCTTTCAAAGTAGGTTTTTCAAGGGACCAGAATGGAAGCCCTCGTCCCCAGGCCAAGGTTGCAAGGCAAAGTTAGCTCCGCCTCCAAACTCCTACATTGATGACAAACATGTATTTGTTCATTTAGGTAACAAATATTTCCTGAGCATCTTCTCTGTGCCCGGCACCTGCTGAGTGCCAGGGCTGCCGTCACAGGAAAGTCATGTGGTGGAGGGGAAAGGAGCAGTTGAGAAGTTCCAACGGGTGTCTTTTTTTTTTTTTTTTTGATATGGAGTCTCGCTCTGTTGCCAGGCTGGAGTGCAGTGGTGCGATCTCGGCTCACTGCAACCTCCACCTCCTGAGTTCAAGCAATTCTCCTGCCTCAGCCTCCCGAGTAGCTGGGACTACAGGCGCATGCCACCATACCCAGCTAAATTTTTTTTGTACTTTTAGTAGAGACGGGGTTTCACCATGTTGGCCAGGATGGTCTCAATCTCCTGACCTCGTGATCTGCCCCCCTCGGCCCCCCAAAGTGCTGGGATTACAGGTGTGAGCCATCACATCTGGCTGGCTGTCTTATTTATTCCTCCTACTCTTATGTAATGTGATCCATACAAACTCAGTCCTAAGATTTTTGATGAGACCAACGGGAACATCAAATCCAATTTCTCAGTGGAATCCTGTCCCCGTGTAAAGCTTCTGTATACCTTTAGGACACACACCCAGTTCCTTCACTTCAGGAGAAAGCAGTGAAATTGATCTTGCAGATGAGCAAACAAGAAGGAACAGCTTCTTCTGAAATGGGGATATTGGATGTGTCCTGGCTCCAAGGAGCTAAACCTGCCTTAAGGAGCCAAGCGAAAGGGCAGAGGGACAGCCTTCGTGGAGGGAAGGATGGCTGACCAGGAAGGTGTCCCCTCCCCTGTAGATCCTTGGCCTCCATTCAGTCCCCGGGGTTTGGGGGTAAGGGTCGGAAGCTAACCTGACTGTTCACAACTGGTTTGGAGACTTGGACGGTGCGCTGCAGCTTTGGGGGGCACTGATGAGGTCGGGCACTGAATTGGGGATAGGGTTATCCCCACATAGACAAGGAACTCGGCTTCTTGGGGCACCCAGACACGTAGCAGCTTTGGCTCTCTCAAGTGACTTTGAGGTAGGTGAGGTCAGCTAGTAGAAGCCAAAGTCAGAGACACAGAACCTGATGTAAGGTGACCATGGTGACTGTCCATGACAGACTGGCTTTTGGACACAGGTGAAGATCTGGGGACCCTGGGTGGCACTAAATTCCCTCTCCGGCAGTCAAGGGGGCAAGCATCAGCCTTCTTTCTCAAAGCCTTGTCTCCCTTGCCTAGGATGTGGTGACCCGTCCTGCCCAGTCTGCAGGCTGTGCTGCTCACTTCCAGCTCAGAGATGGGGCACAGCCAGAGCCTAAACCTCCTGCTCCTCGGGTGGCAGGCCAGGTGTGCCCACAGGACTGCAGAAGGCAAGATGGCAGCAGCTGAGAGAAAGGACTTCCTCTGCCTGTCACCAACCGATGGCCCTCTTGCTTCCAACCCACAGGCTAGGTGCCTGGCAGCCTGATTCTCGGGGCATCCTTCTGTGGTCCTTGGCTCTCCATGCTGCCTCTGTCTTCTGCTCTTACCCTGTTCTTGACTCATGTGCCAGCCACCTTTCCCACCTGGAGAAGCACCCCCCATGCCCAAACCAAGTTACACCTCATGTGGGGGGTGTGAGAGAGAGTTTCAAACCTCTTCCAAAGGTTCTTTGACATGTTCTGAACGTCTTAATATTGTTCTGAACATTAGATACTTGTTAATACCCCACTGGACAGATAAAGAGACTGAAGGCCGGGTGCAGTGGCTCATGCCTATAATCCCAGCACTTTGGGAGGGTGAGGTGGGTGGATCGTTGAGCACAGGAGTTTGAGACCAGCCTGGGCAACATGGTGAGACCTTGTCTCTACAAAAAAAAACAAAAACAAAAACAAAGGGACTGAAATGGAAACTGACTTGCCCAAGGTCAGTTACCAGGGTGGGGCACCCAGATAGCCAGGTTCCCTATTCCAGCTCGGGCCTCCCCAACACCAGGTCACCACCTTGTGCTGAGCACACATAGCTTGCATATTCCAAGTCCCCTAGAACAGTCTTTCTTTTTTCTTTTTTTGAGACAGAATCTCACTCTGTTGCTTAGCCTGGAGTGCAGTGGTACAATTTCGCCTCACTGCAACCTCTGCCTCCCAGGTTCAGGCAATTCTCCTGCCTCAGCCTCCCAAGCAGCTGGGATTACAGGTGCATGCCACCATGCCTGGCTAATTTTTGTATTTTTAGTAGAGACGGGGTTTCACTCTGTTGGCCAGGCTGGTCTCGAACTCCTGACCTCAAGTGATCTACCTGCCTTGGCCTCCCACGATTACAAGTGTGAGCCACCACGCCCGGTCAATACTGTTTTATGACGGCTCTTTAGTACTCCTTGGAGGAACAGAGCCACCTTCTTAGGCCTGTGGGATCACTACCTTAAAACACTGCTTCCTGTGCCTCCTGTCCCCACCCACGGGCGTCCCCTTCTGGCCTTCTTGGGTGCCCTTGCCAACTGTGCCACAAATGGTCCCTCCAGTAGAAAGCCCCTCAAGGGCCAGAAGGGGCAGGGGACTTTCATTCTCGTTTTTTATACCTTTTGAAAAAGTATTTTCGTGTTTTTTTGTTTTTTTTTTTTTGAGACGGAGTCTCGCCTTGTCGCCCAGGCTGGAGTGCAGTGGCACAATCTCCACTCACTACAACCTCCGCCTCCCGGGTTCAAGCGATTCTCCTGCCTCAGCCTCCCAAGTAGCTGGGATTACAGGCACACACCACCATGCCCAGCTAATTTTTGTATTTTTAGTAGAAACGGGGTTTCACTATGTTGGCCAGGCTGGTCTCAAACTCTTGACCTCATGTGGCCCACCCATCCCGGCCTCCCAGAGCGCTAGGATTACAGGCATGAGCCACTGCACCCGGCCTGAAAAAGTATTTTCTAATTTTATTAGTATTTTAAAACTTGGTACTGTGAAACATAGCACCTATTTTGTTCCTCATTTCACTTTGGAAAACCCCCAGGTTGAGTTAGTGGGAGTTGAGCCCAGTCGCTGTTGACCGGCTGCATGGGCCTGGGCAGTGCTGAGGCTTGGCAAGAGAGCCCAGGGCCCCCTGAGGACCAGTGGGGCATGGAGAGTGGCTACGGGTGTGGCATGGGATGGAGGAGAGGGGGAAGCTGCTGCTCAGTCCATCTCTGATTGGTGGAGCTGATTTTCCAAACACTCTAAGGCCTAAGTTCACATTCTGTTCCCCACAGAGGGGGCTCTGCGTCTCTGAACTGTTGTCAGGCCCCACCAGGCTCTTCACTGTTCGGAGCCAGAGCTATGGAGCCAAACTGCCTCGACCTGCTTTCTGAGGAGGGGACAGGCAGAAAGTGCCGGCCCTAGCCAGATTCAGCCCGCAGAAGGTGTTCCAGACTCCAAGCAGCCTGCTGGCCTAGCTCCAGGCCCAGGTGGCTGCAGACTCCACAATGGGTGACTCAGGTAAGCTGTGCTGGACAAACAAGCCAGTATTCTCAGCCCAGCAGGGTGATGCCTGTCTTAAGCTTTCCTGTCGTCATTGTACCACCACTTCCTGAGGGTGGCCTTGCCAGGCCCGGAGCCAGGGTCCATGGAGACTGGCAGGAATGTGGTTATCTTGGTTTATGTCTTGTTGCCAAGGTGCTTCCCAATGCTTCTAAAGCTGGGCTTGGCGCTGATCCACCAGCACCTGTGCTGTCTGATGGTGGCATGGAGGCCGCTGGGCTGAAAGAGCCCTACTGAGACCACAGACAATCTGATGAGGAGATATTGGTATGTGTCTTTCTCGTGATCCCAACACCTATAGTTTTGGTGCTCCCTTCCTTCAGGAGTCCCAAAAGACCAGGCAAATGAGACACTTGGCCAGAGAGGCAACTGGGCTTAAACAGCCAACTTAAACAAACAGCTACTATTTCCCGAGCACTTCTCATGTGCCATGAACTCATATGTCAATGAATTCTCAAAACATTCCTGTGACACAGCTACTAGTATTATCCCTATTTTACAGTTGAGGAAGCTGAGGCTGAGTCACAGGCTCAGAAACACACAGCTGGTGACCAGTGAATCCAGGATCTGAACCCAGGCTATGGAACCTAGGGCCTGCTAGATCCACCTGCCAAGCTACCTGACCTAGAGCTGGTGTTTTTTTTTCCCCCTTTATTTTTCTTTTTTATAAACAAGGTGTCTTGCTCTGTCACCCAGTCTGGAGTGCAGTGGTGCAATTATAGCTTACTGCAGTCTCGAACTCCCGGGCTCAAGCGATCCTCCCACTTCAGCCTCCCTAGTATAAGGGGACTATAGGCACATGCCACCACTCCTGGCTAGTGAGCTGGTGCTCCTAACTCTCACAAGGTACTGCCTGTCTTCTGCTCTGTCATCATGACTGTAGTGCAAGAAGGGGATTCAGCAAGAAGCCTCAGGATTCTAGGCGTGGCTCAGCCACAACCTGCTGTGTGATCTTGGCCTTCACTCCCCACTCTGGCCTTCAGACTCCTCAGGGATTAGACCAAGTAGTCTGCAACTCTGCTTCCAGTTCTGTGGCTCTGACTCACATGGAAACAGCAGTGGAGAAAGGCCCCATCCCCTCCGCCCTTAGCCCCACCGGAAGTGTCTACTGCTGATTACCAAGGACAGCCTCACGGGCTTTTGAGAAGGGCAGGGATCAACTCCTGACCTGGTGACACTGATGGAGCAAAGCTGCTTCCCCACTCCACACCTCAGTTTCCCCACTCCTTCCAGGGGAGATAATGACCTCTGTGTGCTCAGTGCTACCGTGAGTCAGGGTTAATTAGCATTAGTCATAGACTTGGGAATCCTCACAAGAAAAGGGTCATCTGGTGGGTCTGGGCTGCGCCCTGGCTGTGATGAGACACCACTCATGCCCCTGTGAGTGTGTCATCATGCTTCATTAGTGGCTTGCCTAACTTCGCAGGGTTGGCCCTGGGGTGGCCCAGCCCTGAGTGCGGGTGCTGAGATCAGCCAAAGGATGACACCTGGGGAGGGCTGCATGTGTCCCAGGGTGGCTGCCAATGGCTCACAGTCCCCTGGATTTCCCTTCCGGTTGACTTCTCATTCAATCTGGTTCTTATCCTTGCTACTCGAGCCACTATTCCTGGATGCAAGGCCCCAACTCTGACCTTAAATTTAGAGGTTTTTTTTTCCTTCTCTGTCTCCTCAATAAATACCCATTCTCATTTTTCTCTCTCTCTGCTGACCGCCTCAATGCTTTCAGTTTCTTTCTGTTTCCATCACTGCACTTGGTAGAGCTTAAGTAGGGTTAGGGGAGAGACCCCGTAACAAAATAAGGACAAAGTAAGAATGATGATGTCTTGTGTTGGCAATGCCAGCTAGGTAAGCCAGATGTGGAACATGGGGGGCATCTAGTGGCCCTAGTGGGTACTGCTAGCATTCCTGCCTGGCACTGAGGTCACATTCTTGAACTTTTTTTTTTTTTTTTTTTTTTTCTGCGACAGGGTCTTGGGCTGTCTCCCAGGCTGGAGGGCAGTGGTGTGATCACAGCTCACGGCAGCCTTGACTTCCCAGGCTTAAGGGATCCTCGCACCTCAGCCTCCTGAGTAGCTGGGACTACAGGTGCACGCCACCATGCCTGGTTGTTTTTTTTTTTGTTTTTGGTAAAGACGGGGTTTCCCTATGTTGTCTACTCTGGTCTGGAACTCCTGGGCTCAATCTGCCTGTCTTGGCCTCCCAAAGTGCTGGGATTACAGGCATAAGCCACCACGCCTGGCCTCATACCTGAACTTGATTCTCAAGTCGGCTACAGTGACTTGCCCCAGCTCTTGGACACTTGGGAGATGGCATGATCCTTAGGAGGGCAGATTTTCTTATCACTTAATAGCTGATAAATTGCATTTCCCTTGGCATCTGGTTTCTCTGGATCTACAGAAGAAAGGCCTCAGGCTGGGCGCGGTGGCTCACGCCTGTAATCCCAGCACTTTGGGAGGCTGAGGCAGGTGGATCCTTGAGGTCAGGAGTTCAAGACCAGCCTGGCCAACATGGTGAAACCCCATCTCTACTAAAAACACAAAAATTAGCTGGGTGGTAGTGGCACATGCCTGTAATCCCAACTACTCAGGAGGCTGAGGGAGGAGAATCGCTTGAGCCTGGGAGGTGGAGGTTGCAGTGAGCCGAGATCCCGCCACTGCACTCCAGCCTGGGTGACAGAGACCCTCCCTGTCTCAAAAACAAAAAAAGGAAAAAAAAATTAGCCCAGCATGGTGGCGAGCACCTGTAGTTCCAGCTACTAGGGAGGCTGAGGCAGAATCACTTGAACCCAGGAAGCAGAGGTTGCAGTGAGCCGAGATTGCAGTATTGCACTCCAGCCTGGGCAACAGAGCAAGACTGTCTCAAAACAAAAACAAAAACAACCCAAATAACAATGGAATTAAACATCGTCGTGCATGTATAACTGTGTCCTTGGTTAAAGGCAGGCAGTGGGGTCTGCCTTGGAGGCTAATGGGCTGAGTTTGAATCCCGGCCCTCACTTACTGGGCTGTGTGACCCTGAACAAAGTAATTAACTTATGCTTTTGTTTCCTCATTTGTAAAAATGGAACAGTAATTATACCTACTTCATAGGACTGCTATGAGGCTTAAATAAGATAAAATGCTTAGACCAGTGCTTGGCAAACAATCTGTACTTACAAGTGATGGCTATTTGCAGTAGTAGTAAAATCAAGTTTCAGAGGTTCTCCTGCTCAAGACTGATTCCCCACATCTCAGTAGGAGGTAGACTCCAGCTACAGTCTTGGTTTCGCTATCACTTCTTTTTTTTTGAGATGCAGTCTCCTTCTGTCGCCCAGGCTGAAGTGCAGTGGCGCGATCTCAGCTCACTAGAACCTCCGCCACCTGGGTTCAAGTGATTCTCCTGCCTCAGCTTCCCGAATAGCTGGGACTCCAGGCACCCATCACCACGCTCGGCTAATTTTTGTATTTTTAATAGAGATGGGGTTTCACCACATTGGCCAGGCTGGTCTTGAACTCCTGACCTTAAGTGATCCGCTCGCCTCGGCCTCCCAAAGTGCTGGGACTATAGGTGTGAGGCACTGTGCCTGGCCTTGGTATCACTTCTGATTGGCTCAAAACCCGTTGTGCTGTCCAGGTATTCTTGTGTGCCTTTCCTTCTTCTCCATTGGTTCTAGTTAGGTTGGACAAGACTGGCCAAGAAATGGACACAGAGGCTAAAAAGGATTTTCTTGTCTCTGTGATCCTGGCTTCCCCATGAGAAATATGAAGGCCTTGGAGGTGAATCTTGAGTCCCTTCCATGCTTCACATTTTCTATTCCTACTACCATCCCTTTGAGGGCTGTTACTGACACACTATAGGAAACAATTTTCTTCCATATCTGTTTACTGGGATATCAATAGGTGGCTAATAGAAAGAAGTGAGTACAGAAAGCTGAAGAGTATGTTATAATGATCTGACTCGTTGGATAATCTCTGGATAAGTGACCAAATCTCCATGACCTACCTGTCCTACACAGAGGCCTTTGTATGTTCCTGTTTCCCTCTCTTCCTAATTGGCTTCAGCTATACAACAGTCAATTCAACTAGAGAGGCACTGTGGTGAGAAAAACAATAACCACCACAGCTGTAGCCAAGGAGCAACGAGATAAAAGAGTACAGGATATAGATGGAATGAATGGTCTCTAATTAAAGGGTTTAAATGCAGCATTCACTTCTGAGGGCATGGGCCAACTGACCAAGATGGCAGCTGTATAAAGCCAAAGAAAACCTAGAATAGAAATAAAACTAAACATAGAAAGGAAAACTGAGGAGAAGGAAGTGTTTGTACTTTTGTCGATGGTCAAGCTGTGCGTGCAGCTGTTTTTGTTGCTAAGATGGAATAGGATGGAAGGGATTCAGAAGTGGCTCTCAGGCACCCACAACCAGAAGAAGAGTATAAGTGAGGAAAGCCCCAAAGAGAATGCTCCACCTGTTAAGTCTATTCAAGTTGGCTGAAATCAAAAAGGAGCCAGGAGAAAGACTCTCTTCTGGGCACCAGTATCCCGTGAGTGGCTGCAAGATATTCCTTTCTACTGTGAGGGGGAGATCTCACCTTTGAGCCTGGGAAAGAAAACCATAGACTCACAGTGCTTGGAAGATATTCCCAGCTGTATTGTAATGGAAAGAACAGAAGGCTGGGAAAGATGGATTTCAGTGCGGCTCTGCCTCATTCTAGCTATATGACAGCTAGTTATTAGATGTCTTTGAGCTTCAGTCTTCTCGGTAAAAACAAAATCTACTTGGATGGGGAATGCAACCTTTGTTAAAACACAGAATCCTAGAGGATTTAGTGGAGAAAATTAGTGAAAGGAGAATCTGAAGGTTAGGGGGACTGTAATAATGGGGTATGAATAATCTGGAATGGCAAGGGCGCTTCAAAATGTCACCACCTGTCCTGACCACTGAGACCAAGTACTGCAAAAGAAGGTAGTGGCCTGGGAGGTCAGGAGGAAGGTGCTGAATTCTATTTACCAGCAGGAGACAACACAGAAATCACATAGGATCCTCATAAGCTACCTATTGTGGCTAACACAAGTGGAAAAATTCCTTAGAATGCCGACTTATAATGCTACCTTTGTGGATAGTCAAGTAGCAAAAATGAAATTTCAGGCAATTATCTTCTTTAAAGGGATCTAACAAAAGGAAAAAAAAATTCAGGCCGGGCGCAGTGACTCATGCCTGTAATCCCAGCACTTTGGGAGGCCGAGACAGGCAGATCACTTGAGGTCGGGAGTTTGAGACCAGCCTGGCCAACATGGTGAAACCCTGTCTCTATTAAAAATACAAAAATTAGCTGGGCATGGTGGTGCGTGCCTGTAATCCCTGCTACTCGGGAGGCTGAGGCAGGAGAATCACTTGAACCCGGGAGGCAGAGGTTGTAGTGAACCGAGATCACACCACTGCACTCCAGCCTGGAAAACAGAGCAACACTCTGTCTCAAAAAAAAATTCAAATAAAGAATCAAATCAGGAAGACTGGGTTCCTAGTAAGGCCAAACTAAAAATGTTTACAGGAGCAAACCACAAGACGAATGAATAAGGGCCTGGGGTTAAAAGGATGTCCTGGGGTGTGGAAGAGAACAGATGCTTTGGGAAAGGAAGCTCATGGGCTCAGTCCCATCTGAGAACACCCCATTATGCTACTAAGCTGGAATGAGTGTGTTTGAAAGCATACTCACTCCAGCTCAGTAGCGTATTCTCCAGAAACACTGACGTAGACTTGAACTCATGCTGTTAAAGAGGATGGCATTAAGATCTCTTGTGAGAAGACAACAAGGTTGAGAGCTTCACTCTACATGGCTCTATAGATCCTAAGCCTTTTTTGTTTTTTTTAAAGACAGGGTCCTCTGTGTCACCTAGGCTAGTCTTGGACTCCTGGGCTCAAGCAATCCTCCCAAACAGCTGGAACTACAGGTGTGTGCCACCACTCCCAGCTGATTTTAAGCATTTGAAACAATGATCTTTGATTTCTTCAATATATTGAATCCTCCTCTCCTGAACTCCATTTCTAGACAGACATTTTCATATTTAACTGAACTCATTAAAAAGTGAGTAAAAGTAAAAAACTATTATCATCCATTAACACCTGAGGGGTTCTCTATCTTGGTTAGGCCCCAACCTCAAGGTCATCTTTAATTCTTCCCCTCTTCCTCATGCCCAAAACCAATCATGAAGTCATTGCTGAGATTTCTATCAAATTATGCCCCATTGCAACTGCCATGGTCACTGCCCTCACACTTCCCTTAAATCCTTCTTGTCTTCCCCAAGGCAGACTATTCAGAGACACCGGAATTATCTTCCTAAGCACAAATGTCTTTTTTTGTTTGTTTGTTTGAGACAGAGTCTTGCTCTGTCACCCAAGCTAGAGTGCAGTGGCGTGACCTCAGCTCACTACAACCTTCATCTCCCGGGTTCAAGTGGTTCTCCTGCCTCAGCCTCCCGAGTAGCTGGGATTATAGGCATGCGCCACCACACCCAGCTAACTTTTGTATTTTTAGTAGAGACAGGCTTTCACCATGTTGGCCAGACTGGTCTCAAACTCCTGACCTCAAGTGATCCACCCACCTCGGCCTCCCAAATTGCTGGGATTACAGGCATGAGCCACCATGCCTGGGCCCAAATATTCTTTAAGAGTTTCTCTTTCCCTATAGAATCAAGTCCAGACTCCTTAGTATAACATACAGGACTCTAATCTGGCCCAACTTCCATTTTCTTTTTCTTCCTTTTCTACTCAACACAGAGTTCTAGCCACAGCAGAATATCTGCTCTTCCTGGAACATATCCTACATGCTGCTCATTTGCTTACAATGCTCCCTCAGTCTCGGGTGTGCATATTTTTAACCGAGGGTCTATCACGTGTCAGGCACTGTTTTGAGTGTTGAGATTAAAGCCAGGACAAAGTCCCTGTTCTCATGGAGCCTACATCTCCCACTCATCTCCAAGGACCAGCTCAAATCTACACCTTCCTCAAAGTTCTTCCCAATGATACACGACCATTAACTTCTTCCTTTTTTATACCTCTCCTAGGCTAGAGCATTTAGCAGTTTGTCCTGTGCAACATTTATGTACCAGTGTGTCTTCTGGCCTGGCCTATATACTTCTTAGAGGTAGAAACTAGGTAGTCATTCATCTATAAGGGCTAGCACAGTGCCTCACACATGAAAGAGAATGTTTCTTGAATTACACAAAGTCTATCTCAATCTGCTTCAATTTATTTTTATTTTTATTTACGTATTTATTTTTGAGACAGGGTCTCACTCTGTTGCCCAGGCTAGAGTGAGTGCAGCGGCGTGACCTCAGCTCACTGCAGTCTGCCTTTCTGGGCTCAAGAGATCCTCCTAGTGCTGGGTGCAGTGGCTCACGCTTGTAATCCCAGAACTTTGGGAGGCCGACGCGGGCGGATCACGAGGTCAGCAGATCGAGACCACGGTGAAACCCTGTCTCTACTAAAAATACAAAAAATTAGCCGGGCGTGGTGGCGGGCGCCTGTAGTCCCAGCTACTCAGAGAGGCTGAGGCAGGAGAATGGCGTGAACCCAGGAGGCGGAGCTTGCAGTGAGCCGAGATTGCGCCACTGCACTCCAGCCTGGGCGACAGAGCGAGACTCCGTCTAAAAAAAAAAAAAAAAGAGATCCTCCTAGCTCAGCCTCCTGAGTAGCTGAGACTACAGGCAAAAGCCACCATACCTCACTATTTTTTTTCTATTTTTCGTAAGACAGGGTTTCTCCTTGTTGCCCAGGCTGGTCTTGAACTAGACTCGAGTGATCCTCCTGCCTCAGCCTCCCCAAGTGTTGGGATTATAGGCATGAGGCATCATGCCTGGCCTCTGCTTCCATTTATGATTTTATTTTTTTATTATTTATTATTATTTTTTGAGATGGAGTCTCGCTCTGTTGCCCAGGCTGGAGTGCAGTGGCCGGTCTCGGCTCACTGTAAGCTCCGCCTCCCGGGTTCACGCCATTCTCCTGCCTCAGCCTCCCGAGTAGCTGGGACTACAGGCGCCCGCCACCATGCCCAGCTAATTCTTTGTATTTTTAATAGAGACGGGGTTTCACCGTGTTAGCCAGGATGGTCTCGATCTCCTGACCTCGTGATCCTCCCACCTCGGCCTCCCAAAGTGCTGGGATTACAGGCGTGAGCCACTGCGCCTGGCCATATTATTTTTATTTTTTGACCCGGACTCTTGCTCTGACGCCAAGGCTGGAGTGCAATGGTGGCAATCTCGGCTCACTGCAGCCTCCGCCCCCGGGTTCCAGCGATTCTCCTGCCTCTGCCTCCAGAGTAGCTGGGATTACAGGTGCACGCCACCACACCCGGCTAATTTTTGTATTTTTAGTAGAGACAGGGTTTCACCATGTTGGCCAGGCTGATCTTGAACTCCTGACCTCAGGTGACCGCCCACCTTGGCCTCCCAAAGTGCTGGGATTACAGGCGTGAGCCACCACGCCCGCTCAGATTATTAATTTTTGTTGGGTATAATATGTAGGAGAAAAGTTATATATATATAAATATAAATAAATAAATATATATTTATATATATATAAAATGAGACAGAGTCTCGCTCTGTCACCCAGGCTGGAGTACAGCAGACGATCTCAGCTCGCTGTAGTTTCCACCTCCTAGATTCAAACGATTCTCCTGTCTCAGCCTCTCCAGTAGCTGGGACTCCAGGCACCCATCACCATGCCCGGCTAATTTTCGTATTTTTAGTAGAGATAGGGTTTCACCATGGTGGCCAGGTTGGTCTTGAACTCTTGACCTCAAGTGATCCACCCACCTTGGCCTCCCAAAGTGCTAGGATTACAGGTGTGAGCTACCGCACCTGGCCTAGGTTCTATTTTTTTAGAGATTAAACTATGAGTAAAATATTATGTCTGTTATTTTCTTTAAAATACTTCAGCACAAAAGTATAAAACAAAACAATCTCAGTGACTAAAAACATGGCATATCAGAGAATAATCACTTTTTTTTTTTTTTTTTTTGAAACGGAGTCTTGCTGTGTCGCCCAGGCTGGAGTGCAGTGGCGCAATCTCGGCTCACTGCAAGCTCCGCCTCCCGGGGTCACGCCATTCTCCTGCCTCAGCCTCTCCGAGTAGCTGGGACTACAGGCGCCCGCCACCACGCCCGGCTAATTTTTTGTATTTTTAGTAGAGACAGGGTTTCACCGTGGTCTCGATCTCCTGACCTCGTGATCCGCCCGCCTCGGCCTCCCAAAGTGCTGGGATTACAAGCGTCAGCCACCGCGCCCGGCCTGAGAATAATCACTTTCTAGCCTTTGCTAGGTCATGGTTACTTTATCAGTGGGCAGTTCAGGGTCAACCTTCTCTACCACAAAAACTGATGATGCCCCAAAAGCAACGAGTCTTGGGGAAGCCCAACTGGGGGAGTCATGCATTCAATGGCACATGGAGAGGAGTCTCTTCTGAAGTGCCTTCCTCCCCATTACATTGTTTTATTCTGTTATTATCAAAGCAAGGAGAAAATTATCAGTTTACGATTCTCTATAACACACCAGGAAATTTCCTGGTGGCATAATGAAAATCATCTTGCTTTTGGTTTAGGAAAGATTATACCTCCTTGACTGGAATCACAAATTTTAGGCTTTGCAGCCAATCTGAAAATCAAAAGTTGAATGTTCCACTGAAGTTTTCTCCGGCTCACAAGGCAAGGGGGAAAATAGTTCTCCAACAATGAGAATCTTAGCAAATATTTTATTAATACACACTGTCACAGTCCTGGGACAGAAGAGTCCTCAGAACACTGCTCCACATTGAAGATGCTGAAATGGGTGGTCAGGTCCTTAGTCTTCCTTCTAGTCTGTTAACCCCGCACTCCTTTAACAGAACCATGCTTGCTGCCCTTACCCTGTCCACATCCCTGAAAGGAAACGGATCTCCCTCAGCCAGATGCAGATAGTTGACACTCACTGCCTTTGCTACGGCAGGGGGCTCCTTATGATTAACCCAGAACAGGAAAAACTTAGCGTCAGCTGACCAAAAGGAACTCAGCCTTAATTTTTCAAAAAGTCACTCTCATTCCAGTTATCTCCAGGAAGGCGGTGGAATATCTTCAGCATGAGCACAGAGATTCCCACTGCCGAAATATTCGGAATACTTTCCTTGATTTCTCAGAGAGACTCTGTAGGTAGAAAAGCTTATTATTAGTGATTACGTTCTTTTATAGGGACAAAGGATAGATCATTTGTCCCACAATGATCTGGAGATGTCTAGGACTAAGTAAAAATTCATTTTGTAGTATGCTATACATAATGTATACCTAAAGTCAGACTAAAGATCGAGGGGCCGATGTTCTACTGTCAGACTCCTGTTAACACACTCTGAGCCTCTAAGACATGGCTTGTATCCTGCCTTCAGGCATCTGTATCTGTCCTCATCTTTGTACTTGAGGATGACACTTCTGACTTGCCATTAGTGCAGCCTATGTTTTGCATTGGTTTTTCTTTCTTTTTTTTTTTTTTTTTGAGACGGAGTCTCGCTCTGTCGCCCAGGATACAGTGCAGTGGCGCAATCTCAGCTCACTGCAAGCTCTGCCTCCTAGGTTCACGCCATTCTCCTGCCTCAACCTTCCCAGTAGCTGGGACTACAGGTGCCCACCACCACGCCCGGCTAATTTTTTGTATTTTTAGTAGAGACGGGGTCTCACTGTGTTAGCCAGGATGGTCTCGATCTCCTGACCTTGTGATCCACCTGCCTCGGCCTCCTAAGGTGCTGGGATTACAGGCATGAGCCACTGTGCCCGGCCTGCACTGGTTTTTCATTCATGATGCTGAATCAGCCCTAGTTCATTATTTCTTGTGAATAAGTACTTATACTTATGTGATGCCTAGCTGAGGTTAACAGTATAAACCAAGGCCAACTAATAAAAACAGAGTTGAATGACCCCTATAAGTTTAAGCTCTGGCCTTGGTCTTCACCGCTTTTATGTTCTAGCAGGCAGTGCTAATAATAGGAAGAATCTCACTGCCATCTGATCATGCCAGTGAAGTACTCTGAGATTCTGAGAAATGGTGGTAAAGGGAGACAAAGTAATTCATTAGGAGACAAAAGCTCTTGGTGAATCAGAACACTTGGTTCTGTCTGCCTTTGAGAGTCACAATAAAGAGCAAATATTCTACGCAGAAACGGTCTCAGTGAGAGTACAAAGAATGTCTAGCAAGATGATCCACAGTTACCTCCAGTTTCTCATATGATGCTTTCACAATTTTTTTTTTTTTTTTTGAGACAGTCTGGCTCTGTTGCCAGGCTGGAATGCTGTGGCGCGATCTCGGCTCACTTTTGACTCCCTGGTTCAAGCGATTCTCCTGCCTCAGCCTCCTGAGTAGCTGGGATTACAAGCATGTGCCACCACGCCCGGCTAATTTTTGTATTTTTAGTAGAGATGGAGTTTCACCATGTTGGCCAGGATGGTCTCAATCTCCTGACCTCATGATCTGCCTGCCTCGGCCTCCCAAAGTGCTGGGATTACAGGCGTGAGCCACCACGCCCGGTCCACTTTCACAGTTTTTTAAAAATCTATCCTCTTTGAGGATGTTTCAATAAGTTCCAGGAGGAAAAAGTTTGAACTCTTACTAATGACTGAGGGAAATTTAGTTAATAGAGTGACAAAGTTGAAAGAAACATGAGTTGAAAAAATAGTATACACTTTTTTTTTTTGAAAGGGAGTCTCACTCTGTTGCCCATGCTGGAGTGTAGTAGTGTGATCTCAGCTCACTGCAACCTCCACCTCCCAATTCTCCTGCCTCAGCCTCTGGAGTGGCTGGGATTACAGGTGCATGCCAACAGTCCTGGCTAATTTTTGTATTTTCAGTAGAGATGGGTTTTTGCCATGTTGGCCAGGCTGGTCTTGAACTCCTGACCTCAGGTGATTCCCCTGCCTCAGCGTCCCAAAGTGCTGGGATCACAGGCATAAGCCACTGTGCCTGGCCTCGGTATATACTTTTTTTTTTTTTTCGAACATCAGGATCCTTTACTACACAGTCTCATTAAGCATTCTAGCTTCGTCACAGCAGCTGTCAGAAGGTTAAAAGACACACTATCAAAAAAAAAAAGTCCTGGAATCCAGGGCCAATTATGAGGCCAACTTTTCCTACTACAAAACAAAAACAAAACCCCATGGGCTTTCTTTTTCGTATGGCAGTGACAGAGAGGAGTCTTATTGAAAACTGCCAATGTACTAGTTCCTGAATATCTAGGCAGAGAAATGCAGATTTTTTTTTTCTGTGAAAACTTGGAAAACCTTCACCTGCATATTTACTAAGGGTACTAATATACATTTATTTTTATTTTTATTTTTTTTTGAGACAGAAAACCTCTCTGAAGCCCAGGCTGGAGTGCAATGGCACGATCTTGGCTCACTGCAACCTCTGCCTCCTGGGTTCAAGCGATTCTCCAGCCTCAGCCTCCCAAGTAGCTGGGATTACAGGCGCCTGCCACCACACCTGGCTAATTTTTTTTTTTTTTTTTTGTATTTTTAGTAGAGACGAGGTTTCACCATGTTGGCCAGGTTGTCTCAAACTCTTGACCTCAGGTGATCCATTCGCCTTGGCCTCCCAAAGTGTTAGGATCACAGGCGTGAGCCACCGCACCCGGCCATGCAATTTTGGACTTTCAGCATTACTATAGTTCCCTCCAGTAGAATCCTGTAACCCTAGAAAACCATGAATTTAGGAGTGCTGCTCGTAAATATCTGCTGACAAGTATTATTTTACTTTGTCCTTGAAAGTTATAGACTATCGTCAGAAATTGTTATCAGCTACAAGGAAAATTTGGGAGTGAGCCAGCCAAGGAGAGAACCCAGTTTTCATGATTCCATATTACCCAGCCTATCACTTCCAATCTTTACACAGAGCAAACACTTGACTTTTCTTCTCAGTTGTCACCCAAATTTGAAACCCACAGCAGTCATGGCTGCAATGGCTAGCAGAGTCACAGTCTGGGCTGTGGAACAGAGTAAAGTAATGTGCCCAGCGTGTGGAATGAAATCATCATCTTGGTGTCAGAACCTAGTGCTCCAAACAGTTAAGTTAACTGGCCAGGCTCCAAGTGCAAGTGACAGCAACTGAAAGAAAAAGCAGCTGTCTGCAACATGAGGCCGGAGCAGCTGCCTGTTCATCTATTTCTGTTTCCATACTCCTTTTCTACTTGGAGTCATTTTATTTAGGAGAACAAAAGAATTTATCAGAACTTGATGGAATGCCATATACTAAACTGCGGAAAGACGAACTGGTTCTATGCCTAATCCCTAGGATGAAAGCAGAATGAGTCTAACTTGATGTATAAGCCGGGCACGGTGGCTCATGCCTGTAATCCCAGCACTTTGGGAGGCTGAGGCGGGTAGATTACCTGAGGTCAGGAGTTTGAGACCAGCCTGGCCAACATGGTGAAACCCCATCTATTAAAAATACAAAATTAGCCAGGTGTGGTGGTGGGCGCCTGTAATCCCAGCTACTTGGGAAGCTAAGGCAGGAGAATTGCTTGAACCCAGGAGGCAGAGGTTGCAGAGAGCTGAGATCGCACCATTGGACTCCAGCCTGGGCAACAAGAATGAGACTCCATCTCAAAAAACAAACAAACAAAAAAACCCAAATAACTTGATGTATGAAAGCTGAAGGCAGGCGGGGTGCTAATTATAGGCCCAGCCTCTGCTCCTCCTCCCATAAACAGCAAGTGCTACCCACACACAAGGCAGTGGCTTATCTCACCACGGAGTCTGTTTCAGCTGGCTGGCTAGACTGTTTGTGGGCCAAGAGGATGGTCAGCACTGCTTTCCAGCCTGGCTCTGCTGGGGCGCTGCCATCTGGTTCAGTTCCACCATTCTCCCTGCTTTCTTTGCCAAGTGTGATATTCACCCAAGGGCACCAGTCTCTATGCTGAGAGGTGGGATCAAAGAAGCTTCGGGAAGATGTGTCCTGAGGGAGGAGAAAAAGAAATAGCGTTCATGGGTAGATGCTATGTAAGGTCAGGGAGGCACTGCTGTTAGTTATCAAGTCCAGAATCTCACAACTACCCATACTCCGAGTGTTTATGCTCTCCTTCAAACTTTGCCTACACATTTTCCTCTCATTTTCTTTATTTTTTCACTCCTTTTGTGTTAAACAAACTATACCTTATCACAAGGGATAAGGGATACCCAACCCCCAGGCCATGGATGGGTACCAGGTCGCACAGCAGGAGGTGAGCAGCAGGCAGGCAAGCAAAGCTTCATCTGAATTTATAGCCGCTCCCCATTGTTTGCATCAGCGCCTGAGCTCTGCCTCCTGTCAGATCAGCAGTGGCATTAGATTCTCATAGGAGCAGGAACCCTCCTGTGAACTGCACATGTGAGGGATCTAGACTTCGGGCTCCTTATGAGAGTCTGACACCTGATGATCTGTCACTGTTTCCCGTCACCCCCAGAAGAGATCATCTAGTTGCAGGAAAACAAGCTGCGGGTTCCCACTGATTCTATATTATGGTGAGTTGTACAATTATTTAATTATATATTACAATATAATAATAATAGAAATAAAGTACACAATACATGTAATACATGTAATGTGCTTGTATCATCCCGAAACCATCCTCCCAACTGTGGTCCGTAGAAAAATGGTCTTCCATGAAAACGGTCCCTGGTGCCAAAAAGGTTGGGGACCACTGCCGTATCAGGTTTGTCCCTGTATCACACTGCTGTTCCATTTGCTTGAAATATCTATTATTTCTCCAGAATCCACCCCAAAGGAACAAAAAGGAGCAAAAAACATGACTGACATTTTTTCCCTTTGGTCACCCAACTTTAAACTTATTCACATGGTCTACTTTTTGCACTGGACCATGGCAGGGCTCATCCCTGCTTCTCCATGCTGCCCAGGGAGGGCCCAACATGCTGTTTATGCTCAGCCACTGCTACATGCGAGGTGGACTCACCGAACTGCTGGAGGAGCAGAGGCGAGCTCGCTTGGCTTTCCGCAGAGGGCTAGATGGTACCTCCGGGCCAGGGGTGTCTCCTGTTCCCATGCTTCGGGTCACTGGGCGAGTTCTGGTGGTGGGGCTAGCAGCCTCTGGCTCAGAACGGTCAACAGGACTGGAAGAGTCCCAGCTCCGAGTTCGAGAGACAATGGGACCAGGGCTCTTTTCAGCCTGAAGGAAAGGGGAGATAATGGAAGTACACCAATGATATTAATGATTATGGTCAGAAATACTTCTTTCTTTAATCTGTTTTCTTTTTTTTTGAGACAGAGTCTCGCTTTGTTGCCAAGGCTGGAGAGCAGTGAGGCGATCTTGGCTCACTGCAACCTCTGCCTCCCAAGTTCAAGTGATTCTCCTGCCTCAGCCTCCCAAGTAGCTGGGATTACAGGTGCCCGCCACCACGCCCATCTAATTTTTGCATTTTTGGTAGAGATGGGGTTTCACCATGTTGGCCAGGCTGGTCTCAAACTCCTGACCTCAAGTGATCCACCTGCCTCAGTCTCCCAAAGTGCTGGGATCATAGGCGTGACCCACCGGGTCTGGCTGAATTTAGCTTCTCCATTAGTGAACAGAAACACTATGTAGTATTGTAACCAATGTAGTGGGAAGTGAAGCCTATCCACCTAAATTAATTGCCAACTTTCTAGCAACAACACTTTAGCCAAGAATGTTATTTAAAAGTCCACCCCAAACAAGCCAAGTGCATACCTGCTCTGAGCCTGGGGAGAAAGTGGCATCCTGGCTCCGGGTCATCATCCTCCGAGGAGATTCAGGCACCAGAGGTAAGCGCTCTGGTCGCCCCTCAAGGCCTGGGATGGTGGAGCTGGTCAGGCCAAAGGATGCATCCAGGTCAGTCATGGACGATTCAATCTGCTGGAAGCCCCAGAGCCCCACCTTCCTCATACACTGCGAACATGTTATCAGGGAGAGCTGCATGGGTTCCAAAGAGGAACTAGATAGGAATGAAAAAGAAAGAGAGTTTTCTCAAAGTGTAACATTTCCAAATGACTAAGTGTAATGACTCGTGAGTATGCTTTATCTCATCCAATTTCTAGAACAGTTCAGTGGATGGGGAACCATGTCCTATCAGAGCCTCTGTGCTCCAATCTCAGGACCCAGCTTCATACTTCATCATCTCTCACATATTTCCCATAGAAAGACCTTGGGTTCTTAGTGTGCTCTCTATGGTAAGACTGTTTTGCAGGCATGTTTTAAAAGTTTCTCAGCCGGGTGAGGTGGCTCATGCCTGTAATCCCAGCACTTTGGGAGGCCAAGGTGGGTGGATCACCTGAGGTCAGGAGTTCGAGACCAGCCTGACCAACAACAACAACAACAACAAAAAGGTTTCTCCTGTCCCTCTTTTTTTTTTGAGACAGAGTTTAGCTCTTGTTGCCTAGGCTGGAGTGCAATGGTGCGATCTCGGCTCACTGCAACCTCTGCCTCCCGGGTTCAAGTATTCTCCTGCCTCAGCCTCCTGAGTAGCTGGGATTACAGGCACCCGCCGCCATGCCCGGCTAATTTTTGTATTTTTAGTAGAGATGGGGTTTCACCATGTTGGCCAGGCTGGTCTCGAATTCCTGACCTCAGGTGATCCGCCCGCCTTGGCCTCCCAAAGTGCTGGGATTACAGGTGTGAGCCACCGTACCCGCCCTCTCTTGTCCCTCTTAAAGTCTTTTCCCTTTAAACAAAAAACATTCCTTAATCTACCAAAGAGAGCATATTTAAAATAAATCAAGATTTATTTACTGTCAGAACCAATCTTGATTTATTTTAAATATGCTCTCTTTGATAGATTAAGGATAGTGGGAGTCTATGCCAAATTGAGCAGCTGGAATGGAAATAGCAACATGGGGGCCTAGAAGACTCCAGCTGGTGTTTCCTATGGTAGTTTTTATCAATTAAGTGGATTTTTCTTCCTTTCTAAAAATAGAAAAGAACTTCCTATTTTTCCTTCTTAAAAATAGAAAAGAGCTTATTTTCTTTCCATTTTTAGAAAGGAGGTTCACTGTTTATAGAACACAAATTCAGCCGGGTGTGGTGGCTCATGCCTGTCATCCCAGCACTTTGGGAGGCCGAGGTGGACGGATCACAAGGTCAGGAGATAGAGACCATCCTGGCTAACACGGTGAAACCCCGTCTCTACTAAAAATACAAAAAATTAGCTGGGCGTGTGGCAGGTGCCTGTAGTCCCAGCTACTTGGGAGGCTGAGACAGGAGAATGGCATGAACCTGGGAGGTGGAGCTTGCAGTGAGCTGAGATCGTGCCAGTGCACTCCAGCCTGGGCGACAGAATGAGACTCTGTCTCAAAAAAAAAAAAAAACAACACAAATTCCCAGTTGAGAAGCAACAGTACAAGAAACAAAGTTCAGTTGTGAACACCAAGAATTCCTGAATTCCAATTCTGGTTTTGTTACTAATTCTTATTATCCATTCTCCTCGCACCATCCCCCCACCCAGTTTTTCTTTGTCTCTTTTTCTCACGGGAAACACCATGTGATTTCTAAATACGATTAGTGACTGATATATATGGGTGTAATGCTGTTGTCATGGTTCATGTCTCCGGGCAAAATTCGCTGACTCACCTACACGCCCAACCACACACAGAGAGAATACAGGCAGTGATGTGGACTTGGATGTCTGAGCCTAATTTGGTTGTAGTTTTTCTCTCATCAGTTCGGTGATCAAGTTCATCTTCAAGCAGGTGTAGGAGAAGACTGATCTTGTCTTCTGTCAAGCACTACAAGGGAGCCACATAAAAAACTTCATTTCAACCACCATAAAAAGAAAAATTACACATTATAACATACCTAGATGGTACAAGCCGAAAATCAGGAAGGAAATTACAAACATGAAGATAGTTCTCTTCACAGAGAACAAATACTTCCAGGACAGGGCTATAGTATCACACAGAAGCTTTCTGAATTGCCCTGAATCTGCTGACTGAGAAAGATGGAGTCTCCCTGGAACTGCCAAAACTCTTGTTAGCACTAAATTGTTTTCAATTTACCAGCTGCAGATTTTCCCTGAAACCTGCAAACTTCAAACCCAAATAGTGAAAACAAATTACTGCTTATGTCTTAGCCTGACGCTATAAACATTAAAGAGGCTGAGCATGGTGGCTCACGCCTGTAATCCCAGCACTTTGGGAGGCCGAGGCAGGCGGATCACGAGGTCAGGAGATCGAGACCATCCTGGCTAACATAGTGAAACCCCGTCTCTACTCAAAATACAAAAAATTGGCCAGGCGTGGTGGCGGGTGCCTGTAGTCCCAGCTACCCTGGAGGCTGAGGCAGGAGAATGGCGTGAACCTGGGAGGTGGAGCTTGCAGTGAGCCGAGATTGCGCCACTGCACTCCAGCCTGGGCGAATGAGCAAGACTCTGTCTCAAAAAAAAAAAAAAATTAAACAAAAAAAATTTTAGAGATGGGGTCTCACTATGTTGGCCATGCTGGTCTTGAACTCCTGAGCTCAAGCAATCCTCCCACCTCAGCCTCCTGAGTAGCTGGGACTACAGGCGTGCATCAAAGTGCCCCAGGCTCTAAATTTACTTTTTGACAGAAAAACAAAGCTTGTTAAGACTTTATTTTTGTTCTAAGAAAAATAAGGAACCATGACCAGGTGGAAAAAAAATTGCCTTGGCTAGGGACAGGGTTATATTCATAATAAGCATCAGAGGTTAATAGTTTCAGTCTATGGCCATACCACCCTGAACGCATCCAATCTCATCTGATCTCGGAAGCTGAGCAGGGTCAGGCCTGGTTAGTACTTGGAGGGGAGTTTGGGAGGTTAACAGTTTGATGCTAAAACCCATACCACTCTCTTAATTTGAAGAGGCTACTATTTCCTACAGTAAAGCTTGTCTTCATGGAGTACCCACAGGGTGATTAAATGGAACAGTAAATATTCAGTTTCAAAGTACAGATTGACTAGAGCATTTATTTTATTTTATTTCTGAGATGAAGTTTCGCTCTTGTTGCCCAGGCTGCAGTGCAATGGTGCGATCTTGGCTCACTGCAACCTCTGTCTCCCGGGTTCAAGTATTCTCCTGCCTCAGCCTCCAGGGTAGCTGGGACTATAGGCACAAACCACCACGCCCAGCTAATTTTTTGTATTTTTAATAGAGACGGGGTTTCACCATGTTGGCCAGGCTGGTCTCGAACTCCTGACCTCATGTGATCTGCCCACCTCAGCCTCCCAAAGTGCTAGGATTACAGGCATGAGCCACTGTGCCCGGGCTGACTAGAGCATTTAAACGTTTCTACTCACAAGGAGAAAGGAGTTTGTTACTTTCTTTGAAAAATGATGGCCGGGCGTGGTGGCTCACGCCTGTAATCCCAGCACTTTGGGAGGCTGAGGCTGGCGGATCACGAGGTCAGGAGATCGAGACCATCCTGGCTAACACGGTGAAACCCCGTCTCGATTAAAAATACAAAAAATTAGCTGGGTGTGGTTGCACGCACCTGTAATCCCAGCTACTTGGGAGGCTGAGGCAGGAGAATCGCTTGAACCCGGGAGGTGGAGGTTGCAGTGAGCCAAGATCGCCACTGCACTACAGCCTGGCGACAGAATGAGACTCCGTCTCAAAAAAAAAAAAAAGATATGCAATAAACCATATGCAGTCACATTTCAGTATTTTCTGTTATACAGTTTAAGTAGGCTGGGTGTGCTGGCTCATGCCTGTAATCCCAACACTTTGGGAGGCCGAGGCGGGTGGATCACCTGAGGTCAGGAGTTTGAGAACAGCCTGACCAATATGGTGAAACCCTGTCTCTACTAAAAATACAAAAATTAGCCAGGTGTGGTGGCAGATGCCTGTAATCCTAGCTACTCAGGAGGCAGAGGCAGGAGAATTGCGTGGACCCGGGAGGCAGAGGTTGCAGTGAGCCGAGATTACACCATTACACTCCAGCCTGGGCGACAGAAAGGGACTCGGTCTCAAAATAATAATAATAATAATTTAAGTAATAAATCAAGATAAAATTGAATTAATGGGAAGCATATATTCAGGGCAAAGTTGAATCTATGCTTATAGGTTACAGCCCTAAAACTTGGCCCAAATAAACTCTCTGCTTATATACATATATGTTAAATTGAATCTATGCCATTTAAAAAAACATACCTAGCCAGGCGTGGCGGCTCACGCCTGTAATCCCAGCACTTTGGGAGGCTGAGGTGGGTGGATCACGAGGTCAGAAGACCGAGACCATTCTGGCTAACACAGTGAAACCCCGTTTCTACTAAAAATACAAAAAATTAGCTGGGCGAGGTGGCAGGCGCCTGTAGTCCCAGCTACTCAGGAGGCTGAGGCAGGAGAATGGCGTGAACCCCAGGGGGCGGAGCCTGCAGTGAGCCGAGATTGCGCCACTGCACTCCAACCTGGGCGACAGCAAGACTCCATCTCAAAAAAAAATAAAAAATAAAAATAAAAAAAAAATAAAAAAACATACTTAAACGTTCAACTGGAACTCTCAACTGTCACCTTCCTGGTGGAGACTGAAAAGGTCAGCTGAGAGACAGACAAGCAGTTCTCTTCACAGCAATTGCATCTTCTTGTCATTAAAAGAAATGCTTCAGGTATAAATGCTGGCAACAACTGGAGGCCATTGCAGCCTAGTCAGGAAAAACTCACCATAGTTTTCAAGTCCTCCGGCCTTAGGGAAGGAAGCTGGAGGTCCAAGTGACAAAGGCTTTGAAAACGATCTAGGAATTCACTAACAAGAATAGCAGGCTCATCCAGGGGCAACATCCCAAATCGGTCTGTGGAAAAAGTAAACTGGAAGATTATATTGGTGTAAACTGTAAAAAATAAAAAACACGGCCGGCATGGTGGCTCATGCCTGTAATCCCAGCACTTTGGAAGGTCGAGGTGGGCGGATCACCTGAGGTCAGGAGTTCAAGACCAACCTGGCCAACATGGTGAAACCCGTCTCTACTAAAAATACAAAAAATTAGCCAGGCATGGTGGCGCGTGCCTGTAATCCCAGCTACTCGGGAGGCTGAGACAGGAGAATCACTTGAACCCAGGAGGCAGAGGTTGCAATGAGGCCAAGATCGTGCCACTGCACTCCAGCCTGGGCAACAGAGAGAGACTGTCTCAAAAAAATAATAATAAAAGAAATAAAAAACACGTATTGAATGATTGAGGAAATGTAGTAAAATTGATGAACTATTTGATGGTGTCAGGAAATTATTGTTTTTCATTTTGATGGGGCTGTAATGATACTACTGAGAGACCATGTTTAAAAAGTAGAATCCATATTTTTTATATTTTGAAATATTTAGATAAAATGGCATAACATGTGGGACTGAACTTCAAAACAATGCAGAGGGGGACGGTGTTAGGTGTTAGGAATATAGAAGAAACAAGATCGGCCATGAGTTGATCATTGTTGAAGTTGAGTGATGGGGTTTCATTATTTACACTATTCCGTGTACTTCTATATATGTTTGAAATTGTTACCTTAAGAAAGAGAAAACAAAACAGAGTTAGCGGAGGTGGATGCTTAAATAGGTGAAAAGGCTTAAAGAACCATCATTTTATAACTACCAAGTTATAACTTACTGTGAGCTAAGAACGAAAAAAATGCCATGTTCCTAAAATCTACACGAGAGATACAGGAAGGCTTGCATTATAAGGTGAAGCTTAACTGGGTACCAGAGTAAATAAAGTATACAATTAGGAATTCTACTGGTAATACCTAAGTTGGAAAAGAAAGAATCTGCCTGAAATCTAAGCAGTGTGGAAACTGATTATATACTATAGTATAATTATCTCTGGCATTACCCAATTCACCTATTGCATACTTGGTACACTGGTACAAAGGCAAATGATGAGTGCAGAAAGGCCTTGATAAGCTACTTCCTAAAGAGGTCAGTCTAGTAGGCCTAGGATAAAGTAGAAACTACACTGAATTAGCTTTTGTTTTTTTTTTTTTTTTTTCCCCCGAGACAGAGTTTTTGCTCTGTCGCCCAGGCTGGAGTGCAATGGTGCGATCTCGGCTCACTGCAACCTCCGCCTCCCAGGTTCAAGCAATTCTCCTGCCTCAGCCTCCCGAGTAGCTGGGATTACAGGTGCCTGCCACCATGCCTGGCTAATTTTTCTATTTTTAATAAAGACAGGGTTTACTCATGTTGGCCAGGCTGATCTTGAACTCTTGGCCTCAGGTGATCCACCCGCCTTGGCCTCCAAAAGTGCTGAGATTACAGGCGTGAGTCACCGTGCCCAGCCCTGAATCAGCTTTCATAAAGAATGAAAACACATTTTGGAAGAGATTTCATAGGAAAAGTGAAGAGAGAACATGTCATCCTAGCCCAATCGTCTAAAAAGTAGGAAGCCACTCGACTCACTGGTCTTCTCTCAGCCTCAAATTAACATTTAGTTGCTCAACAGCACTATAAGGCAGCCCCGCAGGCTACAAAGATGAGACACACATTCAACACCCTTAAGTCACTCATAATCTAATATGGAAGCCAGACATGCAATGCGATTACAGTGTGATAAGTGTTATTACAACAGTAAAGAGAGACCATTATGAGAGTGTACAACAGGGATACAGCAGATACTGTTGGCTGTTCACCCAGCTATCTCCTGCTCCTGCCTTGCTAGCAGAAGCAGGGTTTTGTTTGGTGTCTTGTCTTTCTCACAGGGTAAATTCCTGACTTGTCTCTACCAATCACAACAGCAGCGTTTTCCTTAACAGTGACCCATTTAGGAAGGGGTATTTGATCTAGTTGTGGCAAATAGACATGAAAGGTGTTGGGCTGGAGGGATTCTGTGACTACGGGAAGGCTGGATGACATTTGCACATGATTCTTCCAACTGCTGCCATCAAGAAACCTTGAGAGGAACTAGTTTTAGAACAAGATGACATGCTTCTTGCAAGGACTGGGTCTTTAGTGCTATCTCTGAGCCAATAAATTAACCAACCCTGCAGGAATCCTGCTTTCTTTTCAAAGCTATTTTATTTTTTGAGACAGTCTTGCTCTGTTGCCCAGGCTAAAGTGCAGGGGCATGATCTTGGCTCACTGCAACTTCCACCTCCTAGGTTCAAATGATTCTTGTGCCTCACCCTCCCGAGTAGCTGGGATTACAGGTACGTGTCACCATGCCTGGCTAATTTTTTTTGTATTTTTAGTAGAGACGGGGTTTTGCCATGTTAGCCAGGCTAGTCTCGAACTCCTGGCCTCATGTGATCTGCCTGCCTCAGACTCCCAAAGTGCTGGGATTACAGATGTGAGCCACCGCACCTGGCAATTCTTTCCTTTTTTTAAATAAGAATTTTTAATTTTTGTCTTAGCTAGGAGCGAACATAAAGCTATCTCGGCTTTATTTTATTTTATTTTATTTATTTTTTTGAGACGGAGTTTCATTCTTGTCGCTCAGGTGGAGTGCAATGGCGCAATCTTGACTCATTGCAGCGTCCACCTCTCGGGTTCAAGCAATTCTCCCGCCTCAGCCTCCCAAGTAGCTGGGACTACAGGCGTGAGTAATTTTTGTATTTTTAGTAGACAGGGGGTTTCACCATGCTGGCCAGGCTGGTCTCAAACTGCCAACCTTGGGTGATCCACCCGCCTTGGCCTCCCAAAGTGCGAGGATTACAGACAGGCATGAGCCACTGCGCCAGCTGTTCTGTGATTTTTTTTTTTTTTTTTGAGACAGAGTCTCACTCTGTTGCCAGGCTGGAGTGCAGTGGCACAATCTTGGCTCACTACAACTTCCGCCTCCTGGGTTCAAGTGATTCTCCTGCCTCAGCCTCCCGAGTAGCTGGGACTACAGGCGCCTGCCACCACGCCCAGCTAATTTTTTATATTTTTAGTAGAGATGGGGCTTCACCATGTTGGCCAGGATGGTCTCCATCTCTTGACCTCGTGATCCGCCCGCCTCGGCCTCCCAAAGTGCTGGGATTACAGGCGTGAGCCACTGCACCCGGCCCATTTTGTGATGTTTTAACTCTCGTTTCCATCTCCCCTTCCCCAGCTCAGCTCTGTGGTAGCCTTGAAAACCCACACCCAGCAGGGCGTGGTGGCTCATGCCTGTAATCCTAGCACTTTGGGAGGCCAAGGCGGGTGGATCACCTGAGGTTGGGAGTTTGAGACCAGCCTGACCAACATGGAGAAACCCCATCTCTACAAAAAACACAAAATTAGCCGGGCATAGTGGCGCATGCCTGTAATCCCAGCTACTCGGGAGGCTGAGGCAGAATCACTTGAACCCGGGAGGTGGAGGTTTGGTGAGCTGAGATTGCGCCATTGCACTCCAGCCTGGGCAACAAGAGCAAAACTCCATCTCAAAAAAAAAAAAAGAAAAAAGAAAACCAACATCCTCACAATCATGGTGAAAACCAGTAGCTTAGCAGTCACCGGAGAGCACAGAAAAGAGGTGGAGCTCCTTCAAAGCCCCATTCCAGAGAACCACCATTATTTGATCTGTGTGGCAGTTGCCTGGAACATCATACTGTCCCAATGGGAACACCCTTTTCCCCAGACACGTTTTCAAAAATGATCATTGGCAACTGTTTAACATCACAGTTGCTTTGAGGCAGCAGTATGAGTTGGAGCAAATAACAAGCTGACCAAAAACCTTAAAAGCTGGGAAATGAAATGTCCATAGGCGGGCTTGAAAGGCTCTGACATATTCCCTGGAATCTAGAAGGACATGTGCAAGAATAGAGCTATACACATGCCCAAGAAGGACCTGAAGAGGCCCTAAGCTCTCATCTCTGGCTGATGCTGAGGTTCTGCACAAGCAGGAAGTGAAGGTTAACACAGAGCTGCACACTGCCTGCTTGACTACTGAAGGTGTGCTCCCCCCACCACACACAGAGCTCCTTGGCAAGACTGGGGGACTTATTGGTTCCAGGCATTTAAAGAAATCTCTGTCCAATCATCCTGTGAAAGTTGATTTTGAGGCCAGGCACAGTGGCTTACGCCTGTACTCCCAACACTTTGGGAGGCCGAGGTGGGCAGATCACGAGGTCAGCAGTTCAAGACCAGCCTGGCCAACATGGTGAAACACTGTCTCTACTAAAAATACAAAAATTAGCCAGGCATGGTGGTAGATGCCTGTAAATCCTAGCTACTCGGGAGGCTGAGGCAGGAGAATTGCTTGAACCTGGCAGGTGGAGGTTGCAGTGAGCCGAGACCACGCCATTGCACTCCAGCCTGGGCAACAGAGCAAGATTCCGTCTAAAAAAAAAAAAAAAAGTAAGTTGATTTTGATAATTTTTGTAAGTGTTCTTTTTGCTCTCATAGAAGATTTTCAGATGCCCTTCCTCCACCATCCCCACTGAAGACATCCTACACAGATTGAGACAAGAAACATGTATTTGAGGCCAGGTACAATTGCTCATGACTGTAATCCTAACATTTTGGGAGGCTGAGGTAGGAGGATCACTTGAGGCTAGGAGTTTGAGATCAGCCTGGGCAATATAGTGAGACCCATCTCTACCAAAAAAAAAAAAAATTAGCTGGATGTGGTGGCATATGCCTGTAGTCACAGTTATTCAGGAGGCTGAGGCAGGAGGATTGCTTAAGCCCAGGAATTCAAAGCTACAGTGAGCTATGATTGTGCCACTGCACTGTAGCCTGGGAGAGAGAGAGAGGAGAGAGAAACGTGTACTTGATAGAAGAAATGGAAGGGAGGAAGGAAGGAAGGAAGGAAGGGAGGGAGGGAGGGGAAGAGGGGAAAGGGGGAAGGGAAGGAAGGAAGGGAGGGAGGGAAGGAAAGGAAGGGAAGGAAAAGAAAGAAAGGAAGGAAGGGAAAGATGGGAAGGAGGGGAAGGAGGGAGGGAGGAAGGGAGGGATGGACTACCTGATAGAAGAAATAATACTTACAAATATATCAGTGCTCTCCTGCTTACTAAAATTAATTTTTAAAATTAATTATTATTAGCCAGGTGGCACTTGTAAGCCCAGCTACTCTGGATACTGAGGCAGAAGTATCACTTAAGCCCAAGAGTTCAAGGTCAGTCTGGGCAACAGAGTGAGACATCTTTTTCCTTTGCTGCAGTGCAGTGGTGCAATCATGGCTCACCACAGCCTTAACCTCCCAGGCTTACGCGATCTTGCCACCTCAGCTTCCCGAGTAGCTGGGACCACAGATATGCGTAACCATGCCCAGCTAATTTTTTGTATTTTTTGTAGAGATGGGGTTTTACTATATTGTCCAGGCTGGTCTTGAATTCCTGGACTCAAGCAATCCGCCCACTTCAGCCTCCGAAAGTGCTGGGACTACCCTGGCTGCATTTTAGTTTAATTGTAATGATTATTCTCTTATTTGAGTTTCAGATATTCACAAGTGGGGTAATGGATCTCCTTTAAGCTGGCTATTCTATTCTTTTAGCATTGTCTGTAGCATTCATTTTTTTTTTTTTTTCTGAGACAGAGTCTTGCTCTGTCGCCCAGGCTGCAGTGCAGTGGCACGATCTTGGCTCACTGCAACCTCTGCCTCCCGGGTTCAAGCAATTCTCCTGCCTCAGCCTCCCGAGTAGCTGGGACTACAGGCACATGCCACCATGCCTGGCTTGTTTTTTGTATTTGTATTAGAGATGGGGTTTCACTGTGTTAGCCAGGATGGTCTCAAACTCCTGACCTCGTGATCTGCCTGCCTCAGTCACGCAAAAGTGTTGGGATTACAGGTGTGAGCCACCACGCCTGGCCTGTCTGTAGCATTCTTGAAAGCATTCTTGCTTTCTAGCAACAACAGGATATTCTGGATCCAAATTGATTTATTGTCCTTGCCCCAAGACATGGAATCAGCAACTCTCCAAAGATCCTGATCCTTTTAATCATAATAGACTAAAATGAGGGACCAAAATCTGGTTGCTAACAATGCAAAGAAGTGTGGGCAGAAGTGCTGCTATTACTGCATTTGGGCCCCTTCTAATAGCAAAACTGGAAAAGATATTTTTTTAAACAGCCTTACTGAGGTCTAATTGACATAAACTGCATGTTTGGTAAGTTTTGACATGCACATCCATGTAGCCATCACTGCTAGGTTTCTATTTGAACACCATGAGTTTATAATTTATTTTCCCAATTTAATGCTGCATATTATTATTCTATCCTGTTTTTCTTTCTTTCTTTTTTTTTTTTTTTTAAGAGACAGGGTCGGCCGGGTGCGGTGGCTCACGCCTGTAATCCCAGCACTTTGGGAGGCCGAGACGGGCGTATCACGAGGTCAGGAGATTGAGACCATCCTGGCTAACACGGTGAAACCCCGTCTCTACTAAAAATACAAAAAATTAGACGGGTGTGGTGGCAGGCGCCTGTAGTCCCAGCTGCTCGGCAGGCTGAGGCAGAAGAATGGCGTGAACCCGGGAGGTGGAGCTTGCAGTGAGCCGAGACCATGCCATTGCACTCTAGCCTGGGTGACAGAGCGAGACTCCGTCTCAAAAAAAAAAAAAAAAAAAAAAAAAGAGACAGGGTCTTGCTCTGTCATGCAGGCTGGAGGGCAGTGACATGATTATAGCTCACTATAACTTCGAATTCCTGGGTTAAAGGGATCCTCCTGCCTCAACCTCACCAGTAGCTTAGGATGACAGGGGTATGCCACCACATCTGGCTAATTTAAAAAAATTTTTTCTTTGTAGAGACAGGGTGCCCAGCCTGGTCCCAAACTCCTGGCCGCAAGTGATCCTCCCACCTCAGCCCTGCAAAACACTGGGATTACAGGCGTGAGATTCCATGCCTGGCTGGGGTTATTACTTTAAGTCCTTTTATGTCTTCTAAGTTTAGTTCTTTGCCTCAAGACTTACCCCTTACAGTTTGTACTCTACCCTAGTTCATGTTATCTATAACATCTCTTCCTTCAAAAAATCTCATAGCTTCTCATCACATACATTTAATAAAATCATGGTTTGGCCACTGTCTACACTTTAGTCTTCTCTTCTCCCCCACAGGGACACTGTGAGCCAGCCCTGTGAAACTATTACAGCATTCCCCAAATGTACCATCCTTTGGCCTTTTGCTTTTACCCACTATTGCTGGTCTTTCAAATTCAGCCTACAGGCCAGGTACATTGGCTCACACTTGTAATCGTAGCACTTTGGGAGGCCGAGGAGAGTGGATCATTTGAGGTCAGGAGTTCAAGACCAGCCTGGCTAACATGGTGAAACCCCATCTCTGCTAAAAATACAAAACTTAGCCAGGTGGTAGCGGCATGCACCTGTAATCCCAGGTACTTGGGGGTGCTGAGGCAAGGGAATCGCTTGAGCCTGGGAAGCGGAGGTTGTGGTGAGCTGAGATCGAGCCACTACACTCAAGTCTGGGCGACAGAGTGAGACCGTCTCAAAAAAAAAACAAAAAAAACAGCTGAGTGAAGTGGCTTCCTTCTTCAAAAAATCTCGTAGTTTCTCACCTGAACCTGGGAGGCGGAGGTTGCAGTGAGCCCTGTGAAACTATTCAGCATTTCCCAAATACACCAGCACTTTTTTTTTTTTTAAATGGAGTCTCGCTGTGTCACCCAGGCTGGAGTGCAGTGTTCAAGCGATTCTCCTGCCTCAACATCCCCTAGTAGCTGAGATTACAGGCGTGAGCCACCACGCCCGGCTAATTTTTTTGTATTTTTAGTAGAGATGGGGTTTCACCACATTGGCCAGGCTGGTCTCGAACTCCTGACCTTGTGGTCCTCCCGCCTTGGCCTTCCAGACTGCTGGGATCACAGGCGTGAGCCATCGTGACTTGCCACTTTGCCTTTTTTCTCGGACTGTATTGCAGAATGTGGATTTGGAGTAAGTGGTCCTGAAGCACTTATTTTGTCACCCACAGATTAAGATTTTCCTTCACAGGCTACACTTGAAAGTCTCAACACTTTGAAGTCTCCTCTTATGGGGCATCCAGTCTAACCCTCTGGCTTGCTACTTAGCAATGGGTGTTCTGTGATGGGGTGATTTGGAAGGAAGGAGTCTGCCCCTTTCTGAGCCACAACAGTGAAGCCTTTTGATCTGAGCCTAGGTGGGAGAGATATTTTAATAGATAAACATTCTAGCTTTGATTTTTCTGAAGAGTAATATGCCTGTTTTTTTTTCACAATTCAGGGGATTTTCTTTGGTGCACTTGTTGACTCTGTATGAATTTGCAATCCAAGGGAAAAGTTGGAGAGAACAAAGTTGGCTTTAAAAGTCAAGGTAAGGGTGGGAGCGGTGGCTCACGCCTGTAATCCCAGCACTCTGGGAGGCAGAGGCAGGTGGATCACCTGAGGAGAGGAGTTCAAGACAGCCTGGCCAAAATGGTGAAACCTCTTCACTACTAAAAATAACACTTTGGGAGGCTGAGGCAGGAGAATCGCTTGAACTCAGGAGGGAAAAATTAGCCAGGCATGGTGGTGGGCACCCGTAATCCCAGCTACTCGGAAGGCTGAGGCAGGAGAATTGCCTGAACCCAAGAAGCAGAGGTTGCAGTGAGCCAAGATCGTGCCACTGCACTCTAGCCTGGGTGACAGAGCGAGACTCCATCTCAAAATAAAATAACACAACATAACATAACATAACGTAAAATAAAATAAATAAAATGTTTAAAGAAATTTAATTTAGTTTATAATTATTGGTAAATGTCAGAAAAAAATTGCCTTCAAAATTATTAGTTTTGCTTAATAAATTTAAGCATAAAGTGAAATAATTGAGTGTTCTTTTATCCACACAAATGTCCTTTTAATGTTAAAGCACCAAACCAAGGGATCATATAATTGAAAGGTCATATCTAAGATCCATGTAGGAGGTAGAATGGATAGGTCAAAGTGGGTGATGACAGAGAAGAGCATCTAAAGTGACTTTCAGGTTTCTGGCTAGGACAACTGGATGGGAGGTCAGTGCCATCTGCCAAGATGGAGAAAGTTTTAGGTATAAGATGAAGAGTTCAGTTTTATACACATTGAGTTCCAGGTACCTATAATATTAAGTGGAAATGTTTAGAAGATAGATGAAAACATGAGTCAAGCTCAAAAGAGAGGTCTGGATAGGAATTAGAGGTCTCCGAGGTGGTAGCTCAAGTTATGAATGAGATCAGGAAAGCAAAATGTATAGTGACAAGAGTTGGGAATCACCAGTAGAGCCCCGGGCAGACCTTAAAAACTTGGACGGCTGGGCGCGGGGGCTCACGCCTACAGGCCTCCCAGCACTTTTGGAGGCCAAGGCAGGCGGATCACTTGAGGTCAGGAGTTCAAGACCAGCCTGGCCAACATGGTGAAACCCTGTCTCTACTAAAAATACAAAAATTAACCGGGTGTGGTGGCACGCACCTATAGTCCCAGCTACTCAGGAGGCTGAGGCAGGAGAATTGCTTGAACCCGGGAAGCAGAGGTTGCAGTGAGCCTAGACTGAGCCATTGCAGCACTCCAGCCTGGGTGACAGAGCAAGACTCTGTCTCAAGAAAAAAAAAAAAAAAAAAAAACTTGCACTGAGTGCACTAGACAAGGATGGAATCAAATCCTCATAGGACCAAGTTTTGTTATACAATACAGGTAAATAACTAGTAAATCCTAGCTATTTCAACAGCAGGAAATCCTTATTATACAATCATCTTCACTTAAACAATTTTATTTAATAATCCCTTTTCTACCACCCTTTCACTGATCAAAGGTAGAGGGGAATCTCTGGTTATTTTCAATCTATTTTTTCCTTTTAGTGGTAAATCATGGAATATTCCTAGCCATCAGTGACCCTGGAATTAGCCTGCCATCCTACTGAAATAAAAAATATACCGATATGGCACTGATTCCTGGTCAAGGCATGAAATATACAGATGAATAGTGTTGCTTTTTAACTATGGGTCTAAAGAATTTTTTATACTTGCTCTTAGATTCCCCACCAGAGGGCTCTGCTGTTGAAGCTGTTTACTTAGCAGGAATATGCCTATGTGATCAACAAAATATTTTTTATTTTTCATAGAGATGAGGTCTTTTTTTATTTATTGCTCAGGCTGGTCTTAAACTCCTAAACTCAAGCGATCCTCCTGTCTTGGCCTCCCAGTATTAGGATTATGGTTGGGAGCCACTGTGCCTGGCTGATGAACAAAATATTTTTAAAAACCCAGTTGAGATCACACTTTGGGCTCTCTTATTCCAAAGTGTTCTGTGCATACATCAGTAGTTCCTGATTCAAGGGAGAGTATGTCCTCTCATGGCCCTTATATAGACAAGAAATAGGAGGTTGGACCTGGCCTCCCCAGACAGGCAGCCTGTGGCTGTGATGACACCCTTACTTCAGTGCTGTTGTGATAGTGTACTGTTTTACTGTAATAAACTACAGATTTGTAATCACTCTCACTTGGGGTCCTGTGAGTCTTCTTTAGCAAATGAACCCTGTTTAACTTCCACCATTATTGCTGTTAGTACTCCCTCTACAGGAAGCCTAGGTAGAACATGGCGTTGCCTGGTGTGGTGGGAAAAGCAGAGGGTTTGAAATCAGATTAAACTTAGTTATAGCTTCTCTCTGGCTGGTTTTAAGACCTCTGACTCTTAGTTTCCTCACCTAAATGAACTGGGTTGTAGCCGGGCACAGTGGCTGACGCCTGTAATCCCAGCAGTTTGGGAGGCCAAGGCAGGTAGATCACTTGAGGTCAGGAGTTTGAGACCGGCCTAGCCAACATGGTGAAACCCCATCTCTACAAAAAATTTTAAAAATTAGCAGGGTGTGGCAGCACACACCTGGAATCCTAGCTACTCGGGAGGCTGAGGCAGGAGAATCGCTTGAACCTCAGAGGTGGAGGCTACAGTGAGCTGAGATCGTGCCACCTCACTCCAGCCTGGGCGAAAGAGCGAGGCTCTGTCTCAAAAAAAAAAAAAAAAGAACTGGGTTGGTAGTATCTACCTCCCAGGGACCCTGTAAGGATTAAATGGGATAATGCATATATATGTCTAAAGCCTTGAGCATGTCAAATGCACTTCATGAAGGTAAGTAATAACACAAGTGAATATAAGTTTTTCTGGAAATAATGCAAATAGAAAAGGAGAAAAAGAGGCCGGGCGCAGTGGATCACCACTGTAATCCTAGCACTTTGGAAGGCCGAGATGGGTGGATCATCTGAGGTCAAGAGTTCGAGACCAGAGTGACCAACATGGTGAAACCCATCTCTACTAAAAATACAAAATTAGCTGGGCATGGTGGTGCACACCTGTAATCCTAGCAACTCTGGAGGCGGAGGCAGGAGAATTGCTTGAACGCAGGAGGTGGAGGTTGCAGTGAACCAAGATCGCGCCACTGTACTCCAGCCTGGGAAACTAGAGTGAAACTCCATCTCAAAAAAAAAAAAAAAAAGAAAAGGAGAAAAAGAAACTTCAAAGACTAGGTTTTCACAAACAAATAGACAATATTAGAAATGAAATGACAAAGGAAAAATGGTGAACAGGAATTCTCAAAAATAAGTACCTGGGGATGGGCTGTCTGGCCAGAAACAGAACTTCTCATGGGCAGTACACAAGGCTTTCTTCAGCTCAGCACATCGTTGCTTATCTGAAATCCACATAAACAGCAACACCTTAAAAAACACTACATAGATTCAGAATCCAATGAATGGCCTCTAAGAGCAGAGATTTAACTAAAAATAAGAGAATTTTAAAATGAGAAAATATTAGCAAGTACATAATCTTAATATTTTCCACAAAGCAGGTTCTAAATTGAGATCCTAAGATCAACAAAGGAGATACCATGTATCTCATTTTTATTTTTTATTTTTTTGAGACAGAGTTTTGCTCAGTCGCCCAGGCTTGAGTGCAGTGGTGCAATCTCGGCTCACTGCAACCTCCATCTCCCAGGCCCAAGCGATGCTCCTGCCTCAGCCACCTGAGTAGTGTTTTGTATTTTTAGTAGAAATGGGGTTTCACCATGTTAGTCAGGCTGGTCTCAAACTCCCAACCTCATGTGATCCACCCACTTCAACCTCCCAAAGTGCTGGGATTACAGGCGTGAGCCACTGCGCCTGGTCCCCATGTATCTTATAAAGCAGAGCATTCCAAAGTGTGAGCCTTCATAAAAGTCCTTTGTCACTCTTTGTCTAGAAGTATAAATTTTGGAATAATAAAGTAAACATGCTGCTGTTACCTAGATTACATTAAGTCAAGTTCATGCTGAAGTAGCTAGCTTAGTTTAAAAAAAAAAAAAAAAGGCCGGGCGCAGTGGCTCACGCCTGTAATCCCAGCACTTTGAGAGGCCGAGGTGGGTGGATCACGAGGTCAGGAGATCAAGACCATCCTGGCTAACACGGTGAGCCAGGTGTGGTACCACCTCCACTAAAAATACAAAAAATTAGCCAGGTGTGGTAGCGGGCGCCTGTAGCCCCAGCTATTTGGGAGGCTGAGGCAGGAGAATGGTGTGAACCCGGGAAGCGGAGCATGCAGTGAGCCAAGATCGCACCACTGCACTGGGTGACAGAGCCAGACTCCGTCTCAAAAAAAAAAAAGACTGCCAGGCACTATGGCTTACCCCTGTAATCCCTGCACTTTAGGAGGCCAAGGTGGGCGGATCACTTGAGCTCAGGAGTTCAAGACTAGCCTGGGCAACATGGTAAAACCCCACGTCTACAAAAAAAAAAAAAAATTAGCCAGGTGTAGTGGCACTGCACCTGCAGTCCCAGCTACTTAGGAGGCTGAGGAAGGATCGCTTGAGCCCAGGAGGTTGAGGCTGCAGTGAGTTGTAATTGCACTATTACATCTCGCTCAGCCTGGGCAACAAGCAAGACCCCATCTCAAAAAAAAAAAAAAAAGATTGAAGTACGCATTTTTTGATCAAACTAAAATGACTTTCCCCCCGCCCCTCCAGGAAACCAGGAAAGTATATATTTGAGTGTGGAGAAAAATGTAATCTGTACCTTATACTTACATCTGTCAAAGTCAAAAGCTGGTTGTAAACTGGCACAGAGAAAAGCCTGACAGCTAGAGCACTTGAGCATATCACATTCCACTGTGACCCAGCCATATTTTGCACAGACGAGTGGAGACAGCTCGGGGGGCTTACCTGCCCATTTCAAAGAGTATCCATGTTAAGAAAAACAACACCGCAAATATATATGTATGTGTGTCTGTGTGTGTGTGTGTGTGTGTGTATGCATACACTGTTGTTTTTTTTTGTTTTTTGAGAAAAGTTCTCACTGTCACCCAGGCTGGAGTATAGTGACATGATCTAAGCTCACTACAACCTCACCCTCTCAGGTTCAAGCAATTCTCCCACCTCAGCCTCCCAAGTAGCTGGGACCACAGGTGCACGCCACCACACCCAGCTGATTTTTGTATTTTTTGGTAGAGATGGGGTTTCACCATGTTGCTCAGGCTGGTCTTGAACTCCTGACCTCAGATGATCTGCCCACCTTGGCCTCCCAAAGTGCTGGAATCACAGGTGAACACTGCAAGTATATTAAAATGAATAAGTCATAATACAATCTTAACTCATTCTTTTTTTTTTTTTTTTTGAGACAGAGTCTTGCTCTGTCACCCTGGCTGGAGTGCAATGGCACAGTCTCGGCTCGGTTTCTGCAACCTCCACTTCCTGGGTTCAAGTGATTCTCCTGCCTCAGCCTCCCAAGTAGCTGGGATTACAGGCATCCGTCACTGCACCCAGCTAATTTTTGTATTTTTAGTAGAGACGGGGTTTCATCATCTTGGCCACGTTGGTCCTGAACTTGTGATCTCGTGATCCACCCACCTTGGCCTCCCAAAGTGTTGGAATTACAGGCATGAGCCACTGCGCCTGGCCCAACTCATTCTTAATGTATATAGGAATAAACATTAAGGAGAAAGGCAATGAGAAAAGTGGTAAAAACTATTTTTAATGCACAGGCCCATACTTCACAGAATGATGAAGTTCATTTAAGTAGTAAGTGCACTATGTATTTTATGTGTTTAAAATGTTTATTGGCCAAGCACAGTGGCACATGCTTGTAATCTCAGCACATTGGGAGGCTGAAGCAGGAGGATCACTTGAGCTCAGGAGTTGAAGATCAGCCTGGGCAACATGGTGACACTTCATCTCTACTGAAAATCAAAAAATTAGCAGGATGTGGTGGTGCACACCCGTAGTCTTAGCTAATTGAGAGGCTGAGGGAGGAGGATGGCTTGAGCCCAGGAGATCAAGGCCACAGTAAGATACGATCACACCACTGCCCTCTAGCCTGGGCAAGAGAATGAGACCCTGTCTCAAAAAAAAAAAAAAAAGAAAAAAAGTTTATTATTGGTTGTCTGGTAGAATATAGCATCCATTAATTTTCACTGAATCTGAAATACTAGGAACTTAAAGGCACCAATGAAAGTACTGGGATATGCCTAAACAATAAGAAATGGTCAAAGTCAAACACACAGAAATATTTTCTGCCATTCACCTATGTACCCCATCCATTTTTACTTTCCAAAGAATAAAGGCAATAAAATTATCCCTCTAACGTTTGATTGCTAGTATCAATGGGGATGTGTGAGAATGTGTTTTACATAGCTAAAAGCATCTGTAAGTATGTATTTGGAAAGGTATCCTAAAACATTTATTACTCCTTAATATTAAGTGCCCAGTTTTTTTGTTTGTTTTGTTTTTTGAGATGGAGTCTTGCTCTGTTGCCCAGGCTGGAATGCAATGGCACGATCTCAGCTCACTGCAACCTCTGCCTCCTGGGTTCAACCAATTCTCCTGCCTCAGCCTCCCGAGTAGCTGGATTACAGGCGTGCGCCACCATGCCCCACTAATTTTTGTAATTTTAATGGAGAAGGGGTTTTGCCATGTTGGCCAGGCTGGTCTCGAACGCCTGACCTTGAATGCCTGAGGCCCTCCTCAGCCTTCCACAGTACTGGGATTACAGGTGTGAGCCACCTCGCCCAGCCTCAGATTTTAATAATCTACCTGGGCCGGGTGCGGTGGCCCCAGCACTTTGGGAGGCTGAGACGGGTGGATCACTTGAGGTCAGGAGTTTGAGACCAGCCTGGCCAACATGGTGAAACCCCATCTCTGCTAAAAATACAAAAATCAGCTGGGTGTGGTAGTATGTACCTGTAATCTCAGCTACTGGGGATGCTGAGGCAGGAGACTTACTTGAACTTGGGAGGCAGAGGTTGCAGTGAGCTGAGATGGTACCCCTGCACTCCAGCCTGGGCAACACAGCAAGATTCTGTCTCAAAAGAAAAATTCTACCTGAAGAGCTCTTATTTTACAAAGTACAATAAAATAAAAGGATAAAATATGAAAGAAGATGCAGGGAAGTTATACATTTTTATAAAGGGATATAGGAATTTGAAAAACATTCCAACATCAGCAAAGGAAGAATGAAGACTGGAAAACAAAATTTAGACACAAATATTAAAGGAGCCACGACTATCTAGAATAAAAGTAATGGTTAAATAATCATCATATCCAAAATGGTGATCAATTTATAGCCAATGAACAAAAAGGAAATAGATCTAAATGTTGTATCAAAATCAAGATTTAATGCAAGAAATAACGGTAGAAGGAGGTTAAAACACCTTCCCTTTCCTGAGCAATTCAGTCTTAAAGCCATTAGGCGGTGAACAAGGAAGATGTTTGAGCCAGGAGGCTGCGAAGAGGCAGCTCAGCCCAAGGTGTCAGAACCAAAGTGGTATGTAACAGGCATTCATTTGCGGGCAGCCAAGTGTGGAGTGCTAGGACCTAAATGGGGTGACGAGAGATTCATGCAAGAAAGGATGGCAGCATGGCAGAAATGGGAGATTAAGCGCATATAGGGGATTGATCAAAGTAGTAAATATATTAAGGATAACAAATTATGTTTCACAGTGTTGAATATGGGAGGGAAAAATAGGGAAAAGGAGAAAACTAGAATGAATCCTGTGATGTACAATTGCAACTGGAGATGTCAGCAGGAACTCATCGTTTTTTAATATATACAGATAAATGGATGTAAATTTAGATGTGTGTATACATGTGAATGTGTGTGTGTCTGTGTGTGTGTGTGTACATAAACATATATTCTCTAGCTTTTTCCTCTGAGAGGGCCTGAGAACAGTGGCATCCCAGTAGCTATGAGTTCTCCCTGCACCCAGATCTTGGCATTCATTCATTCATTTATATAGAGACAGGATCTTGCTGTGTTGCCCAGGCTGGTCTCTCCTGGGCTCAGGCAATTCTCTCGCCTGGGCCTCCCAAAGTGCTGGGATTATAGGTGTGCCACCATGCCCAGTTCAGATCTTAACTTTTAAATAACATTCTCCATTGAAGAACAGCCAAGGATCCTTGTAGAATTGGCTGATTCCAGGGATGGGGCAAGAAAAATACAAGATAAGCCGAGAACAACTTGTTCCTGAAAGCAATAAAGAGGTCATGGGTTATGGGACATGTCAAAAGGACACAGAAGCCAACCTGAGGGGGATGTCACTGACTAAATAAGGAACAACTGGAGTATCAAAATATGTAATGATAGTAATGAATTATAACCCATTGAATAACAAAGAAAATCATGAGTCCATGTTACTACAAATAAATCAATTACATAAAGTTGGATAAGGAATGGGATATTTACAAAGTTTCAAAGAACCTCCCCACAAAGTACTTTTTATTTACAAAAGAGGAAAGAGTTATTTTACAACAGAAATGCCAGATACTCCCTTAATCACGTGATCAAAGTGATCATCACCATAAAGGGATAAACAGAAATCATGTGTCACCTGACAGGATGCAATGAGAATGCAGCATTGCATCACGACACTCCTGCATAACCCGAATCTAATCACAAAGAAACATCAAACAAATGTCACTGACATACACTCTACAACACAACTTCTGTTATCTTCAAAAGTATCAAGATCATGAAATTCAAGAAAAAACTGAGGAAATGTTCCAGATTAAAGGAGAATAAAGCAACATGACAACTAAATGTACTGTGTGATTCTCAACTGGATGCTTCAACTATAAAGAATGTTATTAGTACAACTGATGAAAAAACTAGGGTCTGAGGATTAGAGGGTAGTAACTTATCAATGTCAATTTTCTGATTTTGATGGTTGCATTCTGGTTATGTAGGACAAAGTCCTTGTTTGTAGGAAATATTTGGGAGTAGTAAGACATCACTTTGGTGGCTTACTTTCAAATAGCTCAGGGAAAAAAGGTTCTTTGTAATCTCTGCAATCTTTCTGTAAGTCTGTAATTTAAAAATTTTTAAGAATCACTGTAAAAAATTACCATCTAAGTCTTTCTGTCCTTGCACACAGGGAATAAAGTAGTGAAAAGCAGAGGACTTGGTGTGGTACCACATTTCTTCCGCCTTCAGTCTCTGCTCCTTTCACAGAGCTACCCATCAGTACCATGTTGGCCATGTTGGGGTAGAGTATCCTCAGCTTCACAACCTCTATGGTCTATAGGAGCCAAAATGACAGCCCAGAGAAGAATTTGCCATTTTCAGTGGAAAACAAGTGGCAATTATGAATTATGACAACTTGTACTTTGGATCTGATTTGCTGCACTTTTCTTTATAAGACATCAACTAGGCCAGGTGCAGTTGCTCATGCCTGTAATCCCAGCACTTTGGGAGGCTGAGGCGGGTGGATAACCCGACTTCAGGAGTTTGAGACCAGCCTGGCCAACATGGTGAAACTAAAAATACAAAAACTAGCCGGGCATGGTGGTGGGAGCCTATAATCTCAGGTACTTGGGAGGCTGAGGCAGGAGAATTGCTTGAACCTGGGAGGCAGAGGTTGCAGTGAGCCAAGATCACACCAGTGCACTCCAGCCTGGGTGGCAGAGCAAGACTCCATCGCAAAAAAAAAAAAAAAAAAAAAAAAAAAAAAAAAA
>NW_026652276.1:210901502-211055687 GCF_009828535.3 Hylobates moloch
ACAGGAACAGAAAACCAAACACGTTCTCACTTATAAGTGGGAGCTGAACGATGAGAACACATGGACACATGGGGGGAATGACATACACTGGGGCCTGTTGGAGGTGGGAGGTGGGGGAAGGAAAGCATCAGGAGGAATAGCTAACAGATGCTGGGCTTAATACCTAGGTGATGGATTGATCTGTGCAGTAAACCACCATGGCACACGTTTACCTATGTAACAAACCCGCACATCCTACACAGGTACCCCGGAACTGATGATAAAAGTTGAAGAAAAAAAGGCCGGGCATGGTGGCTCATGACTGTAATCTTGGCATTTTGGGAGGCCGAGGCAGGCGGATTGCCTGAGCTCAAAAGTTTGAGACCAGCCTGGGCAACACAGTGAAACCCCATCTCTACTAAAATACAAAAAATTAGCCAGGCATGGTGGCGGGCGCCTGTAATCTCAGCTACTCGGGAGGCTGAGGCAGGAGAATTGCTTAAACCGAGGAGGTGGAGGTTACAGTGAGCCAAGATGGCACCACTGTACTCCAGCCTAGACAACAGAATGAGACTCCGTCTCAAAAAAAAAAAAAAAAAAAAAGTTGAACGGAAAAAAGGAAACAAAACAATGGATCAAATTCTTGAACTCAGGCATACAGCACACTAGGTATGTTTGTAAATAAACTTATGACATAACACTTAATGTCTCTTCTTGAAACATGCAATGTGATAGCTGGTATGCACTTACTTTTTCATCTGGGTAATATTCCAGTGTAAGTTTTTTTTTTGAGACGGAGTCTTCTCTGATGCCCAGGCTGCAGTGCAGTGGCGTGGTCTCGGCTCACTGCAACCTCTGCCTCCCCGGCTCAAGCAATTCTCCTGCCTCAGCCTCCTGAGTAGCTGGGATTACAGGCGCATGCCACCATACCCGGCTAATTGTGTATTTTCTTTTTTTTCTTTTTGAGATGGAGTCTCACTCCTGTCGCCCGGGCTGGAGTGCAGTGGCATGATCTCGGCTCACTGCAACCTCTGCCTCCCAGGTACAAGTGATCCTCCTGCCTCAGCCTCCCGAGTAGCTGGGACTACAAGCATGTGCCACCATGCCTGGCTAATTTTTGTATTTTTAGTAGAGACGGGGTTTCGCCATGTTGGCCAGGCTGGTCTCAAACTCTTGACCTCGTGATCCACCTGCCTCAGCCTCCCAAAGTCCTTGGATTACAGGCGTGAGCCACCATGCCTGGCCTAGTTTTGTATTTTTAGTAGAGGCACGGTTTCACCATATTGGCCAGGTTGCTCTCAAACTCCTGACCTCAGGTGATCCGCCCACCTTGGCCTCCCAAAGTGCTAGGATTACAGGCTGAGTCACCGTGCCTAGCCAGTATTAGTTTCTTGATCAAAAAAAGATGTGTGATTTGGCTTATTTTATGGCTTAATTTTGGTTAATTTTTGATTCCTAGGTCAAGACCTTGTTAATAGTTTATAAGACAGAAATTCAGGGCCAGGTTTGGCAGCTCAGGCCTGTACCCCCAACCCTCTGGGAGGCTGTGGCAGCATAATTGCTTGAGGCCGGGAGTTCGAGACCAGCCTGGGCAACATAGCAAGACTCTGTCTACACACACACACACACACACACACACACACACACACACTGGGGTGGGGGTGCAAACTTGCAGGAAAAAAAAGCAGCTGGAGCTACTAAAGACTTCTCTCAAAGCAAGGTGATGTGAACAGCTTTTAAGGTGGCTCCAATGATCCCTCCTTCTTATATTCATGCCCTTGTGTTATCTGCTCCTCTTGAGTATGGGCTGGCCTAGTGACTTGCTTCTAATGCATAAAATATGGCAAAAATGAAGAGATGTCACTTTTGAGATTAGACTACAAAACGAGGCTGGCTTGTATCTTGTTCTCTCGCTTGCTCACTCTGATGGAAGCCAGTTGCCAAGTTGTGAACTTTCCTTTAGAGAGGCCCACGTAGCAAGGAACCAAGTGGCGAGGGGCATCTCTGGCCAACAGCCAGTATAGAACTGAAGCCCTCTGTGCAATAGACACAAGTAAATGAATCCTGCCAACAATGTGCCAATGACTGAGTTTGGAAGTGGACTCTTTCCTAGTTTGTTTTTTGTTTGTTTTTTTTTTGAGACGGAGTCTTGCTCTGCCGCCAAGGCTGGAACGCAGTGGCGCGATCTCGGCTCACTGCAAACTCTGCCTCCTAGGTTCAAGCTATTCTCCTGCCTCAGACTCCTGAGTAGCTGGGATTACAGGTGAGCACCACCACACCTGGCTAATTTTGTTTTGTTTTCTTTTTTTTTTCTTTTGAGACAATTTTCCTAGTTGAGCCTTGAAATGACAGTGCCCTGACCAACCTTAATTGCAGCCTGTGAGAGACCCTGAGCCAGAGGACTCAGCTAAGCCATGCCTGGATTCCTGATCCACAGAAATTATGAAATAAAAACTGTTTGTTGTTTTAAGATCACTAAGTTTTAGGGCAATTTGTTATGCAGCAATAGGTAGCTAATACACAAAGGAAAATCTAGAAAGAGACATTATAGTAGTATAGTCTCTAATAATCTAAAAAACATTAGATTATAATCCTCTATCTGCCATTTGCTAACAGGTTCATCTTGGGCAAGTCATATAACCTGCCCCAAACTGTTTCCTCTTCTGTAAAACAAGTATAATAATAATGCTTATTTTCATAGGTTTAAGGTCAAGATCGAATGTGATAATATATGCAAAAACATACTATATACAAGTATTAGTTATTATTTCTTCTTTTCTCAGGCTCTTAGTTTTTTCTTCTGTGAAAAGAAAAGGTTAGACAACCTCAACTGTCCCTCTGAGTGATAACATATTAGGACGCTGACTTTCCTATATAATTTCTTACCAAGGTTAGATTCTTAAGTTTAAAACATCGCAGTAAGTGGTGTAATACCTTGGAGGAATTCTAGAAGCAGGCAGAAAGTGCAATTCACATGAACTAAAAAAGGATATAGAAAACGTTTCCACTCTGCTAAAGAAGGCTTCTTTGCTTGTAGATTCCAATGAAGGCTGTTGCGCTTCGGGTGATCCATTAACTGACTGGGATGTGGCAGACGTGTCCTTCCTAATATAAAGTGGCAAAACTGTTGGTAAACCTTTCACAATACCCTCTGCTTAAATGTTATCTAGCTTCTCTACACATCGTATCATAAATCAGACCAACGCTGGATTTTAAGCTTCCTAAAAATCATTTTACTCATGTCATTCCTCAGTTTATTATTTTCAATGGTTTTATAATACTTACTAAATAAAATCCAAATTCTTCAGTCTGGCATTCAAAACCCTTTACAGTTTACCCATGTCTAAACTTCAATCAATTTCTACCTCTACAAGGGCTCCACTAATCCTAGCAAACTATTCTCCTCACTCACTCACTGTTCTCCACAAGTATTTTGCATAACTTTAGTAAACAGAAAATAAGACTCAAGACTTCAAGTATGCATTATACAATTTGAATCTCTTCAGAAATTCGACTCCTTTTTTTTTTTTTTTTTTTTTTTTGAGATGGAGTTTCCCTCTGTCGCCCAGGCTGGAGTGCAATGGTGTGATCTCGGCTCACTGCAACCTCCACCTCCCAGGTTCAAGCAATTGTCCTGCCTCAGCCTCCCCAGTAGCTGGGATTACGGGCGTGGGCCCGGGTAATTTTTTGTATCTTTAGGACAGACGGGGTTTCACCATGTTGGTCAGGCCGGTCTGGAACTCCTGACTTCGTGATCTGCCCACCTCAGCCTCCCAAAGTGCTGGGATTACAGGCGTGAGCCACCGCGCCTGGCAGAAATTGGACTCTTAACAGCAGAAAAAACAATTTTGATATTTCTACCCGGAGGGACCTTTGCTACCCACTCCTTCCAAAAAAAAAGAACCAATTAGAAAATTCGAATCAAAGTAAAGATCTTCGGGAGATTTCATGAAAAAAAAAATCAGGGAGAAAAAAACTCAGCAAAGCAATTCTCTCATTTTCAGTGGAAGGCATTTCAACAGTGCCTGGGGAACTGCTGAAAGACAAGCATTTATTTATTTATTTAGAGACGGAGTCTCGCTCTGTCACCCAGGCTGGAGTGCAGTGACGCGATCTCGGCTCACTGCAACCTCCACCTCCCAGGTTCAAGCAATTCTCCTGCCTCAGCCTCCCGAGTAGCTGGGACTACAGGTGCGGGCCACCACGCCCGGCTAATTTTTTGTAGTTTAGTAGAGATGGGGTTTCACCGTGTTAGCCAGGATGGTCTTGATCTCCTGACCTCGTGATCTGTCCGCTTCAGCCTCCTCAAAGTGCTGGGATTATAGGCGTGAGCCACCGTGCCCGGCGACAAGCATTATTTTAATAAAAATAGGATTACATCAACGATTATAGCTCAAAAGAAATAAACTTATTCTAAGACTCTCAGAGATTCACAGAGAGTCTCAAGGGGGTGTGGTTCCTGGGGAAAAAAAATTCACAGCATCCATAAACTTGGATGGGTAAAAATGACATTTATTTCTCTCTAAATGACAAGATTTAGCATTTTCTTCTATTATGAATGAAGGTAAAAACACCATAGTAGTTATTAGCAGTACCTGCTAATTTGTCACCAATGGAAATAATGTTCCCACATTATAGTGGTTGCATGTTTTCAAATACCTTTGTGCTCATCACTACTTCAAAATTATGGTTGACAACACATACTACTAGATATTATGGACTCTAATAAAAAGCATGTTACTGCATAACTTTTTCCTTGTACTATCTTGATAACTACATTCCAATCTAACTGGTTTCCTTTATAATCCTATGTAATTTACTTTAAGCATTTAAAAATATTCTGAGAGTTAATAAGCTTCTCCAGAGAGCCAAAGGGGTCCACGGCACAAAAAAAGGTTAAGAATCCCCAATTAAGAGAAGTCAAGTGAACTCATTCAGTTAACGGTCCTCTTTCCTTCCAAAAACAATGTCCGATGACAAAATTTCGGCTGCGGTTGGGAATCTGGTACATCCCGAGGGGAAGATCAAAGCCGATCAAAGATAGTAACCAGAGTATCTTTCAGATTCTAAGAAGAAGCCTTCCCCACTGCCCGAGTCGCCGACCGAGGGGAACCCCCCCACCCACCCGCCACCCCTTCCCCAAGCCTTCTCCAATCTTCCAACGCCGGACCCAGGGTTAACTCGTGAACTCACGCGTCCACGCCTCCCTCTTCCGGGGCAATCCCCTCATCTATCAGCTGCCGGATTTTCTGGGGGGTCCCTTCGGGGAAGCGAACTACTGCACCCCAATTCTTTTCAATCCCTACGGCAAACGCTTGTCCCTCACTGGGCGCCGCCATCTTGGTCCGCTGCCGAGCTGCTTCCCCGAGAGTTTGAAGGCTCCGGAACTTCCGTCCTGAGAGGTTAATATCCGCCTCTTGAGGCAGCCTGGCTGGGAAAGTCTGACCGCGGGGGCCCATGCCTTTTCTGATCGTTTTAGAACCTTAGAGCGAGCTTAAGGAGGATTGTACTGTTTAGGACAATCTTGATTAATCGTTTCCTTTATCAACTAGCATATTTAGGTTGATAAGAGATTTTTAGAACGCTGTCAGTCCAAATTCAGCAGGGATGAGGGGCTCAACTTAATTTTCAAGTAATATTCACTCACACGGCCGGGCGCAGTGGCTCACGCCTGTAATCCCAGCGGTTTGGGAGGCCGAGGCGGGCGGATCGCCTAGGTCAGCAGTTCGAGACCAGCCTGGCCAACATGGTGAAACCCCATCTCTACCAAAAATACAAAAATTAGCTGGACGTGCTGGCGGGTGCCTGTAATCTCAGCTACTAGGGAGGCTGAGGTAGGAGAATCGCTTGAACCCGGGAGGCGGAGGTTGCAGTGAGCCGAGATCGCGCCACTGCACTCCAGCCTGGGCGACAAGAGCGAAACTCCGTCTCAAAAAAAAAAAAAAAAAAAAAATTAACTCATACGACCCTCCTAAGTTGCGTCTTTTTACAGGTGAGGAAATGGTGATCCTCACTTGAAAGCAAATAATTTAGAATCCTTGTTGGAAACCGTGTTATGGATGGATTTCGAAGTCTGTGGCATTTGACACTATTGATACTCTTTCCTTTGTCCAACAAATATTTATTGAAAACGTCCTATGTATTTTTTTTTTTTTTTTTTGAGACGGAGTTTCGCTCTTGTTGCTCAGGCTGCAGTGCAATGGCACGATCTCGGCTCACAGCAACCTCTGCCTCCCGGGTTCAAGTGATTCTCTGACGTCAGCCTCCGAGTAGCTGGGATTACAGGCATGCGCCACCACGCCCAGCAAATTTTTTTTTTGTATTTTTAGTAGGGACGGGATTTCACCATGTTGGCCAGGCTAGTCTTGAACTCCTGACCTCAGGTGATCCGCCCGCCTCGGCCTCCCAAAGTGCTGGGATTACAGGCATGAGCCACCGCACCTGGCCGAAAGCATCCTGTTGATAGTCTCTAGGCACTAGCAATGACAGTCGTGAGCAAAGGAGCTGTAGATCTTGGTGGAGTTAGATGTCAAATAAATTTTCCTATAGTTTTAAAATTATGATTACAAGTGCTCCAAGGATGTACCAAGATTATAATAGGAGAATCTAATTTAGTTTGCGCATTCTCCTGAGAAAAATCAGGTGCTGGAGCTGAGATGGATGAGAGTGAAGGGAAGAAATCTGTACAGAATCTTCCAACACCCCAGGTTGGAAGACTGATGTGACTAAACAATGGGCAAAGAGGAAAGTGGGATCACCTCCTACCCTTCCAGCACGCTACCTGTGGGGTCCTGACTCTATCAATGTTCCCAGCAGCAGGACCTGCAACCTATTGATCCAATTACCTTTCTGCTGTTCCTAACTCCACCACCACCCTTGTTTCTTCTTTTCTTAGCCTGCTTAAATTCATTACTAATTGTTATCATCATTCCTTTGCAAAATTTGAACATGGATTGAGACTTAGTTAATATGAAGGAATCATTGTTGATTTCACTATATGTAATAATGGCATTGTAGTTATGGTTCTTAAAAGCCCTTCTTTATTAGAAATGCATCTTGAAGTATTTATAGGTGAACTGATATGATGTTTAGAATTTGCTTTGAAATTATCCAGGAAAACATGGAGGAATAGATGAAAAAAGATTGCAAAATTTTAAACTATTGGACTTGGATGATAGAATTGTGGGGTTCATTATATTATTCTTTATGCTATTAAGTATGTTTGACAACATCATAATAAAAAGCAAAATAAATAAGCTAAAAAATACATGTTCTTGAATACCCTTTGATTTCCTTGAGCCTCTCTTGCTTAATAGTACTTACTTGACAAAACCTCAATCACAGTCGAAGTAAGTTCTCTATTACTGCTTCTGTACCCATACAACTAAATGTGGCTAAAGAGAAATGACAAACTTGTCTCTTTATATTCTTGACTTCAAGTGGGACCTTAATTCTGCCCAGTAATTATACTACCTTTATCTAGTCCACTTCTCATCCCACTTTTCATAGATGACTTATTTTTATTTTTTATTTTTTTAAATTATTTTTTATTTTTATTTCAATTTTTTTGCACACGGAGTCTCCCTCTGCTGCCCAGGCTGGAGTGCAGTGGCACAATCTCGGCTCATTGCAACCTCTGCCTCCTGGGTTCAAGCAATTCTCCTTCCTCAGCCTCCTGAGTAGCTGGGATTACAGGCATCTGCCACCATGCCTGGCTAATTTGCTATACTTTTAGTAGAGATGGGGTTTCACTATGTTGACCAGGCTGGTCTCGAACTCCTGACCTCAGGTGATCCACCCACCTTGGCCTCTCAAAGTGCTGGGATTACAGGCGTGAGCCACCGTGCCCAGGACCTGGCTAATTTTTATATTTTTAATAGAGACAGGGTTTCACCACATTCACCAGGCTGGTCTCGAACTCCTGACCTCAAGTGATCTGTCCACCTCATCCTCCCAAAGTGTTAGGATTACAGGTGTGAGCCACTGCACCCGCCTTCATAGATGACTATTATATACCTCTCTCCTCAAACACCTTCAATACTTCCACTTATCCATCCTCCCTTTCTGCTAATGACACACTCGAAGGAGAATATTGACTGTACAGTTAGCCATGGTAACAACCAGCAATCAGAGCCAGTTTTAAGTTCAATCGACCCATGATTACTCATCACATTGAACGTGCTTTTGTAAACCCAATCAATGACAACTTCTTGATTCAGCCAATCACAAAGACTCACTTCAATAAGCACTCCTCTGAGTGCCAACCACTCAACAATAGTTTCACCCAAGTTATCACTTCTACAAATGATGCCAACACACACCTTTGAAAGTTTGCCAATCTCGGAACTCCCCACTTTCTCAAAGTCTGATAGAAGATTAGTAGTCTGGTCTGCTTGAAGACTGTGCCTCAACTGCATGGCTCTTACTGTTTATAGTAAGCAAGAAATTTGGCTTTGTGGGTTTTTTTTTTTTTTCTGAGACGGAACCTTGCTCTGTCGCCCAGGCTGGAGTGCAGTGGCACATCTCAGCTCACTGTAAGCTCCGCCTCCTGAGTTCACCCCATTCTCCTGCCTCAGCCTCCCAAGTAGCTGGGACTACAGGCACCCACCACCATGCACGGCTAATTTTTTGTATTTTTTTTTAGTAGAGACGGGGTTTCACCATGTTACCCAGGATGGTCTCGATCTCCTGACCTTGTGATCCGCCCGCCTCAGCCTCCCAAAGTGTTGGGATTACAGGCGTGAGCCATCGCGCCCGGCCGGCTTTGTGTTTTTATTTCACATAATGAATGGTGTTTTCATCATCCTCTAACCGTACTTTACCTTCTGTCCTGTTACTATTGATCAGTGGTTCTCAAATGAGTGTGATATTGCCTGCCACAGGACACTTGGCAATGTCAGGAGACATTTTTGGATGGAGTGGTGGTAGAGGCCAGGAATGTTGCTAAGCATTTTACAACATCCAGAACAGCCTCGCCACAACAAAAAATTATCTCACCCAAAATGTGCACAGGTTGAGAAACCCTGCTGTAATCTATGTGCCTAGCTAAGGCCAAACTTACACACTGGACCTAATTCCCCTTGCCTACTCAAGAACATTGTCCACCAATTCTCCCCTCCTCTGCACATTTCCATTAGCCGCAAGACATTACTTCTCTCATCTGAAAAACATGCAAAACAGGCCAGGCACAATGGCTTATGCCTGTAATTCCAGCACTTTGGGAGGCCAAGGCAGGCGGATCACCTGAGGTCAGGAGTTCAAGACCAGCCTGGCCAAAATTGCAAAACCCTGTCTCTACTAAAAATACAAAAATTAGCTGGGCGTGGTGGCATGCACCTGTAGTCCCACCTACTTGGGAGGCTGAGGCATGAGAATCGCTTGAATCCAGGAGGTGGAGGTTGCAGTGAGACGAGGTGGTGCCACTGCACTCCACACTCCAGCCTGGGCAACAGAGCAAGACTCTATTTCAGAAAACAAGAAAACACCTTCTCTGCTTTTATTTACGGCAAACCTCCTTCAAAAATTATCTATCCTAGGGCTGGGCACAGTGGCTCACCTCTTTAATCCCAGCATTTTGGGAGGCCGAGGCGGGTGGATCATCTGAGGTCAGGAGTTCAAGACCAGCCTGGCCAACGTGGTGAAACCCTGTCTCTACCAAAAAATACAAAAATTAGCCGGGTATGGTTGCAGGCGCCTATAATCCCAGCTATTCGGGAGGCTGAGGCAGGAGAATTGCTTGAATCCAAAAGGCGGAGGTTGCAGCAGGCTGAGATCGCACCATTGCACTCCAGCCTGGGCGAGAAGAGTTAAACTCCATTTAAAAATGAAAGAAAGAGAGAGAGAGAGAGGAAAGAAGGAAGAAAGAGGGGCTTTTATACTTTTTATTCATTGCTGTGTCCCCAGTCTTTACAATACCTCATGGACATAGTAGACTCTCAATAAATAATTGTTCAATTAATGTACACAAATTTCCAAAGAACTTGGACTTTATCCTAAAAGCCAGCGGCAGCCATTGAAAGACTTTAAGTGGCACGGTAACATGAACAGTTGTGCATTTTGGGAAAAGTCACTATAAAGACTATGTGAAAAATGGATTGGAGCCAAAAGAGGATATGGAGTGACTTGTTAGGAGGTTGCCGATGAAGCCTTGGCAGAACAGAGGCAGTGGTGGGTAAGGCTGGGGTGAAGACAGCTGGAAGTGAGCAGATGCAAGATGTAGTTTGGAATTAGAAACAACAGGACTTGGTGATGGCTTGTACATGACAGGTGAGGAGTAGTTTTTGTTTTTGTTTTTGTTTTTTTTTGAGACAGAGTCTCGCTCCATCCCGTCACCCAGGCTGGAGTGCAGTGGCACGATCTTGGCTGACTGAAAGCTCTGCCTCCTGGGTTCATGCCATTCTCCTGCCTCGGCCTCCCGAGTAGCTGGGACTACAGGTGTCCGCCACCACGCCCGGCTAATTTTTTTTTATTTTTAGTAGAGATGGGGTTTCACCATGTTAGCCAGGATGGTCTCAATCTTCTGACCTCGTGATCCGCCTGCCTTGGCCTCCCAAAGTGCTGGGATTACAGGCGTGAGGCACTGCACCCGGCCAGGAGTAGGTTTTAAGGGGAACTCCAGGCCTGAACAACTGATTGATAGATACATCAGTCAGACCTCCATATTCATGGGTCCTGCATCCATGGATTCAACCAACTACGGACAGATGTTTCTTTTTCTTTTTCTTTTCTTTTTTTTTTTTTTTGAGACAGGGCCTCACTCTGTCCCCCAGGCTGGAGTGCAGTGGCGTGATCAGAGCTCACTGCAGCCTCATATCCCTGGGCTCAAGCGATCCTCCTGCCTCAGCCTCCTGAGTAGCTGGGACCACAGGCTCATGCCACCACTCCCAACTAATTTTTAAAAATAAGTTTCGGTAGAAACGTTGCCCAGGCTGGTCTCAAACTCCTGGGCTCAAGCAATCCTCCTGCCTCAGCCTCCCAAAGTTCTTGGATTATAGGCATGAGCCACCTTATCTGGCTTAGAAAAAATATATATATTATATATTTATAATATATATATTATATATATAATATATAATGAAATATGATATATATCTTATATATATAATATAGTATATAATTTTTTTTTGAGATAGTCTTGCTTTGTTGCCCTAGCTGGAGTGCAATGGGACGATCTCAGCTCACTGCAACCTCCACCTTCTGGATTCAAGTGATTCTCCTGCCTCAACCTCCCAAGTAGCTGGGATTACAGGTGCCTGCCACCACTCCTGTCTAATTTTTGTATTTTTCAGTAGAGGCAGGGTTTCGCCATGTTGACCAGACTAGTCTTGAGCTCCTGACCTCAGGTGGTCCACCCACCTTGGCCTCCCAAAGTGCTGGAATTACAGGCATGAGCCACCATGCCTAGCCTAGAAAATATATATATATTGGATGGTTGCGTCAGTATTGAACACGTACAGGCTTTTTTTCCTTGTTATTCTTTTAACAATACAGTATAACAACTATTTATATAGCATTTACATTGTATTAGGTATTATAAGTAATCTAGAGATGACTTAACTGATACACATATGGAAGGATGTGTATAGGTTATATGCAAATACTACACCATTTTATATAAGGGACTTGAGCATCTGTGGATGTTGGTATTGAAGAGGAGTCCTGAACTAATCCCCTGAGGATATGCAGGGACAACTATATGTATATTGATGTAATAGATATTTATTTATTTATATCTATTATGTATAATGTGTGTATATATATATGTAGTGTGTGTGTGTATGTGTGTGTGTGTGTGTGTGTGTGATATTTCAGTTTTTTTCCCCTTAATACTCCAGCATCTGCTGTATAGTAGATGTTCAGAAGATGTCAATTTTTTTTTTTTTTTGAGAGGGAGTCCTTGCTCTGTTGCCAGGCCGGAGTGCAGTGGTGAGATCTCGGCTCACTGCAACCTCTGCCTCCCAGGTTCAAGTGATTCTCCTGCCTCAGCCTCCCGAGTAGCTGGGACTACAGGTGCATGCCACCACGCCCAGCTAATTTTTGTGTTTTTAGTAGAGACAGGGTTTCACCATGTTGGCCAGGATGGTCTCGATCATTTGACCTCATGGTCTGCCCGCCTTGGCCTCCCAAAGTGCTGGGATTACAGGTGTGAGCCACCGTGCCCGGCCAAAAGATGTCAATTTTAAGACAGGAATCAATAAACACTTGGAAAATTTCCAAGTTTCAGATAGTCACTTGGCCAGTGTGATGTGAAGAAAAGTGTTTTGGAGACAGAATGGTCTCTTATTCTGCTTCCATCACTAGCCATGTGGCCTTGGGATCAAATAACTTCTGGATATGAGATTAAATGAAAGAATGTATATGAAAATGTTTGGTACGTAGCAGGTTCTTGGTAAGTGCTAGTTTTCTTCCTAAGCATTTTAGTGACGCATTACCTCACCTTCTTTCAGGAATGAAGAACTAATCTCCCCAGCCACTGGGCATACCAGCAGCAGGAAGCCCTGCTGTCCTTGGCTGTCATCTCCTTTGATAGCTACTTCATTGAAGGAAGCCCTTTCTCCTGAGGTCACCTCCACTCCCTTCCTCAGGGCATCCAGTAACTAATCCAGACAGTTATAAAAGGCCCAGCTCCGTGTCCCAACTCAGGACAATGCTGAAGGGCCATCCAGCCTCAGGGTTTCCTGGAGGGTCTCCCTTGAGACTGCATCGTAGCCCAGCTCCTCCCCCTGCCCAGACCAGCTTCCTTCCCATCCTTTCCATGGTGTTGACCCCAAGAGTCCTCCCCAAAAATCTCCTACATGCTAATCTCCCTCTCAGGAGCTGATTATCCATTTTGTTTATCCTGGGGAAGTAGACAGTTCTGCCAATTGCTCCAGCTGTCAGACTGTCTTTATTGTATGTATGGTTTTTTGTTTTGTTTTGTTTTGAGGCGGAGTCTCACTCTGTCACCAGGCTAGAGTGCAGTGGCGCCATCTCGGCTCACTGCAACCTCTGCCTCCTGGGTTCAAGCAATTCTCCTGCCTCAGCCTCCCGAGTAGCTGGGACCACAGGTGCACGCCACCATGCCCAGCTAATTTTGTATTTTTAGTAGAGATGGGGTTTCACCATGTTGGCCAGGATGGTATCTTCCCCTGACCTCGTGATGTGCCCGCCTCGGCCTCCCAAAGTGTTGGGATTACAGGTGTGAGCCACTGCGCCCAGCTGTATGTATGTTTTTTTGTTTTTATGGTTTTTTTTGAGATGGAGTCTCACTCTGTTGCCCAGGCTGGAGTGCAGTGGCACGATCTCGGCTCACTGCAAGCTCCGACTCCCGGGTTCACCCCATTTTCCCACCTCAGCCTCCCTAGTAGCTAGGACTACAGGCAGCCACCACCATGTCCGGCTAATTTTTTGTATTTTTTTTTTTTTAGTAGAGAAGGGGTTTCACCGTGTTAGCCAGGATGGTCTTGATCTCCTGACCTCATGATCCGCCCACCTCAGCCTTCCAAAGTGTTGGGATTACAGGCGTGAGCCACCATGCCCGGCCAGCCATATGTATGGTTTTTAATGTGAGAACACACAAACATTCGGCCAGGTGTGGTGGCCCATGCCCGTAGTCCCAGCACTTTGGGAGGCCGAGGCGGGTGGGTCACTTGAGGTCAGGAGTTTGAGATCAGCCTGGCCAACATGGTCAAACCCTGCCTCTACTAAAAATACAAAAATTAGCTGGGCATGGTGGCACACACCTGTAATCCTAGCTCCTTGAGAGGCTGAGACATGAGAATTGCTTGAAACTGGGAGGCAGAGGTTGCAGTGAGCTGAGATCTCACCACTGCACTCCAGCCTAGCAACAGAGCAAGACTGTCTAAAAAAAAAAAAAAAAAAAAACCACAAAAATTTAAGCTGATAAGGTTTTAGTACTTCATAGGACCTCTCCTCTTAGGAATAAATCAAACATATTATATTTGCCAGTATAATTTTTTCATGAAGTAGAAAAATGTGTCAACTAGCAAAATTTAGCCAGGAGCTGTGGCTCACATCTGTAATCCCAGCACTTTGGGAATCCTAGGTGGGTGGATAGCTTGAGGCCTGAAGTTTGAGACCAGACTGGGCAACATGGTGAAACCTTGTCTCTACAAAAAATTAAAAAATTAGCCAGACTTGGTGGTGTGCACCTGTAGTCCCAGCTACTCAGGAGGCTGACACAGAAGGATTGCTTGAGCCCTGGAGGTCAAGAATGCAGTGAGCCATGACTGCCTCACTGATTTCTAGACAGTGTCAGAGTGAGACCCTGTCTCAAAAAAAGGAAAAAAAGGAAAATTTTTATTTTTAGTGAAAATTTAATTTATATAAAACATGACACAGGTTTTTAAGTGAATACACATTTATCAAACATTTTCATTTCTTTTTTTCTTTTTTGAGATGAAATCTTGCTGTCACCCAGGCTTGAGTGCAGTGGCATGATCTCAGCTCACTACAACCTCCACCTCCTGGGTTCATGCAATTCTCAGGCCTCAGCCTCCCCAGTAGCTGGGACTACAGGTGTGTGCCATCACGCCTGGCTAATTTTTTTGTATTTTTAGTAAAGACGAAGTTTCACCATGTTGGCCAGGCTGGTCTTGAACTCCTGACCTTAAGTGATCCACCTGCCTCACCTTCCCAAGGTGTTGGAAATACAGGCATGAGCCACTGTGCTGAGTCAAAACATTTTCATTTCTTATGAGCTGCTTTTTATTGATATAGATCTCACATAACATAAGATTTACCCTTTAAAGTGTACAAGTCAGTGGTTTTTAGTATATTCGCAGATATGTGCAACTATTGCCACTGATTCCAGAACATTTTATCACCCCCTAAGAGAAAGCTTGTACCCATTAGCAGTGACTGCCATCCCTCCTCTCCCTCCCTGGCAACCACTAATCTACTTTCGGTCACTATGGATTTGCCTATTCTGGACGTTTAATGTAAATGGTGTCATACAATATGTGGATTTTTGTGTCTGACTTATTTCACTTAGCATGTTTTCAAGGTTCATCCATGTTGTAGCATATATTAGTACTATACTTCCTTTGTATGGTTGAACAATATTTCACTGTATAGACATATCATATGTTGTTTCTCAATTCATCCATTGATGAACATTTGGGTTGTTTATACTTTTGGCTATTATGAAAAATGCTACCATGAATATTCATACAGATGTTTTTGTAAGGGCATATGTTTTCAATTCTGTTGGGCATATATTAAGGAGCAAAATTTCTGGATCATATGGTAATTATATATTTAACATTTAGAGAAACTGTCAAAATGTTTTTCAAAATGGCTCCACCATTTTACACTCCCACTAGCAATGTATGAGGGATTCACTTTCTCCACATCCTTGTCAACACTTATAATTGTCTTTTATGTTTTAGCTATTCTAGTGAGTGTGAAGTGGTATCTTGCTGTGGTTTCAATTTGCATTTCCCTAATGACCAGTGATGTTGAACATCTTCTCCTGTGCTTATTGGTCATTTGTATATCTTCTTTGAAGAAATAGCTATTTGTGCTTTTTTGCTCATTTTTTAAATGGGTTGTCTTTCTGTTGTTGAGTTTTAGGAATTCTTTTCTTTCTTTCTTTATTTTTTTGAGACACAGCCTCACTCTGTCACCCAGGCTGGAGTGCAGTGGGCTGATCTTGGCTCACTGCAACCTCAAACTCCTGCGCTCAAGGGATCCTCCCACCTCAGCCTCCCAAGTGGTTAGAACTACGGGCACAGTCCACCATGCCTGGCTGATTTTTTTTTTTTAAGACAGAGTCTCGCTCTGTCGCCCAGGCTGGAGTGCAGTGGCGCGATCTCAAGAAAAATTTACTATTTTACAAATTTAATTAGTTTAATATTTTTATATCTATATTTCAATATAATTGGTTTCCTTTGTAATCCTACACATCTTATTTTATGCGTTAAAAACGTTATTCTGAAAAAGTGTCCATAGGCTCCACCAGGTTGATAGAGGTTAAAAAACCCTGATTTTTTTTTTTTGAGACAAGGTTTTACTCTCTCAGGCTGGAAAGACCTCCTAGGCTCCAGTGATCCTTCCACCTCAGTCCCCTGAGTAGCTGGGACCACAAGGGGGCGCCACTACACTCTGCAAATTTTTTAAATTTTTAGTGGAGACGGGGTCTTGGTAAAGGCAGGTCTTGAACTCTTGGCCTCAAGCAATCCTCGTGCCTCAGCCTGCCAAAGTGCTGGGATTACAGGTGTGAGCCACTTCACCGAGCCAAGAACTCCTGATTTAAGGAGCAATATCTGCATGGAGAAACCAGAACAGTGTCCTATGAACAAATTCCCTCAGGGGAGATGAAAGTCAGTGGAACTTTTTCTTTCTTTCTTTTTTTTTTTTTTTTTTGAGATGGAGTCTTGCTCTGTCGACAGTGGCATTATCTCAGCTCACTGCAACCTCCACCTCCCAAGTTCAAGCGATTCTCGTGCCTCAGTCTCCTGAGTAGCTGGGATTACAGGTGCCCACCACCATGCCCGGCTATTTTTTTTTATTTTTAGCAGAGACAGGGTTTCACCATGTTGGCCAGGCTAGTCTCGAACTCCTGACTTCAAATGATCCCCCCGCCTCGGCCTCCCAAAGTGCTGAGATTACAGGTGTGAGCCACCATGCCCGGTCCCTTTTCTTCTTCTTCTTCTTCTTTTTTTTTTTTTTTTTTTTTTGAGATACTGCACTCTGTCGCCAAGCCTGGAGTGCAGTGGCATGAACATAGCTCACTACAGCCTCAACTGCTCCAGCTTAGGTGATCCTTCTATCTCAGCCTCCAGGGCAGCGTCTGGGACCACAGGCGGGCACAACCACGCCCGGCCAATTTTTGTATTTTTTTTGCAGTGATAGGGTTTCACCTGTCGTGTAGGCTGGTCTCAAACTCCTGGCTTCAAACAACTCGCCCACCTTTGCCTCCTAAAGTGCTGGGATTGCAGGCATGGGCTGCCTCGCCCTGTCAAATTTCCTGAACCTACTGTACAAGGATATCCTCAGATTCACTCAGATCTTGACGAATTATCTTTCCTGTTTAGAGAAATCCCAAGCCTACCCTTAATTTTTTTGAAAGGAAAGATCGTTCATATGCTGAAGACAACTTCAACTTTGCTTTTATTTACTTGGACTTTGCAAATGATTTTAACATCTTTTGTTTGATTTTTTCTGTTTTGTTTTTTTTTTTTTGAGAAGGAGTCTCGCTCTTTCACCCAGGCTGGAGTGCAGTGGCGCGATCTCGGCTCACTGCAGGCTCCGCCCCCCGGTGTTCACGCCATTCTCCTGCCTCAGCCTCCCCAGTAGCTGGGACTACAGGCGCCCGCCACCTCGCCCGGCTAATTTTTTGTATTTTTAGTAGAGCCGGGGTTTCACCGTGTTAGCCAGGATGGTCTCGATCTCCTGACCTCGTGATCCGCCCGCCTCGGCCTCCCAGATTTTTTCTGTTTTTAAAAAACTTTATTGATTTTTGAGACAAGGTCTTGCTCTGTCACCCATGCTGGAGTGCAGCCATGAGATCATAGCTCACTGCAGCCTGGAGCTCTTGGGCTCAGGGATCCTCCTACCTCCTCCTCCCAAGTAGCTGGGACTATAGGCATGGGCTACCATGCCTGGCTAATTTGCATTTTTTTTGGTAGAAACGGGGGTCTCACGGCCGGGCACAGTGGCTCATGCCTGTAATCCCAGCACTTTGGGAGGCCGAGGCGGGTGGATCACGAGGTCAGGAGTTCAAAACCAGCCTGGCCAAGATGGTGAAACCCCGTCTCTGAGGGCAGAGGTTGCAGTGAGCTGAGATTGCACCATGCACTCCAGCCTGGACAGAGTGAAACTCTGTCTCAGAAAAAAAAAAAAAGAAAGAAAGAAACAGGGGTCTCACTATATTGCCCAGGCTGGTCTTGAACTGGGCTCAAGTGATCCTCCTACCTCAGCCTCCCAAAGGACTGGAATTATAGACACGAACCACTGCACCTGGCCTTAAACTTACATTTTAAACTTCCAGTGTGCTGATTTGGGGCTTAGCAGTCTTTTTTTTTTTTTTTGACACGGAGTCTCACTGTGTTGCCCAGGCTGGAGTGCAGTGGCACGATCTCAGCTCGCTGCAACCTCTGCCCCCCCGGTTCAAGTGATTCTCCTGCCTCAGCCTCCCGAGTAGCTAGAATTACAGGTGTCAGCCACTGCACCCGGCTAATTTTTCTATTTTTAGTAGAGACGGGGTTTCTCCATGTTGGTCAGGCTAGTCTTGAACTCCTGACCTCATGATCAACCCACCTCGGCCTCCCAAAGTGTTGGGATTACAGGTGTGAGCCACTGTGCCTGGCCTCATTTTTTCTTTTTTTTGGAGAGATCTTTGCTAATTGTTTTCACCAATGGTGAAAAAAGAATGATTGCAGGTTTTATTTATTTACTTTAAAAATGTATTTATTTATTTATTTATTTATTTGAGATAGAGTCTTGCTCTGTCACCCAGGCTGGAGTGCAATGGCACAATCTCGGCTCACTGCAACCTCTGCCTCCTGGGTTCAAGTGATTCTCCTGCCTCAGCCTCCCTAGTAGCTGGGATTTGGGATTACAGGCGTGTACCACCATACCCAGCTAACTTCTTTTTTTACTTTTAGTACAGACAGGGTCTCACCATGTTGGCCAGGCTGCTCTCAAACTCCTGGCCTCAGGTGATCCACCTGTCTTGTCCTCCCAAAGCGCTAGGATGACAGGCATGAGCCACTGAGCCTGGCCCTGGTTGTAGTCTTCAAAAAAAAAAAGGAATAACGATGTACGCCAGATGTGGTGGCTCACCTCTTTACTCCCAGCACTTTGGGATGCTGAGGTGGGCGGATCACTTGAGGTCAGAAGTTTGAGACCAGCCTGGCCAACATGGTGAAACCTTGTCTCTACTAAAAGTACAAAAAAGGTTAGCCGAGTGTGGTGGTACACGCCTGTAATCCCAGGTACTTGGGAAGCTGAGGCAGAAGAATTACTTAAACCTGGGAGGTGGAGGTTGCAGTGAGCCAAGATCGTGCCACTGCACTCCAGCCTGGGCAATGCAGAGCCAAAAAAAAAAAAAAAAAAGAAAGAAAGTAAGAAATAAAAAAGAAACACAGTGAAACTCCATCTCTATTAAAAATAAACAAAACTGGCTGGGCGTGGTCATGCATGCCTGCGTCCAGCTACTTGGGAAGTTGAGGTGGGAGGATGGCTTGAGCCCAGGAGGTCAAGGCTGCAGTGAGCCAAGATTGCATCACACACTCCAGCCTGGGTGACAGATGAAACATTGTCTCAAAAAACAAATAAAAACCAAACGAAAATAAAACCCACAAAAAATAATGTATAGAGCTCTCTAAGACATATTGTATAAAATAACACAAACCTATCTGCGGAATACATTCTGTACAATCCCCAATCCCATTTATGTAATAAGCAAAAACATGAGTACTGCATAGGTCTACAAATGTGTACGTGTTTACATAGAAAGAGAACTAAAACTGTATCAAACTGCGTTTTTTTTCTATTTTCTTTTTTTTTTTTTTTGAGATGGAGTTTCACTCTTGTCGCCCAGGCTGGAGTGCAATGGCACGATCTCAGCTCACTGCAACCTCTGCCTCATGGGTTCAAGTGACTCTCCTGCCTCAGCCTCCCGAGTGGCTGGGATTACAGGTGTCTGCCACCATGCCCAGCTAATTTTTGTACTTTTAGTAGAGATGCGGTTTCATCATGTTGGCCAGGCTGGTCTCAAACTCCTGACCGCAGGTGATCCACCCACCTCAGCCTCCCAAAGTGCTGGGATTACAGGCGTGAGCCACTGTGCCTGGCCTATGTCAAATTGTTAACAGTCTTTTTTTTTTTTTTTTTTTTGAGACAGGATCTCTTTCTGACACCCAGGCTGGAGTGCAGTGGTGTGATCTCGGCTCACTGCAGCCTTGACTTCCTGGGCTCAAGCAATCCTCCTACCTCTGCCTCCTGAGTAGCTGGGACCACAGGCACGTACCACCGTGCCTGGCTAATTTTTGTAGAGGCGGGATTTCACTATGTTTCCCAGGCTGGTCTGGAACTCCTGACCTCAAGCGATCTGTCTGCCTCAGCCTCCCAAAGTGCTAGGATTACTGGCATGAGCCACTAAGCCTAGCCATCAAACTGCTAACAGTCTTTCCAAGAGGAGAATAAGACTAGGGGAAGGGTGAAGTGGAAAGTTTCACCTTTTTTCTATATTCCTCTGTTTATTTAAGATTATACAGTAAGGATGTACTTTTTTTTTTTTTTTTTTTTTTTGAGACAGAGTTTCACTCTTGTTGCCCAGGCTGGAGTGCAATGGAGGTAACTTGGCTTACTGCAATCTCTGCTTCCTGGGTTCAAGCGATTCTCCTGCCTCAGCCTCCTGAGTAGCTGGGATTACAGGCGAGCGCCACCATGCCCGGCTAATTTTGTATTTTTAGTAGAGACGGGGTTTCTCCATATTGGTCAGTCTGGTCTCGAACTCCTGACCTCAGGTGATCTACCTGCCTCGGCCTCCCAAAGTGCTGGGATTACAGGTGTGAGCCACTGTGCCTGGCCATTATTTTTAACACTAGGATTAACTTTAAAGACAGTGGAGTTACAGTCTTTGTCCATTTTATGCTGCTGTAAGAGAATACCACAGACTGAATAATTTACAGTGAACAGAAATTTATTAGGCTCATGGTTCTAGAGGCTTAGAAGTCCAAGATCCTGGAGCCATATCTGGAAAGGGCCTTCTTGCTGCTTCTTAACATGGTAGAAAGCATCACATTGGGTGAGAGAGAGTGAAAGGGAAAGGCAGAGAGAAGGAGGAAGAGAGAGAGAGAGAAAGGGAGAGAGAGAGAGAGAGAGAGAAGCACCAAAGTTATCCTTTTATTGAGAACCCACTCCTGAGATAACTAACCCATTCCTGGCATAACAGCATTAATCCATTCATGAGGGCAGAACCCTCAGGTTCTAATCACTCTTAAAGGTTCCACTTCTCCAGATTGTTGCATTGGGGATTAAGTTTCCAACACATGAACTGTGGGGGACACATTCGAATCATAGCAGTTACCCATATAGCTATTGAGCCAAACCTGGGACTACTAAAACTTTTTATGTTATTTTATTTTATTTATTTATTTTTTTTGAGACGAGTCTCGCTCTGTCGCCCAGGCCGGAGTGCCGCGGCGCTATCTTGGCTCACTGCAGCCTCGGCCTCCCAGGTTCAAGCGATTCCCCTGCCTCCAGAATAGCTGGGACTGCAGGCGCGTGCCACCACGCCGGACTTTTTTTTTTTTTTTTTTTTAAATATTTTTAGTAGAGACGGAGTTTCACCGTGTTAGCCAGGATGATCTCCCTCTCCTGACCTCGTGATCTGCCCCCCTTGGCCTCCCAAAGTGCTGGGAAAGCCCCCGCACCTGGCCCTTTTATGTATGTATGTATGTATGTATGTATGTATGTATGTATGTATATATGTATTTATTTTTGAGACAGAGTCTTGCTCTGTCGCCCAGGCTGGAGTGAAAATGGCACGATCTCGGCTCACTGCAACCTCTGCCTCCCGGGTTCAAGCAATTCTCGTGCCTCAGCCTCCCGAGTAGCTGGGATTACAGGCACCCTGCCACCATGCCTGGCTAATTTTTTTGAATTTTTTGTAGAGACGGGGTTTCACCATGTTGGCCAGGCGGTCTTGAACTCCTGACCTCAGGTGATCCACCCACCTCGGCCTCCCAAAGGGTTGGGATTACAGAAAGTGTTAGGATTACAGGCATGAGCCATCGCGCCCGGCCAAAACTTTATGTTATTTTCTTATTTCATCTCTCCCAGTTGATTAATTAAAAAGTGTTACTTAAGAATCTACTTTGGCTAGGCGTGGTAGCTCATGCCTATAACCCAATGCTTTAGAAGGCCAAGGCAGGAGGATGGCTTGAGGCCAGGAGTTTTAGACTAGCCGGAGCAACAAGGTAAAACCACCCCCTCATCCCCACACACTGCCCTATCTCTACAAATTCGCTTTGCAAATTGGGAAAACAGCATTTCATAGGATTTCTGTGAGGATTAGACAGGTTAAACATGTAAAATGTGTAAGACTGCATTTTGCCTATATACATAAAAAACTGGCCAGATGCAGCGGCTCACGCCTGTAATCCCATCACTTTGGGAGGCCGAGGCAGGTGGATTACCTGAGATCGGGAGTTGGAGACCAGCCTGGCCAACATGGTGAAAACCCATCTCTACTAAAAATATAAAAATTAGCAGAGTGTGGGCCGGGCGTGGTGGCCTGTAATCCCAGCACTTTGGGAGGCCGAGGCGGGAGGATCACGAGGTCAGGAGATCGAGACCATCCTGGCTAACACGGTGAAACCCCGTCTCTACTAAAAATACAAAAAATTAGCTGGGCGTGGTGGCGGGCGCCTGTAGTCTCAGTTACTTGGGAGGCTGAGGCAGGAGAATGGCGTGAACCCGGGAGGCGGAACTTGCAGTGAGCAGAGATCGTGCCACTGCACTCCAGCCTGGGCAACAGAGCGAGACTCTGTCTCAAAAAAAAAAAAATTAGCAGAGTGTGGTGGCACATGCCTGTAATCCCAGCTACTTGGGAGGCTGAGGCAGGATAATTGTTTGAACCTGGGAGGCAGAGGTTGCAGTGAACCGAGATCATGCCTTTGCACTCCAGTCTCGGCGACAGAGTAAGACTCTGTCTCCAAAAAAAAAAAAGTCAACATATATTAATTTTGGTTTTTATATTTTAGAACCATAGGCTTTTTTTTTTCCAAGTCTCAATCATTTTCATAAGCAGTGTACTATGGTGCTAGTGGCTAAAACATCTCTGCCTACAGGGACTGGAAGTAGGAAAACAAGGAGGCAGTGCCAGTGGCGACCAGAAATTTGCACACCAGGTACAAAGGGTATTTGTCCTCAGCTCCAGCAGAGTTTCTCTCTTTTTTTCTCTGCAACCATGTAAGGTTCTTCTAATGCAAAAGAAAAAAAAATCTATCACATCTAAGGACCTTGAAAAGTTTTGTTTCCCTTGAAGAATTTGATATGCTTTTTCCTTATCATTCAGAAACATCAGTGTATAGTCTGTTTTCCCAGTTTGCATTGCGCCCAGTAAGTTTCAAGCCAAAATTTCTGTTTAATTTTGGAACAATAGAAACTCCTGATCGGCACATCTAAAATTTTCTTTGATCTTGATCTTCCATACCCGTTGCTGCCTTTTATTTAATTTTACATTTCCTTTTATTATGTATCTTCCAAGCTGATTAAAATTTTCTACTAGCCAAAAGGAGTTTGAGCGAACAAAAATATTTACAGAGCCATCAGCCATCTATGAGAATACCTTTTTCTTGGCATTCCACACACTGTCAGGTGTTATTTCAAAAGTCTTTACTGATGTAATAAACCAGAAATGGTTTCTCATTGGGGTTTTATTTTGTATTTGTAAGATTACAGGTGAGGGTGAACATTTTCCCATATTTGTTAACGAGGTTTAAAACTGTTTGATTGGGACGTGGCTTATACAGGGACGAGTGCAGCTAATCCGACTGAAAGACAAATGAAACCCAGGAATATCTGGTTCTTATATTTTAGCTTTGACTCCGCCCGTGGGTCCCCTCACCTACCCGGACCCCAAGCAAGCCCTTTGTGTGTGTCAACCGTCAGGGAACGGGATCTCAGTCTGAAAAGCTGGCAGAATACCGTCTTGCCCCCAAATATGTGTATTATGCGTATATCCAGTGTCTGATTGCAGTGTTTATGGGAAAGAGTTCCTGAATCCTAACGAAGCCTGAGGCACTGGCCGTCCCCGGGAGTCTTTCCGCAGGCGCGGCCTCTGACACTCGGCCTTCGATTGGCCCGCCTGGCCCCGCAGGAGTCTGGTTGATGCCGGCCAGCCCAGCGCGGACGATGAGAGCTAGGAGTGGCTGCTTCTGCCTTCCTCTCCCCCCACTTTTTTTTTTTTTAGCCATAGCTATGGTTACCACGTTTCTCTCCGCCTCCCTCCACCTACCAAGAAAACGACTGACCGTTGGCTGTCTTTCACCAAGGCGGTAAGTCATTGGTCTCTGGTGGGACCGGGCGCTGCCCCCTTCCCCTGTCTCCTGGGTTTCTGGTGGAGCACAGGAAGGAGGCTCCGCTGGTGCCGCCGGGTCAGGCGCTGACGGGACCGGGCTGCGGCAATCGTTAGCGGGTCATGTCGGCCGCCCAGGGCTGGGACAGGAACCGCCGGAGGGGAGGAGGCGCCGCCGGCGCTGGTGGCGGAGGTAGCGGGGCCGGCGGGGGCAGTGGGGGCAGCGGGGGTCGGGGGACTGGCCAGCTCAACCGCTTCGTGCAACTCTCCGGGCGGCCGCACCTGCCAGGTGAGTCGTGGGACAGGGTCCTGACCGCTTGCGGGCGCGGCGGGCGGGAAGGTGACTGCTACCTTTTCTTTTTCTCCCTGGCTTTCTTTTCCTTGGGAGGGGGAAAGGCAGGCCCCACGCATGGCAGAGGGACTGGGGATCAGAGAAAAGGGAAGGTGTCTTTGAGGTCAGGGAGGGAACAGGAGCACAGCGAAGAAAAGTATCTGTGCTCTGTTGAAAGCTCTGTGCTGAGAGTTGTGTTTTCTTTTCAAAGGAGAGGCCACTGTCTCATTGACATTTCCAAATGTTTCGGTTACTCCATTCCCAATCTCTTCCCCTTCCGCAGTTTGATCTTGTAAATGAAAGACATTGGCGCCTAGCTGTGGGAAATTATTTCAAAAAGGGTGCCAAGTTAAGGAGGGAAGAGGGAAGCGCATTCCAAGGAGTGGTTTTGTAAAAACTACACGGGGTGTGTGTGTAAGAGGCATTCTGAAACGGAAGAAAGGGGTGGGGGAGTGTTGGCTGGGAAGTGTATGGGAAAGAGAACCTAGAGGATTAGGGAAAACTAGTTGGAATGTTCAGAGACAGAAAGGATAATGGTGTCTAGGTTTTAAGGGGAGAAAGTGAAGATCAAAAATATACTTAGTGACAAAATTATGCTGTGTTTACAATATAAAAACAACTGAGAATTGGAAAAATGTACCCAGTACAATTATTTGACATTTTGGTCTACAGTGCCCTAGCCTTGAGTTCAGATGCTTTTGAAAACAAAATAAAATCAAGTGGATATGTATGTGTAGACAGTTATAAAGAGGTACGTTTGTAATTGAATATTCAATCTAGTAGAAGGGAGGTAGGGAATTAAATAGTGCAGAGAACGTCAAATATCCCACTGGGCAAGCTTATTTTTACTATGAAAAGAACTATCAGGAATGATGTGTTAATTATTCGTCGTGTTTTTTGTGAATAATATTGATTATATTAGTCATATATTTGTTTAGCTGATGGGTTTTGATAACATGATGAATTTTTTTGAATTGTGCTTAAGACTGTGCCTTATACTTCTAAATAGTCAAAAATTATTATTTGATTAAATTGAAGATAAAGGGAATTTAGCACATTTAATGAGACAATTGCTTATGTTTGTGATGAGGTTATTGATGTGTGCTAGAAATGTGCATTACCCCATTTATATACGCTATTAAAATTAAATCGAGGCATTTGTAAGTAGTCATGTAATATACCAGAAGTTGGGTTTGAGACGTTAACATCAGACTGGGCATCCTAGAATTGCTAAATATATGATCTTTAACATGAAAAAGAAAAAAGGAGCAATCTTTTTTCTTACTCCCAATTAATAATAAAAACTTAGATTTTTGTGTATTGGCAGCTTAGAAGATGAATCTCTTAGCAAACGCTGTCACCAGTTTGCCCTCTGCTACTGCAATCTTTAGGTCTTTGATCAGGAGTTAATTATACTATGGACTTCAAGTAGGCATTCCTAGGTTCCTAGAACCTGCTTGGTGCACTTCCTCACTGCAACCACGTGATGGCAGTGGAAGCCATGATTTCTGCCAAAGGGCTTCCGTGTGGAGCTATTTCTGCATTCCCTTAGCACACAAGACCAAGAACAGCCATTTATCCCGAGGTAAAGATAAACGTGTCTAAACTGTGAAAATTTGTAAATCGGGGTCATCAGTCTCTTTTTACTGCTTTCCTTTTCTCTTGACTGACACTTCGTTGCTCCTTTACTCATTCTCAACATTGGGACACATCTGATACCTCAATGTATTATGTAGTTTGAAATTCTTTCATACCAATTCTTTATTCTCCTAGGTATTGCATTTTAAGCCTCTCCTTTTTCTTGCATTTTGATAGATTTTAAAAGATTTTAGGTGATGAGGAGGAATAGGATGTGTAGGCTTGGTTGACGGGCCTTGGAGATAAAACCTTTTATTTTAAATTTATTTATTTATTTATTGAGATGGAGTCTCGCTCTGTCCTCCAGGCTGGAGTGCAGTGTTGCGATCTCGGCTCGCTGCAACTCCACTTCCCGGGCTCAAGCAATTCTCCTGCCTCAGCCTCCTGAGTAGCTGAAATTACAGGCGCCCACCACCATGCCTGGCTAGTTTTTGTATTTTTAGTAGTGACGGGATTTTATCATGTTGGCCAGGCTGGTCTTGAACTCCTGACCTCAGGTGATTTGCCTGTCTCAGCCTCCCAAAGTGCTGGGATTACAGGCGTGAGCCACCGTGCCCAGCCAATTTTTTTTTTTTTTTTTTTTGAGTGTACTGTAGCGGCTGGTCACAGTGGCTCACATCTGTAACCCAGCACTTTGAAAGTCCAAGGTGGGAGGATCACTTGAGCCTAGGAGTTCAAGGCCAGCCTGGGCAACAAAGCAAGACCACATCTCAAGTTAAAAATTAAAAAAAAAAAAACCAAGAAAAAAAACTATACTATAGCTCACTGTCTCTCTCTTTTGACCTCTAAATCCCATTTGTCTTTTTTTTTTTTTTGAGACAGAGCCTCACTCTGTGGCCCAGGCTGGAGTGCAGTGGCATGGTCTTGGCTTACTGCAACCTTTGCCTCCTGAACTCTAGCAATTCTCCTGTCTCAGTCTGCCAAGTAGCTGGGATTAGAGGTGCGGGCCACTATATCTGGCTAATTTTTTTTATTTTTGGTAGAGATGGGGTTTTGCCATGTTGGCCAGGCTGGGCTCGAACTCCTGGTCTCAAGTGATCCTTCTGCCTCAGCCTCCCAAAGTGCTGGGATTACAGGTGTGAGTCACAGCACCCAGCCAGCCCCATGTTCCATTTTTCATCTTTCTCTACCAAGACTTCCAGTTACTGATACTTAGAACTTTTTCTTACTTTTTACATCTCAACCCTCCATCCAGCCCACAATGAAACCAAACAAAACAACCTGGTCTTTCTGGAGTGTTCTCATTCTCTTTCAGTGATAGCTTCTTTATCCATCCAGTTATGCAAACTTGAAACTTGGGCATCCTCCTCAATATTTTCTTCTCCCTTGCACTTCAGGTGTAATCATTTACCAAGTCCTGTTTCTTTTACTCCTGCCATAACTCCAATCCACGGTGCCACCATCCCTCACTTAGGTCTCCTGCAGGAGCTTTTTAAGCAGTATTCCTGCCTCTACTCCTGCCCTTCAATTCATATAGCACACCAGTCTTTTTGCAAGCCCAAATACATTCTCATCCCTGCTCACAGCCTTTTTATTGCTCTTAGGATAAGGCAAAAATCTTTAACATGGCCTCAAAGGCACTGTGTCGTCTGACTCCTCTCTAACTCTACAGTTAATCCTGTGTTACGTTCTCTTGGTCGTTGATCTTTTTCTGCCCCCTTGGATGTATCATGCTTCCTCCTGCCCCAGGTCCATTGCACAAGCTTTTCCATCATCCAAGAACCTTCTTACTCCTCATTCCATTCTCTTGTTTTAACTTCTCTTCCATTAGATCTCAGTTTGATCAAAATGTTTTTTACACGGAAGCCTTCCGTGACCTTTCTGACTTGGCCTCTTCTCTCTATAACACTCATAGCATCATGTGGCTGTCTTTGGGCATACTTTACCATTTGTGTGTGATTCCTTGATATGCATGATTTGATACTCTTGAGATGTATGTGTGTATACATATACACACATATACGTATATATATGCTATATACATATACATATATTTTTAAAATTCTAAATGCCTTGGCATTATATATAACACGTTAGTGTCTAGTGAGTTTGATTAGTGTGGTTCAATCCTCTAGCCACACTGACTCTGGATAGATGGTTAAAATCAGGTTCTCTCTCTCTTTTTTTTTTTTTTTCCTGAGATGGAGTCTTGCTCTGTCGCCCAGGCTAGAGTGCAGTGGCGCAATGTCACTGCAGCCTCTGCCTCCCGGGTTCAAGCAGTTCTCCTGCCTCAGCCTCCTGAGTAGTTGGGATTATAGGCACGCACCACTGTGCCACTTTTTGTATTTTTAGTATAGACGGGGTTTCATCATGTTGGCCAGGCTGGTCTCAAACTCCTGATCTTGTGATTCACCCGCCTTGGCCTCCCAAAGTGTTGGGATTACAGGCGTGAGCCACTGTGCCTGGCCAAAATGAGGTTCTTTAATGTAAAGTAGTGGATTAGACTCTGCATCCATTGCAACAGCACAAACGATAGTTTGTGAAACCTTTTTTTAAGCACTTGCCTTTCTGCTGTTTTCTAAAGTTCGGTAGTGATTATGTGTTTGCCTCATAGGCCAAGAAATTAATAGCTTTTTACTCCTGGATTTTTACTAACTCATAATTTCTGTACACCCAGTAACGAACAGGGAATTGTGCTTTTTGTAGAATAAGTATGCAGAGAGAGCTCAGGAGTGCGGGGATCATGGGGCAATGGAATTCAGGTAGCTGTTGTGATTTAACTGTGTTGAGTTTGATTAAATACCATGATTAGCTGGGAAAACAGTTAAACATTGTTGCTAACATGGGAACTGGAAAACTGACAAAGAAAAAGAAGGAAAAATGTAACAGTTGGTAAAGCTGGGTAAAAATAATACTGTAGTCTTAACTTAAAAATTTTAAGTAATGTGTATAAAATCCAAATGGTACAAAAAAGTATATGGTAAAAGACAAGTTTTTCTTCTTCCTTTGACCCCAGCTAATTGACTGCTTTCCCTAGAAGCAACCAATGATACATTTCCTGTATATTTTTTCCAGGTGCAGGGGAGACGGGAGGGACTTTGTGGAGATGGTAGCATTCCTTTGTTTGGATGGGTGTTTAAGATGTTTACAATCTTGCTAATACAAATAGTGATACAATGAATATCCCTATACATATATAATTTTTGCACATGAGAGAGTCTCTCTTTAGGATAAATTTGTAGAAGTACAGTTTCTGGGTCAAAGGATATATGTTTACTGCTTAAACTTTGATAGATACTGTCAAATGTCAAGTTTATGTTTCCCTGTTGGTGTTCGAGTGCTGTCTTACTTGTTCTCTTGGTAACGGAGTGGGTTATCAAACGTTATTTAAATTGTCAGTTTAATAGGAATATTTTTCTTAAGTGTCTTTTCAATAGGTAGATATAAGAGCCATTTATTTGTTTCCTTTATCTATAGATCTGTTTATATTTTTTGTTCATTTTTCTATTGGGATGGTTCATATTGTTTATAAAGGCAGTACCCAATCATTTTGGCACCAGGGACCAGTTTCGTGGAAGACAATTTTTCCATGGACGGGGATGGTGGGGGGGAATGGTTTTGGGATGAAACTGTAGCACCTCAGGTCATCAGGCACTAGAGACTCAAAAGGAGCGCACAGCCTAGATCCCTTGCATGCACAGTTCACCGTAGAGTTAGCACTCCTATGAGAATCTAATGCTTGATCTGACAGGAGGCCGAGCTCTGGCGGGAATGCTCACTTGCCCACCGCTCACCTCCTGCTGTGTGGCCAGGTTCCTAACAGGCCATGGACCGGTAGCGGGGTCCATGGCCTGGGGGTTGCGGACCCCTGGTTTATAGGAACTCTGTATTTTAATGAAATCAGTTCTTAGCCTTTGACACATGTTGCAGATACTTTTCAGTTTTTCATTTGCGTTTGACTTTGTTTATGGTCTATTTTTTCATCAGAAATTAAATAAATGTTAAATTTATCAGTCTTTTCAGAGTCTAGGTTTTGTGTCATAAGAAAGGCCTTTCCTATTTTATTATTATTTCTAATTCGGATTAAATATTCTTGTGTTTTCTCCAGGTACTTCTGTAATTTTATTTTTAAGTTAAATGCACTTACCCACACAAAATGTAAGTTAAATAAAGTGTCGAGGTGGGAATCCAACTTTACTTTTCTTCCAGATGGCTGCCCAGTTATGGCAGTGTCCTTCATTTAGTTCAGCTTTGCCCTGCTGATTGAAATGTTGTCTATAGGTGTACTTAGTTCCTACAATTTGAGGTTATTACTGGACTTTTATTCTGTTTCATTGATGAGATTACCTATTTATACCTAATGACTCCATTCCTTGGTTATCATCTTCCCTCATTCTACTTCCCAGAGTTTTCCTGGGAAGTTTTCTTTGTTTATTTTTCTACATGACTTAGAATTAGCTAACCAAGTCCTGCTCCTCTGTCCTGTTGGTATTTTTATTGGTATTGTATTATATTTATAGATTTAGAGATAATTGACATCGTTTTGAGGTTCAAAAACAGGGTCTATATGCATTTCTTTATGTTCAGGAACAGTATATGTGGCCAGGCACGGTGGCTCACGCCTTTAATCTCAACACTTTGGGATGCTGAGGCAGGCGGATCACTTGAGGCCAGGAGTTTGAGACCAGTCTGACCAACATGGGGAAACCCCATCTCTGCTAAAAATATAAAACTCTGCTGTTCTTTGTGGCAGGTGCCTGTAATCCCAGCTACTGGGGAGGCTGAGGCAGGAGAATTGCTTGAACCTGGGAGGCAGAGGTTGCAGTGAGCCAAGATTGTGCCACTGCACTCCAGCCTGGGCGACTGAACAAGACTCTATCTCAAAAAAAAAAAAAAAAAAAAAAAAGAACAGTATGTGTATTTATTGTCATTCAAGTATTGTTTTGCATCTATCAACATTAAAAAGTTGTTTTTTTTTCATATAGGCGTCTCACATTTCTTATTCTGTTTATTCCTTGGTGTTTATCTTGTTTGTTGCTATTGTAAATGGGGTTTCTACTACTTTCTTTTTTCTTTTTCTTTTTTTGAGACGGAGTCTCGCTTTGTCACCCAGGCTGGAGTGCAGTGGTGCCATCTTGGCTCACTGCAAGCTCCGCCTCCCGGGTTCACGCCATTCTCCTGCCTCAGCCTCCCAAGTAGCTGGGACTGCAGGCACCTGCCACCACGCCCAGCTAATTTTTTGTAGTTTTAGTAGAGATGGGGTTTCACCATGTTAGCCAGGATGGTCTCGATCTCCTGACCTCGTGATCCACCCGCCTCGGCCTCCCAAAGTGCTGAGATTACAGACGTGAGCCACCGCGCCCGGCCGGGGTTTCTACTTTCTTTTATAACTTTTATGTGGTTGTTTGAATATGAGAATGCTATTAAATTTCGAGTATTAATTTTGTACCTAGCCACGTTAAGAATTCTAATATTATCTATAACAGTTTTCCAGTTGTTTTTCTAGAGAATAACAGGTATAGCTAAATTATCATATCATTACTGAATAATGATAATTTTATCTTCTCCCTTTCATTTTTTTTTCTTTTTTTTAAAATAGGCCCGGCGTGTTGGCTCATGCCTGTAATCCCAGCACTTTGGGAGGCTGAGGCGGGTGGATCACTTGAGGTCAGGGGTTTGAGACCAGCTTGGCCAATATGGTGAAACCCCATCTCTACTGAAAACACACACACAAAAATTAGCCGGATGTGGTAGTGCATGCCTGTAGTCCCAGCTGCTCAGGAGGCTGAGGCAGGAGAATCGCTTGAACCCTGGAGGCGGAGGTTGCAGTGAGCAAAGATTGCGCTATTGCACTTCAGCCTGGGTGACAGAGCAAGACTCCGTCTCCAAAAATAAAATAAATAAATAAATAAATAAATAAATAAAATAAAATAGAGATGGAGTCTTGCTATGTTGCCCAGGCTGATCTCAAATTCCTGGGCTCAAGTGATCATTCTGTCTTGGCCTCCCGGGATTACAGGTATAAGCCTCCGCGCTTTGCCCTCCTTTTCACTTTTTTTTTTTTTTTTTTTTTTGAAACAGAGTCTCACTCTGTTGTCCAGGCTGGAGTGCAATGCCACAGTCTTGGCTCACTGCAACCTCTGCCTCCCGGGTTCAGGCCATTCTCCTGCCTCAGCCTCCTGAGTAGCTGAGACCACAGGCGCGTGCCACTACACCCGGCTAATTTTTTGTATTGTTAGTAGACACGGGGTTTCACCATGTTAGCCAGGATGGTCTTGATCTCCTGACCTCGTGATCCACCCTCCTCAGCCTCCCAAAGTGCTGGGATTACAGGCATGAGCCACCGTGCCTGGCCCCTCCTTTCACTTTTGATACGTATTTCTTTATTTTGTTCAATTGATTTGGCTAGTACTTTCCAAAAATACTAAACAATAAGTAGTGGAGCTTTGTCCTATTCCTTACTTTAATCGGATATTTTTAATGCTTTCCTATTAAGATTTTCTATGCATTTTTTTTCCCCTCTGTGGTTAAATGGCATTGAAGTTAAAGGTTTTGTTGAATTCCCCATGAAGTCATTTGGACCTCCTCTTTTTTAGGGGGTAGAAGAAGCTCTTAGACAATTATATTGTCCAATTATATCATACTTCTTAGTTTTTTTGAGACAGGGTCTCACACTGTTGCCCAGGCTCGAATGCAGTGGCACAATCATAGGTCACTGCAGCCTCAACCTCCTGGGCTCAAGGGATCCTCTTTCCTCAGCCACCTGAGTAGCTGGGACTACAGGTGTACACCACCACACCTGGCTAATTAAAAAAAAATTTTTTTTGTAGCAGTGGGGTCTCAATGTTGCCCAGGCTGGTCTTGAATTCCCAAGCTCAAGCAATCCTCCCGCCTCGGCCTCCCAAAGTGCTGGGATTATAGGTGTGACCTACCGTGTGCAGACCAATTATATCATTCTTTGATAGTTGGCTGCTTACAATTTATATCTTTTGGGGGTAGCTTTGATAATTTATGTTATCCTAGAAAATCACCCAGTTCATCCAGATTTTAAAAATTATTTGTGTGAATTGACCAAGGTATTCTTTTATGATTAAACAATTATTTCCTGGGTTTGCAACTACTCATTATCATTTCTTATTTTGTATTATGTGAGGCTTTGCCCTTTCTTGTTCATAACCGGCTCTTGGATTTTTAAAACTTAGTTCCACTATTTTCTTTTTTTTATTAATTTTTTTCTTTCAGTTTTCTTTTTTTTTTTTTTCGAGACGGAGTCTCGCTCTGTCACCCAGGCCTGGAGTGCAGTGGTGTGATCTCGGCTCACTGCAAACTCTGCCCCCTGGGTTCACGCCATTCTCCTGCCTCAGCCTCCTGAGTAGCTGGGAATATAGGCGCCCGCCACTACCCCCGGCTAATTTTTCGTATTTTTAGTAGAGACGGGGTTTCACCGTGTTAGCCAGGATGGTCTCCATCTCCTGACCTCGTGATCCACCCGCCTCGGCCTCCCAAAGTGCTGGGATTATAGGCATGAGCCACCGCGCCTGGCCTGTTTTAAATTTTTTTTGTTGTTTTTTATTTTTGAAACGGAGTCTCTCTCTTGTCACCAAGGCTGGAGTGCAGTGGCGTGATCTTGGCTCACTGCAACCTCTGCCTCCTGGATTCAAGCGATTCTCCTGTCTCAGCCTCCCCAGTAGCTGGGATTACAGGCGCACGCTGCCACACCCCGCTAATTTTTTGTATTTTAGTAGAGACAGGGTTTCACCGTGTTGCCCAGGCTGGTCTTGAACTCCTGAGCTCAGGCAATCCACCTACCTCGGCCTCCCAGAGTGCTGGGATTACAGGTGTGAGCCACTGCCCCCGGCATTTTGATAATGTTAAGTCTTCTAGGTCTGTGAACATGTTGTATTTCCATTTATTTAGATCTTGAATTTATGTCAACAATGTTTTGGGTTTTCACAGGTCATTTATGTTTTGCCTGCCTTTCTCAATTCTGTCATCTATTAATATGTCCCTTACTGTGTTTTCAGTAGTGTCTGGTACTCCTTTGTGCTACTTTCAATGAAGATTTCATTTCTGTGTTGGTTTTATTTTTCCCTTCCATTTCTTTTCTGTTCTCTGTTTATATTTCTTTCTATTGTCTGCCTTTCTAGAGCTAGAATCTCTTTTCTTTTCTGGACTTGAGACATTAGTTTTTGTAAAAGCTGTTGTCTCCCACCCCCTACCACAGCCACTATATAAAAGGAATACAAACTCATTAATTAAAATTTGGATAATGGGCTGGGTGTGGTGGCTCACACCTATAATCCCAGCACTTTGGAAGGCCAAGGCAGGCAAATGGCTTAAGTCCAGGAGTTTGAGACCAGCATGGGTAACATAGTGAGACCTTGTCTTTACAAAAAATAAACAATATTAGCCAGCTGTGGGGGCACATGCCTGTAATCCCAGCTAATCCCAGCTACTTGGGATGCTGAGGCAGGAGGATTGTCTGAGCCCAAAAGGTTGGGGCTGTAGTGAGCCGAGATCATGCCACTGCACTCTAGCCTGGGCAACAGAGTGAGACCCTGCCTTAAAAAAACCCCCAAAATTGGAAAACGTAGAAAAATTGAGACAAGGAGAAAATCACTTAAAGACAGCTATATCAACATTTTGATATTTTACTTTCCTTTTAGTTCTTTATCAAGTGTTTCATTTAATACTGTGTAAATAGTTACTTATCACCTGTAGGAATTTGGGATTCTCTTAAAACTGTCCTATATTTAAATGTTTTACTCACAAGCCTTGCTTATGTTTTCTGTTATTTTATTAGGTGGAATCTCTTTCTCCTCGGTTTACCATATGAATAACATTTTAGGTTTTTTCCTAGCTGGTGGCCTATTTTACTTCTCTCTGTTACAGCCAGGCTTTCAGAAAGAATAGACTCTGTTGTTTATATTTTAATTTCTTTTTTTTTCTTCTCTTCAGTCTTTTGCAGCCTCACTTCTGCCTCCATCGTTCTACTCAAGTGCTCTTACTAAGGTAATAAGGTCCTAATTGCTAACTCCAGTAGATAGCTCTTAGTTTTCATCCTACCCAGCTTCTCTAGAATTTGGTTTTAACTGTCTCCTATGCTAGACCCTAGGAATACATAATTAACTAAAGTTCCTTTTCCTGCAGAGCTCTTAGTTACTCTTTTATCTGTTGGACTTCCTATTAGTTTTCCTTTATTTGCCACTTAATATTGGTATCCAAGAGTATATCTTTTGTTTCCCCTTCTTACTCTTAGTAAGAGATCATTAATGTCCTGACCAAACCTACATCTATGTCTAACCCACATCTCTCTCTCTGGCCTGTTTGCCAACAGCCTCTAGATGTTTCTACCAACTGACTGATGAGTACCTCAAATACAACATTTTCAAAAAACAATTTCATCATTTTTTCCTGGCAAACCTGTTACTTCATCCTGTGCTCCTTATCCTGACTAATTTAATGGCTATATCATCAATTTAGTGAGTCAAGCCAGAAATGTGGGAATCACATTAGATTCCTTCCTTTTACTCATTTCTTATCGAATTGGTCACAATTCGATAAGGAATTGTGTTGTTGATTCTTCTTCCTTACCCTCACTCTATTTGTCCCTTTTTACCTCTTTACCTTCCCCATTTATGTCTTTCATTTTCTATTTCAGCTATACAGAAGTATTATCAGTTAGTTGCCTTAAATTCTTGGAACAAGGTAGGTTGAGAGATTTTTTAAAAACTTGGAATTTCCTGTGCTACACTGTTTCTTGATTCTGTACATACCATTTCTTCTTTCTAAAGTGCCATTCTCCTAGTCATCTTTTTAGACCCAGCCATATATATTTTAATCTATATAGCATTTTTTCCTATTCTCCCTTTTAATCCCAGCACTTTGGGAGGCCGAGGCCGGAGAATCGCTTGAACCCGGGAGATGGAGGTGTAGTGAGCTGAGATTGCGTTACTGCACTCCAGCCTGGGCGACAGTGAGACTCCATCTCAAAAACAAACAAACCCACAAATGACTTATGTGTGTCAAGTCAAAGGGACATTTTAAAATCTCCATCTGCCCTGATCTCCCTTCATTTTTAAACATCCTTTTCCCTTTTGGCTTCCTGGGTGTCAGGTCTTGTTTTCCGTTTATGTGTCTGGCCTCATCCTTAGTCACCTTTGTCAACTCTTTCCCTTCTACCAGGACTTTGTGTATGAGAGTTCTCAATTCTTGGTTCTGTGTCCCCACCCTTCTCTTTCCAACTTACTTGAGGTGTTCTCTTCCAAATCTGTGATTTTCAATATCTATCCATATGCCAATAAGTTATGCCACTTTGTAATTTCAGCCCAGATCTCTTTTGAGGGCCATTTCCTTGCTTTCTCCATATCTACAATTACATGCTTTGTATTTCTGAAGCTCAGCAAGCCTAAAACTGAATTTGTGATCTTTATTATAAAATTGAAGGGTAATTATTGGGTAATTTTAAGCACAGGAATGATGTGATATGATTTATTATTTTCTAAAGCTCCCTCTAGCTGCTGGTTGGAGAATGGCCAATGGGACATGGTAACACGGATGCAGGGAGGTCATTTAGAAGACTATAGAAGTACTTTCCTAAAAAGATTATAGTGGCTTGGACTAGGGTATGGTGGTATATCAGTGGTTGGAAGTGGTTGAATATGAGATGTATTTTGAAAGTAGCATTAATAGGATTTGCTGTGAGGTGTGAAGGAGAGAGAAGAATCAAGATGATTGCTAACAAGGCTAGATGTGGTGGTTGACGCCTGTAGTCCCAGCACTTTGGGAGGCCAAGGTGGGTGGATCACTTGAGATCAGGAGTTTGAGGCCAGCCTGGCCAACATGGCGAAACCCCATCTCTACTAAAAATAAAAAATCAGCTGGGCATGGTGGCACGTGTCTTTAGTCCCAGCTACTCGGGAGGCTGAGGCACAAGAATTGCTTGGACCCAGGAGGTGGAGGTTGCAGTGAGTCGTGATTGCACCACAGCACTCCAGTCTAGGTGACAGAGCAAGACTCTGAAAAAAAAAAAAAAGACTCCTAAGTTTTTGTCTTGAGCAATTGGATAGATGACAGTCTCATCAAATGTGATGGAACGGATCTGAAGCAGCAGGATTGTAGGGGGCAAATCAAGAGTGTTGTTTTGGCAGTGTTAAGCTTGAGATGCCTATTTGATCTCCAAGTAAGGATATAGAGTAAGTAATCTTTACATTAAAAAAATCAAACTCAAGGGAAATGGTGAGGCTCACAATGTTTTTTGGAATTATTAGCAAGCCATTGGACTGGATGAGTTCACCAAAGAATATTTTTAGCCAGGTGCAGTGGCTCATGCCTGTAATCCCAGCACTTTGGGAGGCCAAGACGAGGTTGGGAGTTTGAGACCAGCCTGGCCAACATGGTGAAACCCCGTCTCTACTAAAAATACAAAAATTAGCCGGGTGTGGTGGTGGGTGCCTGTAATTCCAGCTACTAGGGAGGCTGAGGCAGGAGAGTGGCATGAACCCAGGAGGTGGAAGTTGCAGTGAGCCGAGATCATGCCACTGCACTCCAGCTTGGAGGACAGAGCAAGACTCCATCTCAGGGAAAAAAAAAAAGAAGAATATTTTTAAAAATTGGGCAGAAGACTATATAACTCTTGAAAGTGAGAAGGAAAGGAGAAGCAAGCAAAGGTCAGTGAGGTAGGAGGAAGACCAAGACTGCTTGGTTTTACAAGAGTCAAGAGAAAAACATGTTTCAAGGAGGGAGAGGTTACCTTGTCAGATGTACCTGAGAGCTTGAGTAGGATACGTTTTTAAAATGGTAGACTCAGCCAGGTGCAGTGGCTCCTGCCTGTAATCCCAGCACTTTGGGAGGCTGTGGTGGGTGGATCACCTGAGGTCAAGAGTTCGAGACCAGCCTGGTCAACATGGCAAAACCTCATCGCCACTAAAAATACAAAAAACAGCCGGGCGTGGTGGCTTGGGCCTGTAGTCCCAGCTACTTGGGAGGCTGAGACATGAGAATTGCTTGAACCCAGGAGGTGGAGGTTGCAGTGAGCCAACATTGCACCACTGCTCTCCAGCCTGGGTGACAGAGTGAGACTCTTTCTCAAAAAAAAAAAAAAAAAAAAAAAATTAACAACAACAACAATAAAATAAAATGGTGGACTTTGTACTACCATTAGTACAGTACTATAAGTAATCTTATAGGGTATAGTAGGCCTTTGTGGGCTAAGTGGGGACTGACCTATTAACTATTTATAACATTGGAAAATATATTAAGGATTTCAAATGACAAATTGACGTAATTACTTAGAATTTTGAGGTGCAGCCTAATTTTTATTAGCCTGCATATTTTTTAAGGCTTTATTTTCCCCAAATTATTTTTAAGGCCATTCCTTACTTTTTAAAGTAAGCAGTCCTTGTCTTCCTCCTACTTTATTGACCTTCTTTGCTTCTTTCCTTCTCACTTTCAAGAGTTCTATAGTCTTCTGCCCAATTTTTAAGTGGTTTTGAACACTCCGTATCATTAGACTTTTACCAGTATCAGTATTGGGCAAGCTTGTAGAACACATAAAGGTTACGCTTACTTAAAATATGTTAAGTATGATTTCCTATGATTGAATGCATGCAGCTTTCCTCCTAAAAGTCTTTTTCATTAATTTTTTAAATGGAAAAGCATTACATAAACTTGGTAAAATCAAACAGTATGCAAGAGGAGAAAGTGTCCCTTCCACTTGAGATCCCTCATTTTGCAGTCTATCTCCCTAGCAGTATCATCTCCCTAGAGTTTCTGGTGTGTCTTTCCAGAAATAGAATTTGCATATATGTGCATATAGGTGTATGTTATCTTTATATTACAACAGAGTGCAACAACAAAGTATTCTTTCTGCATCTGTCTTTTTTTTAACTTAAAAAAATATTTTGGGGATTGTTCTGTGTTAGCACATTTAGACTTATCTCATGCTTCTTCATGGCTGAAAGTATTGTGTTGTGTGAATGTGCTGTAATTTACCAGCCACCCAGTTGATGGATATTTAGCTTGTTTCTGGTTTCTGTTATTTAAGAACATCACTGCAATGCATAATGATAAATATTGCTAATTTGCCTTTTAATATCTGTGTTTTTAAAGTTTTCCTCAAGTTGTAGAACTTAAAAACTCACACTTATCCCCTTATTTTACTCCACTTTCCCATTCAGCTAGTCTTTTACATCCTTATGTTTTATCCCTATAATAATATTAGCTAGGGATTTATATAAACATTTACTAATAACCCAGTAAGGGAACAGATACTGTTGCTGTCCCCTTTTTTATAGTTAAGGAAGCTGGGGTATCCAGGACAAAACCTTGTCCAAGGACATACAGCTAGCAAGGGACAGAGCTAGGATTTAGACCCAGGCAATGTGGTTCTAAAGTCCATGCACCATGCTGCACTGCCCTCTGCTTCCTGTCCTTCCCAGTTCTTTTTGTTACTAGTACTGTAATTGAGGTCCTCACTGCTGTAAACTGGACTACACTAAAAATGTTTTTTTGCTATTCCTAGTCTTACTTTCCTAACCCATTCTCTATATTTAAACAAGATTAATCTTCCTAATGCACAGCTATGGTTATGTTGCTTGCCAGATCAGAATCCTTCAGTAGCTTCCTGCTGCATTTAGAATCCAGCCCAATCTCATGCTCTTCCCTTTTATATTTGCTATATGTCCCTGAATTTGTTCCAAGCTTTAGGATGTGAGCATTAAAGCGTCATAAGACATAATAAGACTAGATAGTGAAGGGAAATTAGAAGTATTATGACTCGCAAAAAAATGAGATAAGTGATCTTTGGAGTTGAATGGTGTTTTTTCTTTTGAGTTTTTTCCCTTTTTACCCATAGTAGCTCCTGCCATATGGTTTCATCAACAAACTGTCAACTCAATTAATTTCAGTCAGATGTGTAATTGATCAAATGCTAACCACAAATATTTTGGTGTCACATAAAACAAATTCCTTAAAACACACACATACGCACAAACCTAAAACAGAAATACGGAATTTCTTTTTTTTTTTTTTGAGATGGAGTCTCGCTCTTGTCGCCCAGGCTAGAGTGCAATGGCACAGTCTCGGCTCACTGCAACCTCCACCTCCTGGGTTCAAGCGATTCTCCTGCCTCAGCCTCCCGAGTAGCTGGGATTACAGGTGCTCACCACCACGCCTGGCTAATTTTTGTATTTTTAGTAGTGACAGGGTATCACCATGTTGGCCAGGCCTGGTCTTGAACTCCAGACCTCAAGTGATCCACCCACCTCGGCCTCACAAAGTGCTGGGATTACAGGTGTGAGCCACTGCGCCTGGCCATATTATACTTTTTAAAGCAACTTAAAAAATATCAGATATTAGATATTAAAAATTTGCTAATTACTGACTATTATTTGCTTTTTGCTGGATTTAGTCCAATATAAGCTTTTATATCCTTCAGTCAGATCTAGGTATTTCTTGGAAGGCATTGCATTTGCCAACAGAAAATGACCTGAGAGAAGGGAAAGTGAGTTCATAAAGAAAAGTTGTGTCTTCACATTTTTTTTTTGAGACTTAGTCTGGCTCTGTCCCCAGGCTGGGGTGCAGTGGTGCAATCTTGGCTCACTGCAACCTCTGCCTCCTGGGTTCAAGCAATTCTTCTGCCTCAGCCTCCTGAGTAGCTGGGATTACAGGCGTGCACTACCACACATGGCTAATTTTTGTATTTTTAGTAGAGACGGGGGTTTTACCATGTCGGCCAGACTGGTCTCGAACTCCTGACCTCAAGTGACCCACCTTCCCCAGCTTCCCGAAGTGCTGGGATTACGGACTTGAGCCACCAGTCCCGGCCGTGTTTTCACTTTCAAAATTGATCACTTCTCTAGTTTGGTTTTTTGTTTTTCTTTTTCTTTCTTTCTTTTTTTTTTTTTTTGAGACAGAGTCTCACTCTGTGACCCAAACTGGAGTGCAGTGGCACAATCTCGGCTCACTGCAACCTCTGCCTCCCAGGTTCAAGTGATTCTCCTGCCTCAGCCTCCCGAGTAGCTGGGATTACAGGGACCCGCCACCACACCCAGCTATTTTAGTAAAGACAGGATTTCACCATGTTGGCCAGGCTGGTCTTGAACTCCTGACCTCAAGTGATCCACCTTCCTTGGCCTCCCAAAATGCTGGCATTACAAGCCTGAGCCACTGCCTCTGGCCTCAATTTATTTTTCTAAGTGAAGTTTTGCTGGAGATAAAAAGGAAGGAGGTGATACTCAATTAAGAAAAACAATCTCTGGCTATAGTTAATATTTCAAGATAGGCACATTCACATCAATACATGTAAAGTACAAATGCAGGCAAGATTTTTGGTAAATCTTACAGAAAAAAAACCCATGTACAGTAAAAAAAAAAAAAAATAAGATTTTAAAATGAACTTTTATCTTTTAAATTTTTCTCCTTGTCTGTAACTTCTTTTTTTTTTTTTTTTTTTTTTGAGACGGAGTCTTGCTCTCTCACCCAGGCTGGAGTGCAGTGGCGCGATCTCGGCTCGCTGCAAGCTCCGCCTCCCGGGTTCATGCCATTCTCCTGCCTCAGCCTCTCCGAGTAGCTGGGAGTACAGGCGCCCGCCACCACGCCCGGCTAATTTTTTTGTATTTTTAGTAGAGACAGGGTTTCACTGTGGTCTCGATCTCCTGACCTCGTGATCTGCCCGCCTCGGCCTCCCAAAGTGCTGGGATTACAAGCGTGAGCCACCGCGCCCGGCCGTCTGTAACTTCTTAGAATCATAAAATGTTAAAATTGAAAAGACTGCTGGGCGTGGTGGCTCATGTCTGTAATCTCAGGAGTTTGAGACTAGCCTGGGTAACATGGTGAAACCCTGGCTCCATCTCTACAAAATAAACAAAAATGAGCCAGGTGTGATGGCACATGCCTGTTGTCTCCCTATTGGGAGACAGAAGCAGGAGGATAAGATTCTTGAGTCCAGGAGTTCAAGACCAGCCTGGGCAACATAGCTAGACCCTGTGTCTACTTCTCCCACGCCCCGCCAAAAAAAAGAGTATTTATAAGTGCTAAGCATAGAGTAGATACTCAGTATATAAAGGTGTTTGGCCTAGAGTAGATAATAAATGCTGATTATCTTAAATTTAAAAGAAAGTCATTTACTTAACAAGTAGGTCACTGTTAGCTCAAAGTATGCCATTGTGAAATTTCAAAAGGATTCCTCTTCCAGGTAGACATAGTCCCATGAGTACATTGGACAATAGAGTGAAGGCTGGATTTAGCCTCCCTTAGACACTTTGCCTGGAGCTCTTGTGCAGTAAGCAATCTGTACAACTGTGCAGCGATTCCAAATACAGTATTAATTTGCTTCTCTTTTGAAATTCTTTATAGATCCTGAATTTATATAGGAGTAGGACTGTACCACATGTTGTAGCCACCTAAGTCAGAATTCTTGGATCATTTTCCCTGATTCAATAGTTCTAATTTTTTTTTTTTTGAGGTGGAGTTTCGCTCTTGTTGCCCAGGCTGGAGTGCAGTGGCGCGATATTGGCTCACCGCAACCTCTGCCTCCTAGGTTCAAGCAATTCTCCTGCCTCAGCCTCCTGAGTAGCTGGGATTACAGGCATGCACCACCACGCCCAGCTAATTTTGTATTTTTTTTAGTAGAGATGGAGTTTCTCCATGTTAAGGCTGGTCTCGAACACCTGACCTCAGGTGATCTGTCCGCCTCGGCCTAATAGTTCTAATTGTTAAATATTCATAATTGTTTTAGATATATCATTTTTGAATGTAAGCTATTCCATATTGGCACCATCTTTTTTTCTTCCTTTTGGTTTTTGTTTAATTTTTATACCTTTTACTTTGAGAATTGTAGATTCATTTACAGTTTTAAGAAATAATATTGGCTGGGTGCAGTGGCTCACACCTGTGATCCCAGCACTTGGGAGACTGAGGTGGGTGAATCATTGGAGCCCAGGAGTTTGAGACCAGCCTGGGCAACATGGTGAGACCCTATCTCTACAAAAAATACAAAAATTAGCCAGGTGTGGTGGCACATACCTGTAGTCCCAGCTACTTGAGAGGCTGAGGTAGGAGGATCACTTGAACCCAGGAGGTGGAGGTTACACTGAGCCAAGATCATGCCACTGCACTCTAGCCTGGGTGACAGAGCAAGACTCTCTTAAAGAAAAAAAAAAAAAGAAGGGAAGGAAATAATATTGAGAGATCCATATACCCTTCCCCAGGCAATTTCTTGGAATGATAACATCCTGTTACTATTGTACAATAACACAACTAGGAAATTGACATTGATACAATCCAGTGACCTTACTCAGATTTCATCAGTTTTACATGTACTCGTGTGTGTGTGTGTGTGTTTGTGTGTGTGTGTGTGTGTGTGTATCATATTCTGTACAATTTTATTTCATGTTAGATTCGTGTGGCCACCACAGTCAAGATACAGAACAGTTCTATCACAAGGCTCCCTGGTGGTACCCTGATACGGCCACAGCCACCTTCCCTGGCAAACCCCTGGTGACCACTAATCTGTTCTCTAAAATTTTGTCATTTCAAGAATGTTATGTGAGTAAAATCATACAGTATGTAACCTTTTGATACTACTTTGTTTTTCCTATTGGTTGCATGAATCAATAGTTCATGGTTGTACCACAGGTTTAACCATTCATTTCACTGAAGGACACTGGGATTGTTTCCATGTTTTGGCTAGTGTGAATAAAGCTGTTAGGAACGTTTGTGTACAGGTTTTTCTGTGGACATAAGTTTTCATTTCTCTAGGGTAAATGGCCAAGAATGTAATTGTTGAGTTGTATGGTAAGCATATGTTTAGTTTTGTAGGAAACTGCCATACTGTCTCTCAGTATGTGTGTATCATTTTACATTCCTTCCAGCAAAGTATAACTCATCCAGTTCCTCTGCATGCTTGCCACCATGATCAGTTTTGATAAAACACTTTGGCAACTACTGTTAACTAGTCTGTCTCATTTTTAGAAAATCAGAACTGACTTCTTACATGTGTCTTCAGGTTCTCTAGAATGAGACATTTGGTTACTTATATCAGTTTGACTTGGCAGTTGGCTCTTAAATGTTTGGAGGAATTCACCAGTGAAGCCAGCTAGTATTCTTAAATCTTTTACACAATACTTCAATTTATATTTTTTCATCAATATCTATATTAGTCATTTTCTATATCCTTCATCTGAATAAGACAGATACTTTAATGTTCTTCTAGTTTTTCTTCTCTCAGCCTCCCTTCCTACCCTTATAAATATTCCTGTTGATAGCATCTGAGATTATAGTTTTGAATGTTAGTAATTTTTTTTCCCCACTCAGTGCATATTTAAAGGTTTTACTGGTTTCTCTGCTTACTCTTTTCTTGGGCCTTGTTTGTTATTCTTGCATTAATTAAAAAAAAATCCAGTTATATATCTTTGAGTATTTCATCAGAAGTCTGAAGGAAGCAAACTTTTTGGGTCCTTGCATATAAAAAAATTTCTTTATTTCACTCTCCTTCTTAAGCAACAGTTGGAGTAGGTATAGAATTCTAAATGTGAAACTATATCCAAGTGTCCCAGGACAATTTGTTGAAAAGACTATTCCCCACTGAATAGTCTTGTCACCCTTGTCAAAAAAATCAATTGACTATGGATGTTAGGGTTTACTTTTGGACTCTCAATTTCATTCATTTAATCTGTATGTCCATCCATATGCCAGTACCACAGTTTTTGAATACTGTATCTTTGCAGAAAGTTTTGAAATGAGGAAGTATGAGTCTTCTTTCACTTCTTTTTCAAGATTGTTTTGATATTCTGGGTTTCTTTGCTTTTTTCCATCTGAAGTATAGGATTAGCTTGTTCATTTTGGCAAAACAAACAAAAAGGTAGTTGAAATTTTAATATTGTTCGATTCTCTTTTGTGTCTTAACTTTTTAATATACTTTTCTATAATACTTCTTCATGCTTGGGCCTTAGTTTTATGCTCAGTCATCTTTATCTGTGAGTCCTAGTTAGCCTTGCTGTGAGTGTTACATCTGTTTATTGCAGCAGGCCTCCACAGATTGTGGATAGGGATGGAATAAGCAATGAGATGAAGTGTACTAATTGCCAGGCTCCTTCAGTGTGACTGTCCCCTCTTCTGCCTGGGTGTTAGTATCCCCACAGGGTTCTACCTTCTCTCTCTGATCCCAGTGTTCACACTCATTGTTCTAGCTGGAGAGTGACACCTTTGTTGTTTTTGCCACTGTTCCCATCTGGGAGCAAATACCTCTATTCTATAATGCTTGACTCAAAGAGGTAAATGGCTGGGAGGGGTTAATCTGCTATGTAACTTCTGTGCTACACTCCAATCACTTAGGCTGTAAATGTTTAAAATGGTTTCACTTCTTCCTGCTGTCTTTTACCTTGGGGCTTAGTTGACCCCGAGAGTTGGTCCCTCCACTTGCCCTGGTCCTCTGCTCTTGGTGTGTAGGACTGTGGTGTCTTCTTTAGTCCGGTTCTATCTGCTTTTCATCTTCCAGTGATTCCTCATAGTATTAGTCCACTAAGGGCATTTCTTGTTTTCTTTTAATTATGTCTTTTTTTTTTTAAATGACTTTTTTTTGTTATTTGGGAGATTTTAGGGGAAGGTGAGCTTGCTCACACTGCTCAGGCTACCATCTTAATTCAGCCAATGACTGTTACATTTATAGTGAAGTAAACATAGTAAAAAAGAGAAAAAAATTAAAAACTAGCAAAAAATAAAATATTGATGAAATTATTGAAGAAATTGTTAGTATTATTATTTTTCTGGAGACAGAGTCTTACTCTGTCGCCCAGGCTGGAGTGCAGTGGCGTGATCTTGGCTTACTGCAACCTCCACCTCCTGGGCTCAAGCAGTGCTCCTGCCTCAGCCTCCCGAGTAGCCAGGACTACAGGCGCATGACACCATGCCCAGCTAATTTTTTTGTATTTTAGTAGAGACGGGGTTTCACCATGTTGGCCAGGCTGGTCTCGAACTCCTGGCCTCAGGTGATCTGCGCATTTCAGCCTCCCAAAGTGCTGGGAGTACAGGCGTGAGCCACCACACCCAGCTTATATTTTTGTTTGAAGAGTTGAAGCTATCACTTAGGAAGGTTGGCACTTTGAATATATAAAAATTAAAACTTCAATGAATAAAAGTTCAGACCAGTAATATATTTATATGAAACTGGAGAGGCATACATTTATTTAAAAATTTAAGAAATACATTTGTGTTGGCGTCACACTGTTGCTGGTTTCTCTTTTTTCTGCTCTTTGGGTGAAAGAATAAAACGGGTTTTGAAGTCAGTGCCTGTCTTGATTGAATAACCTCCACAGAGTCAACAGGAGTCTATGCATACAGACTTATGCTGGTTGCTGAGAGAGAGACATGCCAAAGATATTTGATAGAAGCCCTGAGAAGACATAAAAAGGGTTATTACAGTTTTGGTTTGTTAATTATTTTTGTTTGTTTTTGTTTTTGAGACAGAGTCTCGCTCTGTCACCCAGGGTGGAGTTCAGTGGCACGGTATCAGCTCACTGCAACCTCTGCCTCTTGGGTTCCAGCGATTCTCCTGTCTCAGCCTCCTGAGTAGCTGGGTTTACAGGCACCTGCCACCACGCCTGACTAATTTTTATATATTTTTAGTAGAGATGGGGTTTTGGCATGTTGGCCAGGCTGGTCTCAAACTCCTGGCCTCAAGTGATCTGCCCGCCTTGGCCTCGTAAAGCACTGGGATTTCAGGCATGAGCCACCACGCCAGGCCTGGTTTGGTAATTTTTAATGTTATTCCCTCAGTGTTACTCCAAAGTAGTTTTTTATATTTTTCCATTATAAAATCATATATCGTAGAATTTATGGATAACATAAAAGGGGTAATAACCTCAAGCCCAATCATAACCAGTGTTAAGACTTTGGTATGTTTCTTTCCAGTATTCTTTTCTAATCACTTTTTAAAAAAATTAAAATAATACAGTATTGTTTTTCTTCCAGTCTGAAAGTAATGCCTACTCAGAGAGCTTGGAAAATAAAGACCATCATAACGGGGAAAAAACAAAAATAATTCATTAGAACCATCCAAAGATAACTATAGTCAAATACATTAATTTGATGTAATCTTTCCTGTATTTTTTCTGAATATATAAAAATACTTTTTTCTTTACTAAAATATCATACTTTAATACTATTTTGTACATTGTATTTTTCATTTGCAATATATTGTGAATGTTTTGTCATGTTAATAAATAGTTTTGTATATACTCTTCAGTGGTGTGTAGAATATGAGCATATTTAAGTATGTTTATTTAGCATACTTAACCATCCCCTATCATTGGACATTGAAAGTGTTTCTAATTTTTTACCATTATAAATAATACCGTAGTTAATATCTTTGTCCATACATCTTTCCATGCATCTATGATTGTTTCTTTAGGAATAGATTCCTAGAAGTGGAATAGCTGGGTCAAAGGGTATGTACATTTTAACGCTTTTGATACATAAAAATGTCGAATTTTAAGCTAATCACTTGTTATATTCTGTCTTGTATTGCTAATTGTTTTATGTGTCTGTCTTGTCTCCCTAATTAGAATGTAAACTTAAGGGCAAGGGAAGTTTCTTATATATTTAATGTATCCTTTGACAGTGTGGTTTACAGTTTTGGACTCTGGAGTCATCTCAACACATACTGTATTGATTTAAAACAATGGTTCTCTAGACTGTTGAATGTCATAAACCTGTACATTAAAAATATATATATATACTTATATTTATCCATATATGTATATTTAGAGTAGATATGGGCTTGCAAATTTTCAATTTTTCCACAAAAGAATATTAAAAAGAAAACCAACTACAATTTTCTTATCAGCATCATTTCATAAAGTAAAGAATATTTAACAACAAAAAGGTTCTAATCTCTGAAAAAAGAGCAGGCCTTTAAATGGAACATTTTAGCTTTTTGAAAAACTTATTGCCTTGTCCATATTTTCTCATTTTGTGTTGGACTGGTGAATCTTCACCTTAGCCTAGCAGTGGTCTGTAGACCAGCATTTGAGAATCACTGATTTAAAAGACTTGGAATATTAAAAGATAAATCATTTGGCAAAATAAATAATTATTCTCCTTTTCCATAAGTCTGTATTCTCTACAACATTAAGTGCAAATGTGCAGGTGATGCCATTTCATTATACAGAATCTGTATATCTCTATGTACAAGTTCTGTAGTAAGCAAACTAGACCCTGCTGATGGACATCTGAATATATATTTCCAGTTGCCAAAAATAAAAACTGTTCTTTTTCTAGGGAATTTAAGACAGGATAAAATATGGTGTAGTGGAAAGAGGCAAGTTTTTAGAGTCAGAAGGCCTCGCTTGAATCCTGGCTCTGGCATTAAGTCATTTAATTTTCCTTTAGCTTCCTTGCTTGAAAAATTATGATGACACTATCTTCTTCAAAGTGTTTTGGTAGCTCCTGTTACAGCAGTTCCTTCACTGTAATGTAATTATTTGTTTACACATCTGTCTTCCTCATGAGACCATGGGCTCCGAAGAGCAGGAGTCGTGTCCTTGTTTTGCAATCTCAGGTCCTAGCATAGGGCTCCAGGCATAGCAGATGCTTAATAAAATGATTGTTGAATCAATACAGGATTGTTGTGAGAATTATATGAGGTAATATATGTGAAAGCTCTTTGTAAACCCTAAACATTATGCAAGTGTTAATTGTTTTTACTGTCAATAAGAGCTATCTTTGGGAGCTATCAAAACTTTGGGAAAAGAGATAATTACCCCATAATAATTCCATTAATTTAATTAGGTTTTTATTCTATTTTATAAGAAAACATATTTTAATTGGGGTTAACATGGAGGTAATTTGCTTCCTGGGAAGGCAGATGAGTCCCTTCCCTCCCTTCTCCCATGGAAGTGCCAAGATATTAAATGTTTGTTTAATTTGGTTGCTGTTTTAAAATTTAATTATAGTAGAGTCAGCTTATTTCATATTTAAAGAATGGTGCCCGTTGCTTTATCTTCTTAACCATACAATTAATATAACCTTGAAGAGAACAGGAGCCTCTGTTATGTCCAATTAGTTTCAGAGCTCCATTTTGAAATTAACTGACTTAAAAATGTCATCGTTTCTAATCAGTTCATAAAGCTCCTGGTGAATTTTTGCCACAAGATGGCATTGGTGATTATTGAGTGCACATACTATTGAACCAGAATTCCCAAAAACGGTGCACAAAATTGTATTCTTTTGGGGGTAAGAGTTGAAAACCTTCATCACTGCTTATATGTTAATTTAATTTTGACTTCCAAAACAGGGTTAAATGCTACTTTACATCACTTTCTTTCTGTATTCAAGTATTGTTTTGTTTCCTGTTTTTCTGTCTTTATAACTACAGTAACTATGTATTATTTGCCATGTGTTGTATGTGTCTGACTTATTGCTGATAATTGTGGTAACAGGTAAGAAGAAAATACGATGGGACCCAGTTAGGAGGCGCTTCATTCAGTCCTGTCCCATCATAAGGATCCCTAACAGGTTTTTGAGAGGTGGGTGATAACTAGCAAGAGATCTGTGCTTCGTATGGGTTAAAGGGAACTTTGAATGAATTTTCTAAACTCAAAACTCTGGTTTTTAAAAATCATCTAAACAGCTAATGAAACAATTGGAATAAGAAAAATCTAGAACTTAATTTTAAACCTGTTTCTTGTTGGCCACTATTGGGATTGCAATTGTAAGTTTCAGGGAGTTAGAATCACTTAGTGTATTATTAGATGGTAGAGATAAATCATCTCACTGATATAAATGGTATTCCACAGTAGCCATATTAGAAAGAATTTTGAGTGAATAATCTATAAAATATGGATGTGGGAAAGAATTTTCTAAATATGATTCTAAGGAAGAAATAAAAGATTATGTAATGGTATAAAATAAAAAGTCTCATGTCAAATGTCATATATTAAAAGATAAAAAAGAGAATTATTTGTAACAAAGGGGTAATATGAATATATAAAGAGTTCTTATAAACCAATAGGTTAAAAACAAATGCGTACTAGAAAAATAGGTAAAAGGATATAGAATTATCAATTTGTTAAAAAGAAGTGCCAATAATTATGAACAAGTATTTATTTTTACTATTATTATAAACACAACAATTAAAACAATACGATGTTTTTACCTATTAGATGAGCAAAGACTAAAAATAAGAATACCCAATGTTGGCAAGGGTATGGGAAGATAAAGCTCATCTATTGAAGGACATGTAAATTTTATACAGCTTTTCTGAAACCAGTTTGGTAATATGTATTAAAAACCTTAGAAATATTCATACCCTTTGACCTAGCAGTTTTTACTTTTAGAAATGTTGCATTCCTTCTACTTTTTATTTTTTGTACTAATACATACTCCATAGTGAAAAAAGAAAATCTCAAAAGACGGTTGAAAACTCTCGTTCACACTATTTTTCTAGATACAACAAATTATAACACAAGCGTACTTAATGTTGTAATTTAGACTGTATTAAATTATTTACAACCCAGTGTATCTAATTTTAACTGGAGTTTGTTTTTTTTTTTTTAACCTAGGAAAAAATCCTGCAACTGCTATAGATGTTTCTATATCTAGTTCCTAACCTATTTTTGGCACCCGAGCTCCAGAGCATGCATAAAATCAACCATAAAATGGGTCAAGATAGGATCCTTAAGATGGTGTACCACCTTTTAGCATGAGTAAATTTTGTTAGTAAAAATTAAGGGCCAGGCTGGGTGGCTCATACCTGTAATCCCAGCTCTTTGGGAGGCCAAGGTGGGCAGATTGCTTGAGCCCAGGAGTTCAAGAGCAGCCTGGACAACACGCTGAAACCCTGTCTCTGTAAAAAATACAAAAATTAGCTGGGCATGGTGGTGCACACTTATAGTCCCAGCTACGTGGGAGGCTGAGGTGGGAGGATCACTTGAGCCCAGGAGGCGGAGGTTGCAGTGAGCCATGATTGCACCACTGCATTCCAGCCTGAGCGATAGAGTGAGACTTTTCTCAAAAAAAAGAAAAAAATTGGGTGATTTTTGTATTATATGACAGGAAAGCCATTTTACACACATGGCCAAGCAGGCATGTCTAATTTTATAGCATTTTTTCTTTTTTCTATTTATAAATTAGAATACTAATTTACCAATTTCCAATGAGAAATCTAACCTGGGCTGAATAAAGCATAAATTAAACTTCATTTTAGTTATATTAATATAATTAATTATACATACTAAATATAAGCATAATTAAGGAATTCTTTAGGCTGTATAATTCAACATAATAACAATGATATAAAACATAAACATAAAAAACAAATAGTGACATAACAGGTTGTATCTGTATGATGGGGATTTTATTTTCTTTTGTATGGTGTTTGTTTTTCAATTTTTTGATTGTGGAGAAAAAAGATTGCACAGGTAAGTTTTATACCATTGGTTATTTGTAAGCCCTCAATAGCCTCAATCAGTGGTTGCGAAAGGTGGCCCCTGGCAGTGCTAGAATTGAGGTGGGAGTTAACTCAGCATCAGCAACATCAGCACCACTAGTGGCCTTTTAGTTCTCACCTTCTTTAACCTCTATGTAGTGTTTGAGGCTGTTGACTACTTGCCCTTCTTAAATTTTTCTTTTTTTGGGTTTCTTTACTGTATAGTTCTAGATGTTTTCTTCCTACCTCTTTGATTGTTCATTCTATTTCCTTCACTAGCTTCTTTCTTCCTGCCCTCTCAAAGTGGGTATTGTTCCAGCATTCTGTCCTCTCCATTATCTCCTTTAGTTGTCTCATCAACTTTCACAGGCTTAAGTCTCTTCGTTTGTTCGTTCGTTCATTCTTTCATCCTTTCAGTATTTCTTGATTGCTTCCTATGTGCTGTGCTAGCCTGATGATCTAAGTAATAGAGAATTAGGTAAACAGACAATTACAGAATAATTTGAGTATAATTATTTGTAGTAAGTGTTCTGATGAGGTAGCATGCTATGGGAGCACACAGGAGAGGTATCTGATTCAACTTGGCTGAAGGAGGGTGACAGAGGAGTGGCCATGAGGATGACATCAGAAGGGATGTGCTTAAAGGCTGAGTAGGTGTCAGCAGCGGAGGGTTGGATCCTCTCAAACCATGGGGATCAGGCAGCTTGAGTAAAGGCATTTAGGCAAAACAGGACATGGTGTTTTTAGAGATCTAGAGAAAGTTCAGCACAGTGGGAAAGGGATGGACAAAAGAGGCTGGAGAGGGCCCAGATCAAGTGGGCACCACCCAAGTGGAGTTTTCAGGATCAGATTTGGTTTTTTAGCTAGTGAAGAAATTTAATTAAAGGCTAATTATGAGATTATTATAGTTATCAGTGTGCAAAATGATGGAGACTGAAATGAGGGTAGTTGTAATAGGAATGGAGAGTAGGGGCCGGGCATGGTGGCCTACACCTTCAATCCTAGCAGAGTGAAACCCTGTCTCTCTACATACACACACACGCACGCACGTACAATTAGCCAGGTGTGGTGGGGGCATGCCTGTAGTCCCAGCTACTCGGGAGGCTGAGGCAGGAGGATTGCTTGCACCTAGGAGTTCGAGGCTGCAGTGAGCTATAATCATGCCACTGCATTCCAGCCTGGGTGAAAGAGCAAGGCCCTGTCTCATTAAAAAAAAAAAAAAAAGTAGAGAATTGATTTGACATATAAGGAAGTGGAAGTGAAATTAGATGTAGATTTTAGGCAAAGGATAATAAATTCAGTTTAGTCTCTCCAGAACAACCAATAATAGCATTAATAGCATATCTTTTAACACTCAGTCCAAGAGTATTTCCAGGGAAACTTCCTTGGCAGGCCTCTCCCCTCTTTGTTCTGATGGCACCCTCCGTGTACCTACCTATATCATAGCACTTATTGCACTGAATTGTAGTTGTTTACTTGTCTGTGCCTCTCATTAGACTGTAAGCTCTGTAAGGGCAGGGACAGTGGGACAGTGCCTTTCATATCTTTACTCCAGTTTGTAGCATAGTGCATGTAGCAGGTATATCATATGTATTTGACCTTGAATTAAAGTATTGTAAAGGCCACTGTCAGAAAATAGGATGGGACTAACATTTTATTATGTTCTCAACTTCTCTCTGGTATTGGTGACAGTGAACTAATGAATTGTTGAGAACATGAAAATTCTATTGTTTAATGCTTCAATAGGTTGTGTGGTTTTGCTTGTTTGTTCATTTGTTTTTAACTTATCTATACTTTTGAAATAGCCACTTTCAAGCCTCATATTTTGGAATTCTTTGTATCACCTCTCTTTGTTCAGATTGTAGACAGTTTCATAGGGCCCATTTTCTGTCACTAGATTCCTTCGCTAGGTCCTACATCTTCTCTAAAACATATTTCTACCAGTTAAAATTGTGGTGTAGTGAAAACAGTAATGGTGTAATGAAAACAATGGGTTTTATTATAAAATGGCAGACTTAACATACCCATTTACCTTTCCCTACTTCTCAGATGTCATTGGAAATGACAAAACAGACATAAGACAAAGAATAAATCATTGTAATTAAAAAAAAAAAACAGAAAAGGGAGACTTTGAAACTAGATTACTTGTGTCTGAATCCAGGCTCTGCCATTTAGCAACTGTATGACCATGGGCAAGTTGCTTATTCTTTTTTTGCCTCAGTTGCCTCATCTGTAAAATTAGAATGATGATAATAGTATCTACTTCCTAGAGTTACTATGAAGATCAAGAGAGACAGTATGTACAGAGCACTTAGGAGAGTTTCTTTACATATAGCAAATGTTGAATTAGTGTTAGCTATCATTATTGTTATTATTAGAATGCCAGAAGTTTTTAGAAATTTTAGGGTACTAGAAAACAATTGGAATTATATTGATGGAGGAACCAGCACAGAATAAAATGCAGCCCAGAATAGATGCTCCTGTTGCATGGTGGAAGTCAGAGAGTGTCTTAGTAGGGCTCTTTTCTTAAACTCTAAGCATAGAGGCGGCAAGTATAGGAAGATGGAGCAGTTTTGGGGGAAAGTGGAATATCAGGGCAGGTAATGAAAGAATTGCCTTGAAAACAGTTACTTCCCCTACTCCTTCTCTCCCTTCATATAAAGTGCCCTAGCAATGGCATTAGTTCCAGGATAAAGTCATGAGAACATTTCAAGGAAAGTGGAAGATTTGCCTTGGGGAGGATCGGGCAGGCATTGTGAGCATGGATTAAGACTGGAGGAAGAAGGCCGGGCACGGTGGCTCATGCCTGTAATCCCAGCACTTTGGGAGGCTGAGGTGGGTGGATCACGAGGTCAGGAGATCAAGACCAGCCTGGCCAACCTGGTGAAACCCTGTCTCTACTAAAAATAAAAAAAAAGTTAGCTGGGTGTGGTGGTGGTCACCTGTAATTCCAGCTGCTCAGGAGGCTGAGGCGGGAGAATTGCTTGAACCCAGGAGGCAGAGGTTGCAGTGAGCTGAGATCGTGCCACTGCACTCCAGCCTGGGTGACAGAGCGAGACTCCCTCTTAAAACAAACAAACAAACAAAAAAAAAAAACGAAGAAAAGACTGGAGGAAGAGTGCACAAATCAGAGCCTTAGCGAATGGACTTCTGTAGTAGATGGATGAGGAGAGTGGAATGAGTGGAGAATAAGGAGAGGAGCTCTATCAAGGATCCATATGCATTAAAGGACAATACTGTCAAAATATAGCCTGCCAATTTTGGCAATAATGCTTTCTTTTTCTCCACTTGTAAAGGGAAGCCTGTCTGTCAGTGTGTCACTTACCTGCAGAGACCCACACTCAGACAGACCTTCCATTTGGGTTTTGGAGGCAGATTAATACAACTGTGGAGGAAACACATATTTCATATAATAACTAACCAATGTAGTCCTTCATTTATTAATATGAGTAGGTGATAAAGGCTCACCATACATTTGAGGGAAACTAGACTTAGAAGAGACTAAAATAAACAAAACAGCTGCCTATGGTAGAAACAGAGATAATGAAGTAGGGTGGAACTTAAGGAAGTCCTAATCACAGAATGTATCTTTACAGAGCCAAGAGTGAATTAGATCCATAAATTAAAAAAAACAGCTTCCTGGCTAGGCGTGGTGGCTCACGCCTGTAATCCCAGTACTTTGGGAGGCCAAGATAGGTGGATCACTTGAGGCCAGTTCAAGACCAGCCTGGCCAACCAATATGGTGAAGCCCCATCTCTTCTAAAAATACTAAAGTTAGCTGGGCATGGTGGCACACGCCTGTAATCCTAGCTATTCAGGAGGCTGAGGCATGAGAATCACTTGAACCTGGGAGGCAAAGGTTGCAGTGAGACGAGATTGCGCCATTGCACTCCAGCCTGGACAACAGAGCGAGACTGTGTCTCAAAACAAAACAAAACAAAAAATGCTTCCATGGATAAAAAGTAATGATTAATGAATTAGTTTTATGTTGAAGAATTGATTGCTGAAATTAAAACTCAGTTGGAGGGTTAAACCATACACTTAAGACCAGTTACTTTTCATAAAAATAAAATAGAGGAAATTTGCAGACTATAAAGAAGACCTACAGATAGAAGGTACATGAGGAAAATGTATCCTTTGAGGATAGATCTGAGTGATCAAGTACCCATTTCACAGGAGTTACAGAAGGAAAGATCGGACAATGGAAGGGAGAAAATTTAAAAATCTGAGTTTTCGCCAGGCACAGTGGCTCACACCTGTAATCCCAGCACTTTGGGAGGCCGAGGCGGGTGAATCACGAGGTCAGGAGTTCAAGACCAACCTGGCCAAGATGGTGAAACCCTGTCTCTGCTAAAAATACGAAAAAATTAGCCAGGCGTGGTGGCAGGTGCCTGTAATCCTCGCTACTCGGGAGGCTGAGGCAGAGAATTGCTTGAACCCGGGAGGCAGAGGTTGCAGTGAGCCGAGATCACGTCACTGCACTCCAGCCTGGGTGACAGAGCAAGACTCAAAAAAAAAAAAAAAAAAAAAAAAATCTGAGTTTTCATGTATAAAGGGCACGCCAAGGACCAAACAAGAAAAAATGCAAAAACAAACCAACAAAAAGTACCTCCCTATACGTTACTAAAGTACTTACTATTTCAGAGGTAGAAAACAAGTTACATAGACTGAAAACTGAAAATCAGACTGGCATGGATTTCTCACCTGCAGCATGGTTTGCTAGAAGATAAATGCCTTCAGTGTTCTGAGGGGAAATTATTCTCAAGACAGAATTCTGTACCCAGCCTCACTAATGTTTAAGTGGGGGGGGTCAAAATAAGATTTCTGAAAGTTTGTGACATACCCCATTTTGATAAAATTACTTGAAGATGTACTCTGATGAAATGAAAAATCCAAGCCAGGAGTGGTAGCTTACGCCTGTAATCCCAGTACTTTGGGAGGCTGAGGCGGGTGGATCACGAGGTCAGGAGTTTGAGACCAGTCTGGCCAACATGATGAAACCCCCTCTCTACTAAAAATACAAAAATTAGCCAGGCATGGTGGTGGGCATCTGTAATCCCAGCTACTCAGGAGGCTGAGGCAGGAGAATCGCTTAAACCCAGGAGGCGGAGGTTGCAGTGAGCCAAGGTTGCACCACGGCACTCCAGCCTGGGCAACAGAGCAAGACTCCATCTCAAAAAAAAAAAATTATAAGAAAAACAAAATACACTTACCATTCATTAAGTGGAAGTGAATCATCACAAAGGTCTTCATCCTTCTTTACACTGAGAAAGCTGAGGAGGAAGAGGAAAAGGAGGACTTGGGCTTGCTGTCTCAGGAGTGGCAGAGGCAGAGGAAAATCTGCATATAAATAGACTTGTGCAGTTCATACTCATTTTGTTCAAGGGTCAGCTGTATAACATTCTGTAACTAAAATTAAACAAATTGAGAGTTGTACTAAAGGTCCTAGAATTTTTTGTTTTAAAATTTACAGGTGTAATATTATCTACTTACTAAAAGAAAAATTCAAATAATACATAAATACATAGGGTGAAAAGTCAGGATCCTTATTGCAAGCATATATAACATTTCTACAAATCAAGTTCAAAAAAGACAGTTCAGTGAGAGAATGTATGTAAGAGGCTTAAGCAGGTGTTCTTAATCTGTTCTTGCACTGGTATAAATAAATACCTGAGACTGGGTACTTTATAAAGAAGAGGTTTAATTGACTCACGGTTCTGCAGGCTGTATAGGAAGCATGGTAGCAACTGCTTCTGGAGAAGCCTCAGAAAGCTTTTACTCATGGCAAGAGGCAAAGTGGGAGCAGGTGTCTTACATGACAGGAGCAGGACCAAGAGGAGGTGAGGGGAGGTGCTACACACTTCTAAAGAACCAGATCTTGTGAGAACTCACTCACTATACAGTACCAAGGAGGTATGGTGCTAAACCATTCACGAGAACTTCACCCCCATGATCCAGTCACCTCCCACGATGCCCCATCTCCAACACTGGGGATTACAATTGAACATGAGATTTGGGCGGGGACACAGATCCAAACCATATCAGCAGGCATTACCCAAAAGAAAAATTCAAATGGCCAATAAACATGAAAAGGTGCTCACCCTCATTGTAATGAGAGAAATGAATATTAAAACCACGAGAGCTCTACAAACTCACAGGAATTGCTAAATTAAAAAGACTGACAATGGCAATACCAAATATTGGCAAGGATGTGGAACAACAGGAATTCTCACATGCTGCCCTTGGATATGTAAATTGGTACAACCATTTTGAAAAACATTTTGGCTTTACCAAATGAAGGTGAAGATTTGCATACATTAAGATTCAGAAATTCCATGTTTAGATTTATAGCCAACAGAAATGTGAGCCCCTGTGCACTTGCAACATGTGCAAAAATGTTTGTAGTAACATTAAGAACCACAAATTTGAAACAACCCAAAATGCCTCTTCACACAACTTAGACTGGATAAATAAATTATGATATATATTCATACAAGTAATTAATATTTGGCAAGGGAAATGAACAGATCACCTCTGTTCTCCTAGAACAGGGATGAATCTCAAAAACTTAATTGTGAATAAAAGAGCCCGGAAAGAAAATATACTATATTATTCTACATACTATATTATTCTATTCAAATACACTTTAAAACTAGGCCAAAATAAACAGTATTGTTTAGAGATGCATACCTAGGTATAATAAAGCTATAAAAAGACAACAGATTTTTTTATGATTGCCCTAAAAATCAGGAAGTAGGATACTCTAGAAGTGAAGGGAGGTTGGAGGGTGTGATCAAGACAGGCAGTCAGAGGGCTTCTGGGTGCTGGCAGTATTCTGTTTCTTGACCTGGATGACGATTATATGTTCCTATTTTAATAATTTGTTAAGCTCTTTATGCAGTATTGTGTTTCTTGAGCTGGATGGTGGTTACGTGTTCTCTTTCTAATAATTTGTACATTTAAGGCCGGGCGCAGTGGCTCACGCCTGTAATCCCAGCACTTTGGGAAGCGGAGGTGGGTGGATCACCTGAGTTCAGGAGTTTGAGACTAGCCTGACCAACATGGTGAAATCCTGCCTCTACTAAAAATACAGAATTAGCTGGGTGTGGTGGCGTATGCCTGTAATCCCGGCTACTTGAGAAGCTGAGGCAGGAGAATCGCTTGAACCCGGGAGGCGGAGGCGGTGAGCCAAGATCACACCATTGCACTCCAGCCTGGGCAAAAAGGGCGAAACTCCGTCTCAAAATAAATAAATAAATTAAATAATAATAATTTGTACATTTATATTTATGTAAATTCTAAGGCATGCCATATTTAACAATAAAAGGAATTAAATTTAAAAAGCAAAGATCCTGCCTCACATCTTCACTCAACCACCATTAACAGGCGAGTCCTTCCAGATGTGGTTCTTTCTGAAGAGTGTTAAAAAAATGAAAGTTGGCCGGGCGCGGTGGCTCACGCTTGTAATCCCAGCACTTTGGGAGGCCGAGGTGGGCGAATCACGAGGTCAGGAGATCGAGACCACGGTGAAACCCCGTCTCTACTAAAAATACAAAAAATTAGCCGGGCGTGCTGGCGGGCGCCTGTAGTCCCAGCTACTCGGAGAGGCTGAGGCAGGAGAATGGCGTGAACCCGGGAGGCGGAGCTTAGAGTGAGCCGAGATTGCGCCACTGCACTCCAGCCTGGGCAACAGAGCAAGACTCCGTCTCAAAAAAAAAAAAAATGAAAGTTTATTTTTCAGAAAGTATTAGGGGTAATAAGATACAGATCTTTGTAGGGGAAAAAAGAAAGCTTATTTCAATAAAATCAGAAAAGTGGGAAAATAAAGCAAGAAAAAGTGGTAAATAAAAAATACATAAGATTGCAGGGACAAATCTAAGAAGAAATCAAGATCAAATGGACCTTATTTGTGGAATGCATTTAGTTTACTACTTTAATAGGCTTAAAGAAAAAAGTGTGACTTTGCTGTATTAAATAAAGCATTTAATAAAATTTGATATTTAATGTGTTCATTTTGTTACAATACATCCAGTACCCTTATGACATATGTGCTTTTCTGTATGTTACATTTGAATACAAACTTTGTGTTGGGCACACAGTGGCTCATGCCTGTAATCCCAGCACTTTGGGAGGCTGAGGTGGGAGGATCTCTTGAGCCCAAAAGTTGGAGACCAGCCTGGGCAACACTCTGTCTCTAAAAAAAAAAATTAAAAATTAGCCGGGCATGGTGGCACACACCTGTGGTCCCAGCTACTTGGGAGGCTGAGATGAGAGGATTGCTTGAACCTGGGAGGTCAAGACTGCAGTGAGCAGTGATTACACTGCTACATTCCAGCCTGGGCAATAGGGCAAGACCCTGTCTCAAAAATACATAAACAAATAAACCCCACATCCATTCCTGGTAAGGGAAAACATTCTTATGCTTCCAGGGATAAAAGAAGATTTATTTTATGACAGAATACTATAAGAAACCAGTAGTAAATATCACATATGATGTATCATTTATTGATAAGAAACCAATAGCAAACATACATAATGGCAAAACCTTACCAGTATCCTCATTAAAGTAAAAAAACAAGACAAAGATGTCCACTGCCGTCTCCACTATTCAACCTTGTTCTGGAGTTTTCAGCCAATACAATAGAAGACCAAGAAAAAAGAAAAAAGAGAAGTACACATATTGGGAAGGAAGAGTTAAAGTTGGCATTAATAACATGATTTGATTGTCTACCTATAAAATTCAAGATAATTCATGATAACTAATACTAGAGTTCAGAAAATTGGCTGGACAAAATTTAAACTTGCAAAAATAAACCACCTTCCTATATATTAACAGCAACCAATTAGAAAATAAAAGAGGTATCTAGTTACAATTGTATGGAAATTTATGAAGTACTTAGAAATAAAAAAAATAAACTGTTGATGAAATACGAAACTAGCTGGGCGACCAGGTGCCATGGTTCATGCCTGTAATCCCAGCGCTTTGGGAGGCCAAGGTGGGCGGATCACCTGGGGTCAGGACTTCAAGACCAGCCTGGCCAACATGACGAAACCCAGTCTCTACTAAAAATACAAACATTAGCTGGGCGTCGTGGCGCATGCCTGTAATCCCAGCTACTCGGGAGGCTGAGGCAGGAGAATTGCTCGAATCCAGGAGGCGGAGGTTGCAGTGAGCCAAGATCACGACACTGCACTGCAGCCTGGGCGACAGAGTAAGACTCCGTCTCAAAAAAAAAAAAAAAGCCAGACACAGTGGCCCGTACCTGTAGTCCTAGCTACTCTGGAGGCTGAGGCTGGAGAATGGCTAGAACCGGGGAGGCGGAGGTTGTAGTGAGGTGAGATTGCGCCACTGCACCCTAGCCTGGGGGACAGAGCAAGACTCCGTCTCCAAAACAAAACAAAAAAACCCCCTCCCCGGAAAAAAAAAAAAAAAAAAAAAACTAGCTGGTTGAGGTCGTGTGCGCCCGTAGTCCCAGCTACTCCAGACGCTGAGGTGGCAGAATCGCCTGAACCCGGAGGCGGAAGTTGCAGTGAGCCGAGATCACGCCACTGTGCACCAGCCTGGGTGACAGAGCGCGACTCGTCTCAAAAAAAAAGAAAAAAGAAACTATACTCAGGGACATCAAAAAAGACAAGAATAAATGGCTAGGGATTATTTCCCTTAATGGGCTATCCCAGATAAAATCCTCAAGGGACTTTTTAAAAATTGAATTTTAATTCCCATAGAACTTCCGGTTTAACAGAAAAATTGCAAAAATGGTAGAAATTCTCCTGTATCCTGGCCGGGCGCGGTGGCTCATGCCTGTAATCCCAGCACTTTGGGAGGCCGAGGCGGGTGGATGGCTTAAGCTCAGGAGTTAGCAGCCTCAAGACCAGCCTGGGCAACGAGGCAAAACGTCGTCTCTACCAAAAATACAGAAAAAATAACTGGGCGTGGTGGTGTGCGCCTGGGGTCCTAGCACTCATCAGGATGCTGAGGTGGAAGGATCGCTTGAGCTCGGGAGGTGGGGGTTGCACTGAGCCGAGATTGCGCCATTGCACTCCAGCCTGGGCGACAGAGCAAGACCCCATCTCAAAAAAAAAAAAGAAAAAGGAAAAAAATTTCTCCTGTATCCTTTACCCAGATTCCCTAAATGTTATTTTCTCTTTTACTTTATCCTGCTCCCTCTCTTCTCTCCCTTTCCCCCTTTATACACAATACGTACGTACATATTTTTCTGTTTCAACCATTTGAAAATTGCAGACATGATGTCTTGCTCTCTCTCTCTTTTTTGTTTGAGACAGGGTCTCACCCTGTCGCCCAGGCTGGAGTGCAACGGCGCAATCTCAGCTCACTGCAGCCTCCACCTCCCAGGTCCAAGTGATTCTTCCGCCTCAGCCTCCCAAGTAGCTGGGACTGCAGGTGTGCGCCACCATGCCCTGTATTTTTTTAATAGGGTCAGGGTTTCACCATGTTGACCAGGCTAGTCTCGAACTCCTAAGCTCAAGTGATCCACCCGCCTTGGCCTCCCACAGTGCTGGGATTACAGATGTGAGCCACTGAGCCCAGCATGTCTTTTAAAAAAAAATTTTTTTTAATTAAATTTGTTTTACAGATGAAGTTTTGTTCTATCACCCAGGCTGAAGTGCAGGGGTGCAATCATATCTTACTGCACTCAAGTGATCCTCCAGCCCACCTCAGCCACCCATGTAGCTGGGACTACAGGAATGCACCACCATGCCTGGATAATTTTTTTTGGCGGGGTCGGTAGAGATAGTGTTTCACTATTTTGCCATATCTCTTTATGTCTATGTACCAAAGTGTTTGCTCCTGAAAAACAGACATTCTCTTCCATAACTGCAGAACCTGTATCAAAATTAGGCATCAACACTGATTATTAATCCTATAAATAATGGGTAAAATTAATACTAGTATATAAGTTACAGACCTTGTTTCAGATTTGCCATTATTATTTTGCCACTATCCTAATAATGTTCTTTTTGTTTGTTTGTTTGTTTGTTTGTTTTGAGACGGAGTCTCGCTCTGTCGCCCAGGCTGGAGTGCAGTGGTGCAATCTCGACTCATTGCAACTTCCACCTCTCAGTTTCAAGCGATTCTCATGCCTCAGCCTCCTGAGTAGCTGGGATCACAGGCGCCCACCACCACGCCTGGCTAATTTTTGTATTTTTAGTAGAGATAGGGTTTCACTATGTTAGTCAGGCTGGGCTCGAACTCCTGACCTCAGGCGACTTGCCCGCCTTGGCCTCCCAAAGTGCTGGGATTACAGGCATGAGCCACTGTGCTGGGCCAATAACCTTCTTTAATAGCAGTAGAAAATCTGAGATTGTGTGTTGCATTCTGTTGTCATGTATCTTTAGCCTCCTTCAGTGTTGAACAGTTTCTCAGCCTTTGTCTTTTTGACATTGATATTTTTGAACAGTTGCAGATTAGGTATATTGTAAAATGTCCCTTTGTTTGGGTTTCTCCCCATTTTCTCATAGTTACATTCAGCTTATATGTTTTTGGCAGGACTACCACTGAAATAATATTGTGATCATCTCATTGCACATGATGTTGATTGATTTGTCCCGTTACTGGTGATGTTAGTTTTGATCACCTGGATAAGATGCTGTCTGTCCATGGGACTTTTTATAGACTTAACAAACTCATTCTAAAATTCATTGCAAAAGTAAATGGAGAAAAATAGCTAGAAGTTTTTGGGAAAAAGTAATACAAAAGGGAATTTGTTCTAAATATTGAAAGATAGTTCAAAGCTACAATAATTAAAACAAGGTGGTAATAAGGGCCAGGCATGGTGACTCACACCTGTAATCCCAGCACTTTGGGAGGCCCTGTGGTAGGATATGCTTATATAACCAAGAAGTAATATTGTGAGCTGGTGTGAATGGATTGCTTTGATCTGAGCAACTTGGGCTCTGGGAGTAGTAAAAAGTTCTACCTGCTGTTTGGGGGATATGGGAGAGCTAACTGGATCAAACTTCCTTGGCTTTCCTTGAGGCTTCTAGGTCCAACAGAGGACGTGTCTTTTGTGGTAGAGGTAATTCTGGCCTTTATATTTGGAAAGAAGTAACCAGTTAAATAGATTAATCATTTAGGCTGTTTGATATTTATAACTAATGAATACTTTTAACAATAAGTTTTTTTTTTTAAATGGCCTTACCACAAATGTTCATTAGCACATCTGGAGGTGGCTACATCTTGTAAGTAATATACTTATTAAGCAGTAAATGTTATGTACTACTTTATTTACAAGCTTTTGCATTTAAGCTTCTGTGATGTTCTTTTATATATTTACATATTGTTTATATATATTTATATTCATATATTCTTAAAGAGAATAAATTTTGTGTCCAAGGGGATTAGACCTGAATATTGGGATTTTCCTAATTCTACTCTAGAACATGTTGATTTAGTATATGATAAAGGTGGCATTTCAAATAAGTATAGGAGGGGTGGCTTTCTTTAAGTGGTTTGGGGACAGTAGCCTGTTTATTTTGGGAGGAAAAATTAGAGCCCTACCTTATACAACACACAAAAATATAAATTCAGATGTATTCAAATTCTGAATATAAAAAATCAAAACATGAAATTATTTGAAATAAATGAGAATATCTTAATCATTTTATAATGATGCAGAGGTCAATGAAATATAGAACAAGGGAGCTGTAAAAGACAAAATTGAGAGACTCAAAATCTCTGTATGTTAATAGATGCCATAAACAAAAGACAAGGAGCAGGCTGGAAGAAATACATATAAATAAAGAATTTGGGGCTGGGCAAGGTGGCTTATGCCTGTGATCCCAGCACTTTGGATGGCTGGAGTAGGAGGATCATTTGAACTTAGATTAGAAGTTCAAGACCAGCCTGGGCAACATAATGACACCTCATCTCTACAAAAATAAAAATAAAAAAGTAGCTAGGTGTGGTGGCTCATGCCTATAGTCCCAGCTACTTTAGATGCTGAGGTGGGAGGATCACTTCAGGAAGAGAGGTTGAAGCTGCAGTGCACTGTGATTATGCTACTACAGGGTCTCACTCAGCCTGAGCGACAGAGTAAGACCCTGTCTCAAAGGAAAAAGAAAAAAAAATTACACAATGGTGAGAAAACCTAATAGATCTACAAAGCAGGCAAAGGAGATGATCCGGCAGTTCCAAAAAGAAGAAATACAAATGGGCCAATAAACATGTGAACTAGTAAAATAAGGGAAACGCAAATTAACCTGACACCAATTTGTACCCATCAGATTGGCACAAATTTGAGAAGGTTAAAGAAAGCATGAAGAAGTAGGCACTCGCATAACATTGCTGGGAGTAGAAATTGGTCCATTCTATTTGGAGAGCAGTATGGCCCTATAACAGTATCGTGTCTATTAAAAAATTTTTGTTTTGTATTTTGTATTTTTTCTATAAAAATTTTAAATGCATATTCCTTTGACTTAGAAATTCTACCTCCAGAAATTCTCATACGTTTGCATACAAATATATGTAGAGGAAGCTTTGTTACAATATTATTTGTAATAGTGAAAACATTGGAAACAACTTAACCTTCTGTCACATCTCAGACAGCTAGCTTCTTTCTGCCTTTGGGCTAGAAACTAAAACCCGTTTCTCTGGTTACCATAAGTTCCTGCTTGCTCCCTGGGTAAAGAGCAAGTCCTTGTGACATGGAAGAGAGGATGGGTCAGACATCACAGGGACATAATCCTTTAGCTTCATGTTCCCTTCTGGATATTAAGTGTTCACCTGTGAATACAGGTTCTGTTTTAATTTTTTGCTTTTACATTTTCCACTGGGAGTTCCTGAGTCAGATAAACCAATTCTATGGTAGATTTTATTAGCAGCAAGTAATTTTTAGGAAAATGGGATTTGCACATGGAGAATTTGGGGGAGGATTTAGAGAGCTACTTTAGACCCTGAAACACAATTTCAGTTTTGTCAAGGTTGAGGAGCCTATGCTATATTTCACCTAATAAAAATTGATGCTTAGTCTCCGTGGCATTAACCCAGACAGACAAATTCCCATGGTTTATCCAAAATGGAATGGCTTTTTTTTTTTTTTTTTTTTTTTTTTTTGAGACGGAGTCTCGCTCTGTCGCCCAGGCTAGAGTGCAGTGGCGCAGGCTCACTGCAAGCTCCGCCTCCTGGGTTCACGCCATTCTCCTGCCTCAGCCTCTCCGAGTAGCTGGGACTACAGGCGCTTGCCACCACGCCCGGCTAATTTTTTTTTTTTTTTTTGTATTTTTAGTAGAGACGGGGTTTCACCGTGGTCTCGATCTCCTGACCTCGTGATCCGCCCACCTCGGCCTCCCAAAGTGCTGGGATTACAAGCGTGAGCCACCGCGCCCGGCCGGAATGGCTTTTTAATACGTTAGTCACTCTTGGGTTATAAATATGAGAAAGAAATCTGTAGTTACTGGTGAGAGAGAAAGAGGAGTTGCCTTTTTACTCTCAGCTATGAGATTCCTTGACAGGATGTTTAATATTTATCAAATATTGATTAGATACTCTTTACCCAAAAGTGTGATTTGCAGAGATCGTGAAATTATTAACAGAAGCCAACAGTTGGGCTGGATCAGCACTGTGTCAGAAATAGGTGAACCACAAAATTAAAATTTTTCCAGTACCCACATTTAAAAAAGTAAAACAGACAGGTAACATTAATTTTAATATTTTTATTTAACCCAGTATATTAAAAATATCATTTCAACATACAATCAGTATGAAAACTAATAATTTTACATTCATTTTTGGGTACTAAGTCTTTGAAATCCAGTGAGTATTTTACACGTAAAGCACAGCTCAGTTTGGACCACCCACATTTCAAGTGCTCAGGAGCCATGTGTTAGGGCTCATGGCTACTGACGTGGGCTGTGCAGGCTGGACTGTAAGCGACTGTAAGCTCCCAAGGACAGAGGTAGTCATTGCCTTATCACTGTATCCCCAGCACCTAGCACAGCACATGGTACTTAGTACATAGCCAGCATCCAATAATAACTTTTTTTTTTTTTTTTTTTTGAGACGGAGTTTCGCTCTTGTTACCCAGGCTGGAGTGCAGTGGCACAATCTCAGCTCACTGCAACCTCCGCCTCCCAGGTTCAAGCAATTCTCCTGCCTCAGCCTTCTGAGTAGCTGGGATTACACCTGCCTGCCACCACATCTGGCTAGTTTTCGTATTTTTAGTAGAGACAGGGTTTCACCATGTTGACCAGGCTGGTCTCAAAATCCTGACCTCAGGTCATCCACCTGCCTTGGCCTCCCAAAGTGCTTGGATTACAGGTGTGAGCCACCATGCCTGGCCCAATATTTTTGACCTGAATGAGTGAGTAGAGAAATACAAAACCATCTTTTCACAGACCCCTCAACTGTGTAATCCATGTGAATTGTATTTGTCACAGAGATAGTTGGCAATAAACTTATAACATCACCTTCCCTGCTGTACAGCCATTTAGAGAAAATGTAGAATAGACTGCATTTCTTTTCATATTTGCCCAAAAGCAGCTTTAAAAATTATCTGTTGGCTTCAGGTAATACAGCAAATGACAGAGATTTTTAGAGTTCCTGTCTGCTGACCATAGCAACTCTGTTAGATTTCTTCTTTAAATTTGTCTTGCTAATTCTTAGAAAGAAGCATTTGTGTCTTGAGAAGAACATTGCATAATCCAACACCCGTTCCCTAAACCATGTATCTGTTAGGCGTAATAATACCAAAGTCCACTGAGAGTTAGACACTGTTTTAATCTTCCCTGTCACTGTTTACTTTGGCCTAACGTTAAAGTCAACCAAACTTTTAGTACCTGTTATGGATCTCCAACTGTTTTAGGTGTTGTGGGTGATACGGGATAATTATTATACATGACCTTTGCCCTTGAGGAGCTTGTAATCTATTTGGAAGAGAAAAACAAACTGACAAAATGCGTAGAGAAAATTAAATGCCAAATAAGTTGATTCCCCGTTTGTTTAGTGTTTGCTGTGTGCCCAAGGCTTGGTTATAGAAAGGTAAATACAAATGTATTCCTTTTCACTCAAATAGCTCACAGCCTCCTAGAAAGTTACATGTATAAGCCAATAAACATTTCAACATGACAAATCTAACAAATCTTTGAAGTGCAGTAATAATATCCCAATATGCAAATGAGGAAGCTGAGACTAAGTGAGGGTCAGTGACTTGCTCAAAGTAGCAATTAGAAAGAACTTGAATTCAAACTTAGGCATTTATAGGAGCTCTTATTTTTTCCTCCATACCACACTTTCTGTTTCAAGAGTCCTGAAAAGAGAAATTGAGTTCTTCATTTAAAGTAAATCATAGCTTAGTAAATTTGCCAGCTGATTATAGTTTGCCTGATATTCAGGTATTTACATAGTTAAGGTGTGATCTTATTAATTGTACATGTATACACTAATATATGAGTAGTATGGTACTGAACTGGAAGGGTTCATTTGATGAAAAGGGTGGTGTGCACTAGACTTAGGTATTTCCACAGGTAGGGATTGATGGGTAGGTAGGTAGGTAGACTAGGCCAAGGTGTAAGGGAGGAACTCTGGGCTTTCCAAGCAGAGAGAAGTGTGAGAAATTGACAGTAGGACAAGGTTAGTAGGAGAAAAGCTCTAACATGTTGGGCAGGGGACTTGGTACTTGAGTGGTGAGGAACCATCAAAAACTTTCAAACACGACTAACAGGTTGGACGTGAGTGACTCAGTGATTCACTGTTCTTTGTTGCTCTCAATCTGTGCACAATTTCAGCTCTTGTTTAAAAATATAACCTTAGAAAGTGGGATTTTGATTTTAAAAATTAAATATAGAAGGCCTGTATTAGGTTGGTAATAAATGTACAACATGTTTATTCGGTGTCTAGTGTTGTCCTAAATATTAACTTTATACTAGTTTCTATTACCAACATAAAAAAGTACGTTCATCTTTAGGGTCACAACTATAGTAGCTGCTCATTCCATCCAATATGTATTTAAGCACCTTTGAGTCTGAAGTTAGGCAAGGGTTTGTATAGATTGGTATAAACATTTTAAGGATAACAGAAATTACAATAAAGTTGTTTTTTTTTTTTTAACTCTAAAATAACCTCGAAGTAATTTTTAGGAAACTAGTTGAGGCTGGGCGCAGTAGCTCATGCCTGTAATCCCAGGACGTTGGGAGGCCAAGGCAGGCGGATCACCTGAGGTCAGGAGTTCAAGACCAGCCTGACCAACATGGAGAAACCCTGTCTCTACTAAAAACACAAAATTAGCCGGGCATGGTGGCGGGCACCTATAATCCCAGCTACTTGGGAGGCTGAGGCAGGACAATCACTTGAACCTGGGAGGTAAAGGTTGCAGTGAGCTGAGCTTGCGCCACTGCACTCCAGCCTGGGTGACAGAGTGAGACTCAGTCTCAAAAAAAAAAAGTTGATATAATTTAGACTTCAGGACACTTTCAAATTTAAATTGTAGAAAAGCTCTTAATAGGATGAAAGATGCTCTCTGAGATAAATATAAGGAGATTCTTTGTTAACCACCTTAATATCCGGGATGTTATTTAAAGTCAAAATTTTACTGTAACTCCTTAACAGCCAGTTTTCATTTTAAGTGTATAATTATATCTTGTGGAAAAATCATAGATTTTATGTGTGTGTATTTTTATTTATACATGACTCATTCATATTCGTGATTATATTTATTTAGTTCTCTAATATTCACAGTTTAATTTAGTTGGCCTGTGTTTTTTTTCTCCTCTAAGGAAATAAGAAAACTTGTCCTGTTAGCTTTTGGATTATTAAACCTTTCCTCCTTCTTTTCTTGAAAATTTCAAGTTGTCAGCCATTTTCTTGCATTTATCATGCTTTTTACAGTTATCAAAATCTGAAGGTAGTCATAAAAAATAGAAGTAGAGACTTGCTCCTTAAAATCTTAAGTAGTATATGTGAATAAGAAGTATTATTAGGAAGTATATCCATGTTATAAATCTAAACAAATAAGTATGTCCATGTTATAAATCTTTCCTGATCCCCTTTTAAGGCTAAAATGGTTGTTACCTAATTTTGTTTGTGCTTTTAAACTGGTAGGACACCTGTGGAAAACTGTCCTCTTCTCTCCTAGGCCACAGACCTCCACCAGCACGAAGTGGACATCGTTGCGTGGCAGATAATACCAACCTATATGTGTTTGGAGGTTATAACCCAGATTATGATGAATCGGGAGGGCCTGATAATGAAGACTATCCTCTCTTCAGGGAACTCTGGAGGTATCATTTTGCTACAGGAGTATGGCACCAGATGGGCACAGATGGCTACATGCCCCGGGAATTGGCATCTATGTCACGTGAGTGCAAGCAGTTCATAACTCCTGACTTTATGAAATGTCTGAGAAGCCAGGTTCAATGTCCCATATTCCTCGTTAATAATTTATAACACTATAATGTGCTTTCGCCCTGTGGGTGGATAGGCTTTTTACTAGGGTAATAACATAGCATGGTGATTCCAAATTATTTGGGTCCTGAGTTTGAATTCAGCTTGTCAGGTGAGTTTTAGCTTTAATTTCCTAACTTGTAAAATGGGATTAATAATATCTTAGAGGGTTCAATATAAAGTATCACATATATGCTAGGCAAAATGTAGTAGAAGGTCAACAAATGGGGCTTATGACGATGACAATTAATAGCTATTGAGCAAAGTACAGGCATACCTCAGAGATGTCCTGGGTTTAGTTCCAAACCACCAAAATAAAGCGAGTCACGCAACATTTTTGGTTTCCTAGTGCATATAAAGTTATGTTTACACTATGCACTAGTCTCTTTAGTGTGCAATAGCATTATCTCTAAAAAAGTACATACCTTAATTAAAAATACTTTATTGCTAAAAAGTGCTAACAACCATCTGAGCCTTCAGCGAGTTGTAATCTTTTTGCTGGTGAAGGGTTTTGTCTCGACGTTGGTGGCAGCTGACTTATCAGGGTGGTGGTTGCTGAAGGTTGGGGTGATTGTGGCAATTTCTTAAGACGACATTGAAGTTTGCTGCATCAATTGGCTCTTCCTTTCACAAAAGATTTCTCTGTAGCATTTAATGCTGTTTGATAGCATTTAACCCAGAGTAGAACTTCTTTCCAAATTGGAGTCAAATCCTCTCAAACTCTGCCACTGCTTAATCAACTAAGTTTAAGTGATATTCTAAATCCTTTCTTGTCATTTCAACAGTGTTCACAGCATCTTCACTAGGAGTAGATTCTATCTCAAGAAACCACTTTCACTGAGCACAGTGACTCATGCCTGTAATCCCAGCACTTTGGGAGGCCGAGGCAGGAGGATCACTGGAGCCCAGGAGTTGAAGACCAGCTTGGGCAACATAGTGAGACCTTTTCTCTACAAAACATACAAAAATTAACCAGGCATGGTGTTGCACGACTGTATTCCCAGCTACTTGGGAGGCTGAGGTGGGAGAATGGCTGGAGCCTAGGAGGTTGAGGCTACAGAAGCTGTGATCATGCCACTGCGTTCCAGCCTGGGTGACAGAGTAAGATCTTGTCTCAAAAAAAAGAAAAAGAGGCCGGGCATGGTGGCTCACACCTGTAATCCCAGCACTTTGGGAGGCTGAGGCGAGTGGATCACGAGGTCAGGAGTTTGAGACCCAGCCTGGCCAACATGGTGAAACCCTATCTCTACAAAAAATACAAAAAAAAAAAAATTAGCTGGGCATGGTGGCAGGCGCCAGTAATCCCAGCTACTTGGGAGGCTGAGGCAGGAGAATCGCTTGAACCTGGGAAGGCGGGGGTTGCAATAAGCCAAGATCGCCCCACTGCACTCCAGCCTGGGCAATAAGAGTGAGACTCTGTTTCAAAAAAATAAAAATAAAAAAATTAAAAATCTGTTGTTTAGTGTAGCCACTTAGCTAGATCTTCTGGATAACTTGCTGTAGCGTCTGCATCAGCACTTGCTGCTTCCCTTTGTACTTTTATGTTATGGAGATGGCTTCTTTCCTTAAACCTCTTGAACCAACCTCTGCTAGCTTCCAACATTTCTTCTGCAGCTTCCTTACCTCTCCCCACCTTCATAGAATCGAAGAGAGTCAGGGCCTTGCTCTGAATTAGGCTTTGGCCTAAAGGGAATGTTGTAGTTGATCTTCTGTCCAGACCACTTAAACTTTCTGCATATCAGCAATAAGGCTGGTTTGCTTCCTTATCATTCGTGTGTTCACTGGACTAGTACTTTTAATTTCCATCAAGAACTTTTCCTTTGCATTCACAATTTCGCTAACTGTTGGGTGCAAGAGGCCTAGCTTTCGCCTGCCTTTGCTTTCCACATGCCTTCCTCACTAAGCTTAGTCAATTCTAGCTTTTGATTTAAAGTTAGATATGGTAGACTCTTCCTTTCACTTGAATACTCAGAGGCCATTGTAAGGTTATTCACTGGCCTAATTTCAATCTTGTTGTGTCTCAGGGAATAGGGAGGCCTGAGGAGAGGGAAAAAGATGAGGGAATGGCTGATTGGTGCAGTCAAAACTCTCACAGCATTTATTGATTAAGTTCACTGTCTTATATGGGCGTGGTTCAAAACAGTTAACAATAGTAACATCAAAGATCACTGATCAGTGCTGGCGTGGTGGCTTAGGCCTGTAATCCCAGCAATTTAGGAGGCCAAGGTGGAAGGATCACTTGAGGCTAGGAGTTCAAGACCAGCCTGGGCAATGTAGCGAGACCCTGTCTCTTAAAAAAAAAAATTAGCTGGGCATAGTGGCCTGTACATATAGTCCCAGCTACCTGGACATCTGAGGTGGGAGGATCACTTAAGCCCAGGAGTTCAAGGCTGCAGTGAGCCATGTTCATGCCACTGCACTCCAGCTAGGCAACACAGCAAGACTCCGATTCAAAAAAATAATTAATAAAGGCTAGGTGTGGTGCCTCACCCCTATAATCCCAGCACTTTGGGAGGCTGACATGAGTGGATTGCTTGAGCCCAGGAGTTCAAGACTAGCCTGGCCAACATAGCAAAATCCTGTCTCTACAAAAAAATACAAAAGTTAGCCAGACATGGTGGCACACACCTGTAGTCCCAGCTACTTGGGAAATTGAGGCAGGAGGATCACTTGAGTTCTGGAGGTCAAGGTTACAGTAAGCTGTGATCGTGTCACTGAACTCCAGCTTGGTGACAGAGCAAGACCCTGCCTCTCAAACAAACAAAAAAAGAGTTAAAAAAAAAAAAAAAAAAACCAGCCAGGCGTGGTGGCTCACGCCTGTAATCCCAGCACTTTAGGAGGCCAAGGCAGGTGGATCACCTGAGGTCAGGGGTTCGAGACCAGCCTGCCCAACGTGGTGAAACCCCATCTCTACTAAAAATACAAAAATTAGCTGGGCGTGGTGGTGGGCACCTGTAATCCCAGCTACGAGGGAGGCTGAGGCAGGAGAATCACTTGAACCCAGGAGGTGGAGGTTGCAGTGAGCTGAGATCATGCCACTACACTCCAGCCTGGGAGACAGAGCAAGACTCCGTCTTAAAAAAAGAAAAAAAAAAGCCACTGAAATAACATAGGAACACTATTTTGAGAGAGAGAAAGAGGATATGTATGAGTGAAGAGAATATGTGTGTACAGTGTGCATGTGTATGTTTGTGTGTGTGGTGGCAGGAACAAAAGAGCTACAGGAGGAAGAACACCAAAGTTACCTGCAGGATATTGGTGTGTTTTGTTTTATCTGGTAGAGGATTAAAATGACAGAAACCATAATTGTAAATTTAGAAATCATTCTCCTGGCAAAAACAGAATGTCCCTTTAGTCCCTTTATTCTGAGTCCCCTTGGGTCTTTGCTGAGGCAAAGATGATGCTTCATTTTTCTCTGCTTTGCTGCATGCTTGAACTGTCTTCAGCAGCAGTGGTATACTGGGTAGACTGTAGTTCATAGAACTCAATATTGTTATACACAGTATTTAGTGAATTCCATAAATCTGTATTGAATACGTCATATATGCCTAGCAATGAACTATGTGATAGAGCCCATATAGTGGAATTAGATCTTTTTCTGCAGAACTTTGTAGTATAGGCTATGTATCTCTTATCTGAAATGCTTGGGACCAGAAGTGTTTCACATTTCAAATTTTTTTTTTTTAATATTTGCATTGTACTTAGCATACCAAATCCAAAACTTTGAAATCCAACATATTCCAGTGAGCATTTCCTTTAAGCATCATTGTTGGTGCGCAAAAAGTTTCGGATTTTGAATTAGATTTCAGATTTTCAGATTTGGTACGCTCAGCTACTAGTTAGATGTCAGTGGTTTGAGCTATCTTATGAGATCATTAAAGCAGGTATGTGTAGCTTCTCAGATACTCTGGGTTTATGTGGGAACAAATTGCAGGTAGCCATTTGTGAATGGAACTTGTGCTTCTCCTTCCTCAGTTGTGCTGCATGGAAACAACCTGTTAGTGTTTGGAGGTACGGGCATCCCATTTGGAGAGAGCAACGGCAATGACGTCCATGTGTGTAATGTGAAGTATAAGAGATGGGCTTTGCTCAGCTGTCGGGGGAAGAAACCCAGTCGTATATATGGACAGGTACCAATCTGTGGCCAGTCATGGTGTATTTGTTCATATTTTTCTAGTCTGGGGATGGTGTTAGAATATTTGTAATTGTTACCATTTTATTTTAATGGAGAAGAGTTCTTTGTGGTTAGTACTTGATTTTTTAGTTCTGATATAAAATTATAATTTGCAAATCTGGTTATGTGCCATGTTCTTTTCTTTTCTTTTCTTTTTTTTTTTCACTTTCTGTTTCTAATTCAATGTAGGTCAGGATATAGACCTGTATGGAAGTTCCTTTAAATGTTAGAACCCCACCTCCACCTCCACCCTCACCCCCCGTGAGAGATTGGGCTTCACTATGGTCTGGGTCCTGGTCATTTTTAGAGTGATTCTTGCATAGATGAGAAAGCACTTGGTGAAGAAACTTTTACATGGATCTGAGCTAAAACATACATTATGTAGAGATTAGTTTAGGTTCCAGCGCTTCAAACCTTAGATCTGAAAAGTTATATCCAGAAAGATAGGGAGCAACCCACCATACATCAGAGACTCTTTGAGAGTCTAAGCTTAAAACAACCAAGCTTTGACTTCTTTCTTGACTCGCTGGCATTAGTACTGATAAACAGCTTCTGAGCTTAACTTCAAAGGAGCACATACTGGATAACTTTGTTGCTTCCACAGGAGGCATTTAAACTTAAGAAGTGGCCATAACAATAGCTGAAACTTTCATTGAAAAGAGTCCAGTGGAAAACATCAGATTCCTTGAACTGCTAATTAGGGTTTCTACTTAGCAGATTGTGGTGGCTTATTTTCATATCTGCTGCTTCTTGAGAGCATTTTTCTTCAGACTGCTTATAGAGAGAAGCAGCTTTCAATGGAAATGCTTATGCCCATGAGCTAGAAATTATTCGATCGGCCAGGACCCTTAAGAATCATCTTGGCAGGTAGGACTTGCTTTCCAGTTGAGTAAAGCTTCACCTTTCTAAAGGTGTTTTCCAGGTTCTTAAAATAATCTCTGGGTTCTCTAAAATCTTTATTCTTTTAAGAGTCTGATACATTAAAAGATTAAAATACAAGAAAATTTCATAAAACCTGATTTGGAGGTATCTGGTAAGTTTAGTCTTTAATTTACATTCTTTAATCAAGTGTAAAGATTGTAAATGTTACATTCTTTAATCAAGTGTTAACAAGTCGGTCTTATTCACCTTTCCTTGTTATCCAGGCTATGGCCATCATCAATGGCTCCCTTTATGTCTTTGGAGGTACAACCGGCTATATTTACAGCACAGACCTGCACAAGTTAGATCTCAATACCAGAGAGTGGACACAACTGAAACCAAACAACCTATCCTGTGATCTACCAGAAGAGAGGTGAGGTTCTAGGATTCAAGCATATTTATTCTTTCATGCTAACATTTGACCTCTTTCAGAGTGTTGGCAATATGAAGAAAACCCTTTGGCCCCAGTTAGAATAACTAACTGGCTGTTGGATGTTAGATCTCAGGTAAGTAGTAAAGAAAGGTCCATAGTAAAAAAAGTTCTTCTGGTGAGGAAATAATATTTCCTTCTAAACTATAGAATTTTTTCCATGTCATTTCCTCTTACACTTTAGTCTTTCTGCATTAGGAAGATAGTAACACTTTGAAGAAGAAACCAGTGGTAGCAACTGTAACCAAATTTCGTATTACAGGCAAAACAGTTACTGTCCAGTTACTTTTTGATTTCCCTTTTTTTTGAGAAAGGGTCTCACTCTGTCACCTATGCTGGAGTACAGTGACATAATCATGGCTCACTGCAACCTTGGCCTCTTGGGCTCAAGGCATTCTCCCATCTCAGCCCTCCGCCCAAGTAGCTGGGAATACAGGCATGTGCCACCACGTCTGGCTAATTTTTTGTACAGATGAGGTCGCACCATGTTTCCCAGGCTGCTTCTCAAACTCCTAGGCTCAAGCGATCTGCCTGCCCTTGGCTTCCCAGAGTGTTGGGATTACAGGTGTGAGCCACCATGCTGAGCCTGATTTCCCTTCTTAACTTGCATATTAGAATTCTTTGGCTCATTCTCTCACAGACATATCCTCAGTACAGGGCACAGGGCCATCCCCACAGTGATGCCCAGTGAATGTTGATTGGATAGATGGAAGGAAGCTTGCATGGATGGATGGGTGATGAATGATGGATGGATGGATGGATGGATGGAAAGATCATTCATTTTAAGTGCTGTGTTAAACACTCAAACATCACATGGTTCTCTCTAGTTGCCTTCTAGTAGCAGATCTGTATCTTTCACTTTTCTTTCCTAATAGCAGTTGCCTCTTCATAGAATTAAACTCACTGTGGCTGGGCGCAGCCTGTAATCCCAGCACTTTGGGAGGCTGAGGTGGGCGGATCACGAAGTCAGGAGTTCAAGACCAGCCTGGCCAACCTGGTGAAGCCCTGTCTCTACTAAAAATACAAAAAAAGTTAGCTGGGTGTGTTGGTGGTCACCTGTAATCCCAGCTGCTCGGGAGGCTGAGGCAGGAGAATTGCCTGAACCCGGGAGGCAGAGGTTGTAGTGAGCTGAGATCGTGCCGCTGCACTCCAGCCTGGGCGACAGAGCAAGACTCCGTCTCGAAAAAAAAAAAAAAAGAAAAAAGAATTAAACTCACTGAAACACTTGAAGAGATTTTTTTTCCCCTCCAGTTTGAAAGCAAAGACAGTAAACCATTTTTTACTAACTCTATTTAGATGAATCCAGTGTCTCTTTGTTGCCTCTTTAAACAAAATAGCATATAGGTGCTAAGGAAGAATTTATCTTAATTGTAGACTGTTAGTGGACTGATCATTGTAAAACTACCATAAGCGGACTTGGGAGTTGGCCTCTTACTGGAATGATTTTGATGTAGTTTATTTTATCAGCAACAAGGCCTTCAGGTAAAGAAGGAAATAGATTAAGTTTTCACAGCATTTTCACATGGTTGCTTTCTTTAAGTCATTTTATGGACATATCATAAATTATTTAAGCTTTTAGCTAGACTGCCTGGATGAAAGTTCTGAGGTGTTTCATGTTATATCCACAGTTCTGTGTAGCATAATTTTCTGCTAAATAAGTATCTTAATTTGCAAACTCATAGTCTAAGGTCTCTAAATGTAGGCAGATCACTTTTTAAAACTATGTAATAATTTCCCCTTTATACAAAGTTATCACAAAAGATTATAGAAAAAGCTACAAAATACAAATTAGCAAAATGAAGAAAATAAAAATTCAAGTCTAAACTCAAAGATAACCAGGTTTAATGTTTTGGATTATATCCTAATAGCCATTTTCTGTACATATTTATGTATCTATAAATTTTTAATATAATTGATTAAAAAAATAATGACACAAAAAAGTTCTCAATACATTGACCGCCATCTGGTGCCTGCTCTGTTATTGGTTGCATACTAATCCATTTTATGTATATTCTGTAAGTCATATAACCAATTCACTATTGTTAAACACTTAGGTTATTTGCAATAATTTATTATTATAAATAATGATGTAATAAAAAACCTTATAGCTAAATCTTAGTTCATTTTTCACTTAATTATAAATGAATTTTATTGTAAATTTTCAGATACCGACATGAAATCGCACATGACGGGCAGAGGATTTACATCTTGGGAGGTGGTACTTCCTGGACAGCATATTCCTTAAACAAGGTATATTTTTTAAAAAAGAAAAAAAGGGAGAGGGAGAAGGATAGAAAGAGGCTTGCGTCAACTAAGCAAGATAATTCTGTTACTTTAGATATTTTAATTTTTGAGCACATTCCTCATTAACACCTATTTTGTGTTGGATGCACTTTATAAGGTCGAACCCTGTGCCCCAAAATGCTTTCAGTTGACAGGTGTTATTTATCACACACTGAAAATACTTTATAAAAATTATCTCCTTATGCTGGAAAAGGAAAGTGACTAAAAGGAAGGCATAGTAGCTTGAATGGAGCAACTAATTAGAATTGGAACCAGCATTATCAGAATGTCACATCCGCATCATCATCACTGCTGTATATCTAAAAAGAACAGGCTTGTTTAGGGTTGCACGTCACGAACTTGAGAAAGCTGAGCTCTGAAGGGCTGTTATTCATCCATCCCTGTGGCATTTCTAAAATGTCATAGTCACACATCCCAGGGGATCCTAGATTAGGCTGTAGAGCTCCTGGACTGCTTGGAACCTTAATGGTCTTTTTCAAGTTTTGTCAAAACTGAATTCCCACATTCCCTTACAAACACTTGTTTTTTTCTGTTATAAAAATGATACATGCCCCTTGTAGAAAACGTGGAAGTTGCAGAACAACATATAGAAGAAAATCAAGCATCACATGCACTGCAGCTTCTCATTCCAACCTTTTTTTTCATTTTTTCTGTGGATTTTAAAAAGTGGGCTGGGTGCGGTGGCTCATGCCTGTAATCCCAGCCCTTTGGGAGGCCGAGGCAGGCGGATCACCTGAGGTTGGGAGTTCGAGACCAGCCTGGCCAACATGGTGAAACCCCATCTCTATTAAAAACACAAAAAATTAGCTGGGCGTGGTGGCGGGCACCTGTAGTCTCAACTACTCGGGAGGCTGAGGCAGGAGAATTGCTTGAACCTGGGAGGTAGAGGCTGCAGTGAGCCAAGATCGCGTCACTACACTCCAGCCTGGGTGACAGAGTAAGACTCCATCTCAAAAAAAAACAAAAAATAAAATAAAAAGTGAAATCATATATGTGTTTAATTTTCAATTGCCTCATTTAATGTTTTCCCTTGTATTTGGAAAGATCAGAAAAAAAGCAAAAGAAAAGAAGAAAGACTTTTCAACTAAGAATATATGTTTACGCAGGCTGCTGCTGTTAAAAGTCCAGTTTTCTATATGGAAAATCACTGTACCTTCTGCTCAGTTTTGCTGTGAACCTAAAACTGCTTTAAAAAACAAAGTCTATTTTTTTAAAAATCCTTTTTCAGGCTAGCTAAAATTACAATTATTTATGTATGTGTATATGTTCTTTTTTTCCTCCAAGATCCATGCCTACAACCTTGAAACGAATGCATGGGAGGAAATTGCAACAAAACCCCATGAAAAAATAGGTAAATTTAAAGTATTGATTAATTTATCTTTAACAAACATGTATTATACTTTTACTCATTTTGGAAGGAAAAAGTAATTTTACTGAGTTATATGGCAAGTTAAATATCTGTTGGGCCGGGTGCAGTGGCTCACGCCTATAATCTCAGCACTTTGGGAGGCCAAGACTTGAGCCCAGGAGTTTGAGACCAGCCAGAGCAACATGGTGAGACACTGTCTCTACAAAAAATACAAAAAAATTTGCTGGGCCTGGTGGTGTACACCTATAGTCCCAGCTACTCCGGAGGCTGAGGTGGGAGAATCACCCGAGCTTGGGAAATAGAGGCCGTAGTTAGCCGTGATTGAGCCACTACACTCCAGCCTGGGCATCAAAGTGAGACCCTATCTCAAAAAAAAAGAAAAATCTGTTGAACTGGTATTAGAAAATACTTGTATTCCTTAGCCCAATTATAATTATTCCTTAGGGCTGGGCGTGGTGGCTCATGCCTATAATCCCAGCACTTTGGGAGGCCGAGGTGGGTGGATCATTTGAGGTCAGGAGTTGGAGACGAGCCTGGCCAGCATGGTGAAACCTCATCTCTACTAAAAATGTAAAAATTAGCTGGGCATGGTGGCATGCACCTGTCATCCCAGCTACTTGGGAGGCTGAGGCAGGAGAATTGTTTGAACCTGGGAGGCAGAGATTGCAGTGAGCCAAGATCACACCACGGCACTCCAGCCTGGGAGACAGAGCAAGACTGTCAAAAAAACAGAAAACAAAAAACAAAAACAAACAAACAAAAAAACACAGTAATTCTCCTTAGCGATTGAGCAAAGGGACTTTTAATTCTCTTTGTTGAATTCTTTGGCAGAAGTTGGGAAATATGGGTGATATAAGAAATTGGAGCCTAAATAAAGATCTACCAGCTGGGTATGGTGGCTCATGCCTATAATCCCAGCACTTTGGGAGGCTGAGCCCAGGAGTTCGAGACCAGCCTGGGCAACATGGTAAAACTCTGTCTCCACTAAAAATACAAAAAATAGCTGGGTGTGGTGGTGTGCACCTGTAGTCCCAGTTACTGAGGAGGCTGAAGTCGGAGGATCACTTGATCCCAGGAGGCGGAGGCTGCAGCGAGCCAAGATTGCACTGCTACATTCCAGCCTGGGCAACAGAGTGAGACCCTGTCTCTAAATTAAATAAATAATAAAGATCTACCTATCTCCTTGTGGGTAAAACGGCTTGGGAAAGCCACTAGCAACTCCTGTCCTTTCCCTCTTTGTTTCTGGCACCTTAGCATTGTACTGTTATGATGAGACTCCTGATGGCTTTTGAAATAAGGAGGGAGTGGAAGGACTAGTCAATGTTTGCTTAACATGTAACAAAGGGATTGTTTTGAGTTACACATAGTGTGTCTTTCACTGTGTTATATCAGTGTGGTTCCCAGTCCTTCTGTAAGTAATGGAACTTCTGTGTTTGTGTGTTTGGCAGGCTTTCCTGCAGCCCGAAGGTGTCACAGTTGTGTTCAAATAAAAAATGGTAAGGATTCTAAATAACATTTTGCTTCCATTTCTGTAATTGTATCTTCTGAAAATGTCTTATTTCCTAAGATAGCCCCCTCAAAAGAGGCTCATAACTTTGAGAAAAGTCTATTTCTTGTAAACTTAAAGGGAAATTCATAGTTATGCCTCTCTCAGCCATTTTCATAATGTAAACTAGTATGGTGTTTGGGTTCCTTCAGTTATTAGATGAAGGGGTGGGTTGCCCCTCCACACCTGTGGGTGTTTCTCGTTAGGTGGAACGAGAGACTTGGAAAAGAAAAAGACACAGAGACAAAGTATAGAGAAAGAAATAAGGGGGCCCAGGGGACCAGCGTTCAGCATATGGAGGATCCTGCCGGCCTCTGAGTTCCCTTAGTATTTATTGATCATTCTTGGGTGTTTCTCAGAGAGGGGGATGTGTCAGGGTCATAGGATAATAGTGGAGAGAAGGTCAGCAGATAAATACGTGAACAAAGGTCTCTGCATCATAGACAAGGTAAAGAATCAAGTGCTGTGCTTTAGATATGCATACACATAAACATCTCAATGCCTTACAGAGCAGTATTGGTGCCCGCATGTCCCACCTCCAGCCCTAAGGCGGTTTTCCCCTATCTCAGTAGATGGAACATACAATCGGGTTTTATACCAAGACATTCCATTGCCCAGGGACGGGCAGGAGACAGATGCCTTCCTCTTGTCTCAACTGCAAAGAGGCATTCCTTCCAGTTATACTAATCCTCCTCAGCACAGACCCTTTACGGGTGTCGGGCTGGGGGACGGTCAGGTCTTTCCCTTCCCACGAGGCCATATTTCAGACTATCACATGGGGAGAAACCTTGGACAATACCTGGCTTTCCTAGGCAGAGGTCCCTGCGGCCTTCCGCAGTTTTTGTGTCCTGGGTACTTGAGATTAGGGAGTGGTGAGCATGCTGCCTTCAAGCATCTGTTTAACAAAGCACGTCTTGCACAGCCCTTAATCCATTTAACCCTGAATTTGACACAGCACATGTTTCAGAGAGCACCGGGTGGGGGGTAAGGTTATAGATTAGCAGCATCTCAAGGCAGAAGAATTTTTCTTAGTACAGAACAAAATGGAGTCTCCTATGTCTACTTCTTTCTACACAGACACAGTAACAATCTGATCTCTCTTTCTTTTCCCCACAATTAGAGAACTCAAAAAATGGTGATAAATAAGTTTTATTGTAGCACTTGATCTTTCAGCATCCCACACCTCAACAGATGTCTGTGGTTATGGTGGCTAATACTAATAATCTTGACTGTTTATACTGTAGAGACCTCAGCAAACATTGTATTAAAATTGTAATAACTCCTTCAGAGTGTTATTTCATAAAGTTGATTCTGTTCTCTCTTATGCCAAATGGAACTCTTCACTCATTCTTTGGCCATATTACAACAAAGGCATTGTATGGCTTCAGAAAGCAGCTGCAGCTACTTTAACTAAATGTGATAAGCGACTCCTCTCTGGATAACCTTCCTGTCTTTTAATTTACAACTTATTTCATCGTTTGATATAGCTCTTAAATTTTTTCTGGGAGGAAAGCATGTATAAATGAGTTAGCCTGTATGCTTTTAGCAACTTAGTGCAGATACAACTAGGATTATTCTGCCATCTCTAGTTCAGAGGGATTTTTTATTGTGCTCCTGCTTTCTGGATAAGATTTATAGATAATGACATTGCTCACATATCTCTCTCTGAGAATGGAACTGTACTTTAAGTTTTCCTTGAATCCTAGCCAAAAAAGTTTCCAGTGCATTTTATAGCTTAAGTATTGGCTTAAACTTGGTCTAGACCTGAGTTAAGAAATTTATTCATTTAATTCTTTGAGGCCAAGCACCATACAAACAGAATTCAACCTTAGTTCTAGGCATTTCATTTGAAGGTTCACATAGCCTTTGTTACAAGTGGTCTAATTAGTTATAACTAACTGATTTTACCAGAAAACCCACACCTTTCATTTTGGGAAAATTATTCCTAATAACTGTACAGATCAAACAGAGCTTCAGTTTGTCCTCTTCTCGCTGAAGAAAGCTTGGAAGAGCCGCTTTTGTGTTCCTAAACTGAACATTGCAGTGAACATTCCTCCTCAGGTTAAATGTCTACATAGAGACTTTAGTCTCTATGAGCAGATAAATGTATATTCTTTCCAGGACACTATTTAAAGAAGAGTTTGCAAACTGGTGGCCTGCAAATGTGTTTTGTTTGGCTCATATATGTATTAAAATTTTTTTTGAGGCAAAGCGTGGTGGCTCATGCCTGTAATCCTAGCACTTTGGGAGGCTGAGGCGGGAGGGTCACTTGAGCCCAGGAGTTCAAGACCAGCCTGGGCAATATAGTGAGACCTTGTCTCTTAAAAAAAAAAAAAAAAAAAGTAGCCAAAACTTAAAAATCAAAATGTTTCATTTTTAAAAACATAACCAGATTTCCAACTTGCCTTGGAAAAAATGGATGATCTGGCAATTGCCAACCTTAAGTCTGTTATAGTACCAAACAGCTGGGGCTACATAGCTGTCACCTCTTTTAGAGCATGAGCATTCCTGTCTGTTTTCCTGAGACTTCTGTTTGTTTATCTTCCCTAGACCCCCTTGCTCATTCACTTTCTGTGCCTGGAATCTGTAGGTATGTGTTTGAATTTGGAAACTTTGACATGAAGGCTCCTTAGAGGCTTGCATCCTTAGTCCCAGTGAAGACCCTGACATAGCATCTCAGTTCTGTTGAGGGACAAGACAACAGCATGAGAGGCTGCACAGCAGAAGTCGTCTGTGTCATGGGTCTGGATAACCTTCCTGTCTTTTGTGTGTCCACTTCACTGGCCGCATGTCAGCTGGCTGTGTGGACCTACTCTAAAACACTCCATAGCTTTGGCTCTTTTCCTTTGTGTGATCTTGGCTTTCTCTTTTCTTCATAGATGTATTTATTTGTGGAGGCTATAATGGAGAGGTGATCCTGGGAGATATCTGGAAGTTGAATCTGCAGACTTTCCAATGGGTGAAGCTCCCAGCTACCATGCCAGAGCCAGTTTATTTTCACTGTGCAGCTGTTACACCAGTAAGTTTTTATTTTCATATCTTCCTTATGTAGTTCCAGATGATAAGGAAATCTTTTTAGAGATATTAGCAAGAAAAAAACCCAGATATGGGCAAACCTTAGATGATTAATAACATATTTTTAAAACTTCCTTCCAAAGCTAGGCCCTCCTCTGAGAAAAGAGGAGAAAAATCATCACACCCAAATTTGAGAGAATAACATAAATGTAAGAGAAATGCTACCTGTGGCATTCTGGCCCTGACTGTGATGTCAAAGGTGTTTCCTGGGAGGGTGGAATAGTTTTACCCCGTTGATACCATATTATTGAAGATCCTGCTCATTTCTTGAAGGCAAAGGCCTTTATTTTCATCTTTGTGTTCCCAGTATTTGGCATCTTGGATACTTAATATAGGTTTAGTTTAATGTTAGTTAATAGTGAAATTGTTGTTGAAGTAAAAAAAAATTCATATATATAGGCCGGGCACGGTGGCTCACGCCTGTAATCCCAGCACTTTGGGAGACCAAGGTGGGCGGATCACGAGGTCAGGAGATCGAGACCATCCTGGCTAACACGGGTGAAACCCTGTCTCTACTAAAAATACAAAAAAAAATTAGCTGGACGTGGTGGCGGGTGCCTGTATTCCCAGCTACTCGGGAGGCTGATGCAGGAGAATGGCGTGAACCTGGGAGGCGGAGAGCTTGCAGTGAGCTGAAATTGTGCCACTGCACTCCAGCCTGGGTGACAGAGCAAGACTGTCTGAAAAAAAAAAAAAAAATTCATATATATATAGTTTTTCCCTTAGTAATTCGTTAATTATTTAAACCCTCTTGATCTCCACACGATATTGGGATCAGTGAGGAATTCTTGTTTCATTTCATTTTGATTCCATCTACTGTGTTCTTTCCTCACTGAGTCTTCAGCCTTGTATGTTTCTCTCCCATTTGAATTTGTCCTCTTTTTGACTACTCATAGGCTGGTTGCATGTACATTCATGGAGGAGTGGTGAACATCCATGAAAACAAACGGACTGGGTCATTGTTTAAGATCTGGCTGGTGGTACCTAGCCTGCTGGAACTGGCATGGGAGAAGCTGCTTGCGGCCTTCCCTAACCTTGCAAACCTCTCCCGAACACAACTTCTGCACCTTGGACTCACACAGGCACTCATCGAACGCTTGAAATGAGGATTTCTGGACTGTTCATTGATACTGGAAATGTTAATTTAAAGAGACTCCTTTATTTATGGGCAGTGTAGAATGTGCTACAAAGAGGATTGGTTACCCTGATCAAGGCCTTATTTAGAAAATACATCAGATGCCTTTCTGTAAATTGGTTTTTCAGTTTATGGACATCTCACTTTCCCACGTGCTTCCTTCTTTGCTTCTGTTCCTCCTGACCCATTACATGCACATGTACTCACATACTCCCTCTTCCTTCTCGATGGAGTTAAGGGAAAGCTTGAAAGTACCTTAATAATGTTATTAATCAAGACAGATTTGTTTTTAAAGGAATTCTGAACAGTTCCATGTCATACAATGTACTAGAAATTAAAACATCATCAACATAAAGAAAAATGAAATTAAAAAATTTTTACATCTAGCAACAGCAACAACCACAAGTTTAGGGGAAGCTGAGAAGGCTAACCTTGGGAATCTCGCAGGTTATACTTAAACCTAGATGTTTAACTTAGTGTTTTCAAGATGTGTCTAATTGAGTAGTAGCTGGGTCTGATGGCAGCAGTGGTTGGCCATCTTGTTGCACAGATAACTCAAACATACCCTTTGGCTTTGAAGGAAGGTTAAGCAGCCCAGCAACTCTTGGTTAGTGATTTCTTTCTCATCCTCATGGTGCCAGCAGTGGTTAGAGTTGGCTTGTCAAAAGACTTACGTGTGTGTCGTGGTTGTGCTCTTTGTTGTTGCTCTTAGAAATTATGGCACCAAGAATGTTTCAAATGGAAAAACTTGTGGCCAAAGTTCTTCATTCTGGCAGTTTTGAAACTCTCTTATGCTTATTAATGGTTTTAAATATCTCTGACTTCTTCATGGGGAATTGTAGACCCTAAATATGTGGTGTAAATGCTGTGTAACATGAACACAAGCTCCCGAGGGAGGCCAGAGAAGAGCCAGGCAGAGAAAACCTGCATCCTCTGGGCTTGTTAACTTGGCTTCTGCTCGGGCTGTGGTCTTTGGCTATCATCTTGGCCATTTCCTTTTGAGAACTTGTTTCTTTTCTAATCTCTGGGCCAGGTACCTGCCATTTTCTCAGGCAGTTGGTCCTTGATTTTTCCCTTAGCTTGTTGCCTTCTTTTCTGTCTGCTTTAATGTGCATGGTGCTGTGAATAATTGTCTAGTAATTGGATGCAAGGTCTTGGGGGTAAAGCCACAGGTCATCCTTCCTGAAGAACCAAGTATCATTTAAAAACTAGCATGAGGAAGGAATGAAACTGAGTAGCATTCATTTTTTGTGTGTGAAATTTTAGTTCTGGTTTGTTTGATTTGTTTTTTTTTAATTCTAAAAAGAATGACATAAATTTTCACTCGCTTTGCCATCTGGCTGCTAGGGGAGCTGAGCAAGAGGCTCACCATGCGCATGTGTAAGCCGCAGGTGTACTCAAGGTGCTGAAGGCGTGCAAGGGGCAGCGCTGGTCCTCCCGGGGCCACCTCACAGCAAGAGACTCGCATGGGAGAGTTGGAACACATCTTTCCTTTAAGTGCCTCTTTTTTCACCTAGCTTTTAAAGTTATTCTTTTTCCTTCATCTCAGAAGCGATCTCTTTAGCTTATGTGTGGATTTAAAATGACCTTTGAGCTACGGTTAAAAAGCTACCATCTGGTGTTCAGTTCTGGGGAAGAGAAAACCGCAGCCTCCAGACATGCTCCTGATTTCTAGGCCTTACCATACCATCCCCTCTGTGATGGGTTGAGTTCATGGAGCCTGTATTCTGGAAAGTCTTATAATAACCACGCACCTGTGAACTTGGGTCCTTTCTGGGGAGTGAAGAATGTGGGAGAGAGGCAGGAAAAGGAGCAGCTCCTCTAGGGGCCCGTCCTCCCACGTCTTGCCATTACCAGTCTGTGTAGCACTTAACCTCCCGCCACCACTGCCAGGCTTGCTCCTCCGTGCTCTACCAGAGCAAGTCAGTCTGAGCAGCTCCATTAGTCCAAAACAGAGCTTTGCTGCATGACTCCAGCCTGGCCTCTGGATATTTGGTGGAAATATATCCCAAATTGAACAAGCCAGGCTGTCTAGGGTGGCAAGAGGATTTTTGGCCTGGATTTATACAGGGACCAAAGACTGAATGCTTAGCCTCTGTGCTTAGACTTTCATGATCCTTAGGATAGAAGCGAGTCTCTAGCCCTGCTACACCAGAGAGCTGAAGAGAGATGTGGTCTGGTTCCATCCACACTTGCCGGCATCCCTTGTTAAGCCTTCTGAGGGCAGTCTTCTTTGAGGTAGACCTTGGAGGCCTGACATCGAAGACCTGTGTGTTTTATTTTCATAAAAGTATATATCCTTGGTCTAAAGTGTCTTCTTTTAATATAACACTAGTAAAAATGACGTGGTATAACCAGCACTGAGTGCTATAGAACCACACATGTGTACATGTTCTGGATGCCAAATGAGACTGTGCGTGAATGACTAAGTGTAGATAACTAGAAATTAGATAGGGGTCATCAGGCATTTCGGTATACCTATAACCAGCACTCGGAATTCCTGACACTGTTTACTTGATTTAGGAAAGTTTATGCCTGCTGCTTCTCTGCCTCTTTGAGGTACTCCCAGCCATCTTACTATAGTCCTGTAAATTTAAGTGCAATATATAGAAACATATGGATATATACAGATTATATATAGGGTGTAACTATAAAGCAGGTAGACTACTTTTTTGCATCTTGGGGAAGCGAGCTCATTACTTTAGAGTCAAATTATGCCAAGAATTTTAGATGTGATCAGCTGGCTTAAGCCAACTCATGGTAAAGCTGGATTTTCAAGTCCATGTTTTCTTACTCCAACTCTTAGAAACTCATTGTTCCTTAGGTTTGTTAGAGTTGAGATTTTTTTTCTCCCTGTCATCTTTGTACTCTCTCATGTTTGCATGTCTTACATTTTGTTGCCCGAGAACAAGGAAGTCCATCTGTAAGGAGTTTCCTAAACGGAGAATTAAAACCTAGTATTTAACACTATCCACTCTCCTATGTATATACTAATTTATCTGGGAATGTAATACTTTATTAAATGAAGAAAATGATGCTTTCTTCATTTAATGTTTTCCACATCCTGGAAAAACTATAAACTGACACAGAATAGATGGAAATCTTAACTGTCCTTCAGGGGCTAAACAAAACCCTTTCCATTGGCAGAATCTCCTTTTTTCAGGGCCATAATGACATGATGTAAAAATTTGCTTTAAACCATTCATGCCCTTATATAGCTAGATTTTAAAGCATAATAAGCATATTAACATTTTTAAGCAAAAGATATGTTAACAGTGACCTTTGGTTATCCACAGTAACAAGAGTAAAGCACAGATCATCGAAATCCATAGATAATCAGTGAATCAACTTTTCTACCAAACAATAGATTCATTTACGCTTCTTTTTCCTCCCTATCCTTTCCTGTAAGCACCTGTTTTTCCATGGAATGGGGCTAATGAGTAGGTAGAAAAGGAAAAGGAACAATCAGTAAGAGCTGACAACCAGTGACCATATAAGCAGCTGATTGCCTGTAATTAGTCAGTCTGAACAATTAGAGTTGAATGCTGAAATTAGGAACCACAGGTGGTAATCCTGAGTAGATGTAACTCTTCAGCGTCATCTCCTGCCCTGAGCTCCAGGCCATCTCTCCTCTAACCACCAAAGAACTCTTAGTACCTACAGGAAGGAAAAGCTGTGTGCGACACAGAGGAAATTCCATTATTTGAACACATTTCTTTGGCTCTTGACAAATACTTGCTTTTCCTCTAATCTTGCAAGAGCTATGGCTCTTCTATTTCCAATCACACAGCTTGGCATGTAGGAAAGGTTGAATGATCCTCTAAGACTGTGTTGGTCTTTGTATTCTGTAAAACTCTTTTTTTTTTTTTTTTGTGGTCTTACAGATGTTTAGAAAGTGGCACAGGTTACTGAATTATCTACCTGCCAGCATTCTGATGTAGCACAAAAAGCTATTTTCCCTTATTTTTTGTATTATTTTTTATTTTTCTGGCATTGAGCTCTAGGGTGGATGAGGGCTTATGGTCCTCTGATCATAAGCTCCATTCTAAAAACTGGTCACTGTTAGCTGAAATTGCTTTGGTTCCCCAAATGCCTTGGAACTCCAGACGTACCCGCAGGGCCTGAGGTAGGCTTCATAGAGTTCTAGGACCTCCGTGTGCGTTGCCACCAGATCCTGCCCAAGCCTCCTGCCTTTCCCTTCTAAGGTCATTAGATTCAGCCAAAGGCGACCTCTTCCCTAGTCTGGTGTTACGAACAGAAGTTCTGAGTTGTGCTACAAAAGTAGTTCCATCTTTTTGGTGTAATTTTCATGTTTTTAATTTGAAAAAAAAAAAAACTTTTTGTAAGTTTTTTAAGGGCCCTGCTTAGTCAGTGTACAGGGTGGAGTCAGAGGCAGTTTTCAGAAAAAACAAAAACAAAAACAAAAACAATTTCACCAAGCGGTAGTAATTGTTGTTTTACTAGTGATACGTTTAGAATATAAAGGAGGCATCAGAAAACACACTCTCTAAAGCCACTTCCTTGTGCACAGAGTCTACACAGGGAGAGCACAGGCATCTCCCTGGAAAAGCACCTGCCAATGACGAATTTCCTGGAAGAACCTAGGCAAGAAAGGAAGCCTCTGAGACGCGGTCTCTGAGAGGTGAGCCTAGCTTTGCTCTTCCTACAGGGTATGCTTGGGCCATACACAATGCTCGCCTTACTTTAAAGCTATTTTGCCACAGTCCTGTTAAATAGTGTGGTCGTCCTTTTGCAGTCTGGTGTGCATGCCATATGATCAGGACAGCTTTTCCACTTTACTCAGTTTCCTACAAGCAAGTAGGAAATATAGTGAATTTACCCTAAAATGTCCAATCTGTATTTATGTACCTTGTCAGTGTTTTGCTGTTGGTTTTCTAAAACAATCTGATCAATAAATCTTATCGAAATCAATTTGGTTCAAGGCCACCTTGATTGTCTGATGATAATTTGTGTGTACGTGAGCGCACCTATGTGACAGGAGCGTCAGTCCTACCCACCTCCACCACCCCCACGAGGCTCAGCTTTTCTCCGTAATATCTGTGAGTCATCTGCCTTCCACCCCCACTCCGCTGTGGGTTCTTTATCTGCTCACTATCTGGAACTCCTGGACACACAAGAGTTCCCTCATCAGCACACTGCTCCCTCCACAAAGACATCAGCAAGGGAGCAACTGTCGGGCAGCTCACACTCCCTCTCACCGCCCCACCACATGTTCCCCAAACCACTCCTAGACAAGTTTGTATAGCTGTATCAAGACTTTTCCAGGCCGGGCGCGGTGGCTCACACTTGTAACCCCAGCACTTTGGGAGGCCGAGGCGGGTGGATCACGAGGTCAGGAGATCGAGACCACGGTAAAACCCCGTCTCTACTAAAAATACAAAAAATTAGCCGGGCGTGGTGGCGGGCGCCTGTAGTCCCAGCTACTCGGAGAGGCTGAGGCAGGAGAATGGCATGAATCCGGGAGGCGGAGCTTGCAGTGAGCTGAGATCGTGCCACTGCACTCCAGCCTGGGTGACAGAGCGAGACTCCGTCTCAAAAAAAAAAAAAAAAAAAAAAGACTTTTCTGAAGGTTGGAAGAACTACAGAGAATTCGAAGGGAAAACGTGAACCTGTGTATATAGTCATATGACTGTCTTTATGATCTGAGGGAAGAGCCCCAGGAGCTGCTGAGCCCTGTGCAGGGGTCCTCTGGGGGTAAAACTACGCTTCCTAGCTCTGCCCTTGGTTTTCCAGATGCTTCCCTCACCAAAACAAACCTCTGTTTTATGATGCTGCGATCTCTAATCCTCTAATCCTTCTCCATGCAGTACTTTTCTCCATGTCTGTTTAGTCCAGAGTAGGTAGGGAAGGATACTCCCAAGTCTGGTCACTTTTAAGGTCTCCCTTCTAGAATTGCACAGATGCTCTTATTTTTCAGTGTTTCCATTGGTTAACTATTGGATCGAACACACCTTCCATGGACAAATAATCTCAGATATTACAATATACATCTACAAGGAAGAAGAGAAACAATTTCTACCCATTCATCCACCTTACAGTTAATACTTTATTATGCAGAGCAGTCTTCTTTCCTTGGGTTTATTTCTCCTAACTATACTCCTCTCCAACCTACCAGATATAAGAAATGCACCCTATACCTTTCAGTCTTTAGACCAGCCAGAGCTTTGAAATGGACTCTTATGTGCATCTGATTTGGTTCTTAGATAAGGCATCTAAGACCCATCTTGGCCTAGTGGGAGGAGTTTCAGTGGCCTAGTTGGTTTGCATGGTTTTGTTCTTCCAGTTTATGTGTATATAGTTCTAGTTTGCTAAAATGATGTTGTTAAGCTACTTTAACAACAACACATTCTCTTGTAGTTAATCTTCTGTAGTAATTGCTTGAGGGAAGAAAACATTGGTAAAACCATCCAGTTTCCCTACTGCCTTCAAATGAAAGGCCAGGTTCTAGCCCAGTGCTAGAGCAATAGAGCTTTCTGCAATGGTGGAAATGTTCTGTATCTGTGCCATCCAATGTGGTGGTAGCCACAAGCCACATGGGGCTTTTGAGTACTTCAAATGTGGCTAGTATGGCTGAAGAACTGAATTTTTAATTTGATTTAATTTTCATGTATTTATAGGGAAACAACCACACATGGCTAGTGGCTACCTCTTAGTGCAATTCTAGAAAGAGATGACCTGGGGGTTAGGAGACAAGGGCTCGGCTCTTGGCTCAGTCCATAATAGCCCTGTTCTGTATGGAACTTGCTTTTCTTTGGGTCTTGGTTTACTTATCTGTCAAATGTGAGGAGGTTGGCTAGATAATCCCCACGATCTAACATTCTTTATTTAGGATGTTTGGCCAAAAGCCTGCAGCATAATGGTGAGTACCATAGGTGTGCAGTGCTAGGACTAGAGTTACCTCTTAAACTTGATCCTGATCTTAAGATCACTGATCCCACAGTGGTGGGAGGTCTGCTGCCCGCTCCAGGTGGTTCCTTAGTGAGTGGCACAGTCAGGATTTCCACTTGCATAGTGCAGGCTCCAAGAAAAAGTATTGAAAATGGAGTAGGGACTAGAACATGGCCACTGCCAGGCCACCTGTAACCCACTGGTTTCAAAACCATGATCCATACTTGTTAACAATACAGATTCCTGGGCCCAAACCCTAAGGATTAGATTTTAATAGGTGTGCAATTTTAATAAACTCTTTCATTGATTCCAATTCAGCTGGTTTAAGACATTTGGGAACCCCTGTCCCACAGCTGAGCTAACTGGCCAGTGCCGGCCAAGATGAGAGATTTTGCTACCTTACTTTTTACTGTCATATTTCATTGTCCAGCAGGGGACTTCACTGCAAAGGCCAGAATGAACGTTTCCCAATCCTTGCCCCATTAGAATTCAGTGGCAGACCGAGTACACAAGTATTCTCTGCTCCTTCTTGGAGAACCACTAAAATAATAATAAAATGGCCCTAGTTTCCTTTCCTCTGAAATGGGGCTAATAATAGTAACCTCTCTCCATACTACTGTGTGGCTGAAATAAGTAGATATGGGTAGGGTGCTTCAAATGACGCCTGGCATATAGTAAGCGTTATGGAGATACTGTGATCGCTCTCTAGTTGATGGAATAAGAAATAAAAGTGAAGGCCGGGCACGGTAGCTCACGCCTGTAATCCCAGCACTTTGGGAAGCCGAGGTAGGCCGACCACCTGAGGTCAGGAGTTCGAGACCAGCCTGACCAAGATGGAGAAATCCCGTCTCTACTAAAAATACAAAATTAGGTGGGTGTGGTGGTGCACACCTGTAATCCCAGCTACTTGGGAGGCTGAGGCAGGAGAATAGTTTGAACCCCGGAGGCGGAGGTTGCAGTGAGCCAAGATCACACCATCACACTCCAGCCTGGGCAACAAGAGCAAAACTCCATCTCAAAAAATAAAGTATTTATTAAAAATTACAAAGTTAACCAATAAAGAAGAAACTATATGTAGGACGAGGTAGGGAAGGTGGTGATGCAAGTGAGCTGAGTCCTGCTCTCCATAGCAGGAAGGGGATAAACAGAATGTCTCAGATTGAAGTAACAGCCAGGTACACCTGTAAATTAGAGATGTAATGGTGGGTATCAGGCCGGGCACGGTGGCTCATGCCTGTGATCCCAGCACTTTGAGAGGCTGAGATGGGCAGATCACCTGAGGTCAGGAGTTTGAGACCAGCTTGGCCAACATGGCGAAACCCCGTCTCTACTAAAAATACAAAAATTAGCTGGGCATGGTGGTGGGTGCCTGTAATCCCAGCTACTCAGGAGGTTGAGGCAGGAGAATTGCTTGAACCTGGGAGGTAAAGATTGCAGTGAGCTGAGATAGTGTCATTGCACTCCAGCCTGGGTGACAGAGCAAGACTCCATCTCAAAAAAAAAAAAAAGGGGGGGTATCCAAAAAAAAAAAAACAGCTGCAAGAGCTTATGGTAGTAAGACAGGTGACAACGCAGAGGGGCTGTGGCAGTGACTGCCGGTTTTTGAGTGTGATCCTGATTTTTTGTTTTTTTACTTTTTCCATCTTCCTAAAGCAGAACCTTCTGTAGCTCTTTCAGTCTAGCTCTTCTTCAGAATATGGCGAGTCTGAGTCTCTTCTGACCACATAAGACGGGGTGATTCAAAGCGTGCAGCTGGAGTATTCATATTTTCAAGTTCCTCCCTGATTCAGCTGCAGCCTCACTGGTACTTGGGAATCTCTGATTTAAAAGCCAATCCTAGAGGCTAGTGGAAGGAAAAAATGGAAGAGAGGGAGGAGGTTTTTAAAAAATACACATTCTGTCAAGTTTTAGGTGTGGGGTTTTTGTTTGTTTTTGTTTTGTTTTATTTGAGACAGGGTCTCGCTGTGCTGCCCAGGCTGAAGTGCAGTGGCTCGATCACAGTTCCCGGGCTCAAGTGATCCTCTTACCTCAGCCTCTCAAGTAGCTTGGACCACAGGCATGTACCACCACACCTGGCTTAGCTGTGATTTTATCCTGTTGCCCAAAGCCTATTCCTTACCATCCTGTCCATTCATAAAATCAAGCAAGGACATTATTGTAGAGCAGAGGTTTTTTCTTTCATCCACAGCCAGGTGAGAGGAGGTAGTTTTGAGTGACATACAAAGCCAACCCAGCCAATCTGCTCACCCTACACTGGCCTTGCAGCCTCAAATGCAAAAGCAAGAGGCTTCTCAGATTTTCCAGCAGACAGCTCAGCAGGGGAGCTCAGCAGGCCATGCAGGAAGGTAGGTGCCACACACCACTCAGGGAGGTCAGGAGCCACCACAGCCCAGCTCCAGGACTTGGGAAGAGAGGGCAGAGATAGCCGGGAGCTCAGGCCACTTACTATTTGGGGGCCCCACAGCAGGCCAGGAGCTTTAGAGTATTGCAAATGACATCCATGAAAAGAGAAAGCAGCTGCCATGCAGGGCCTGTGTCACCTTAGAGGGGTCAGACTGGTCAGTTTATCCTCCTTGAACCTGCCACCTAAAACCGGGAAGCTCTGGGAGTGGAGGAGGCTCTCATCATGACTGCTAAGGATGTGTTCAAAATCCCCACCCCACTCTCAGGAAGCAAACTTTGTTACTCTCCCAGCCCCAGAAAAATACATCCAGGCCATCCAGGCATCTCCTGCACCTGGGTTATTTACTACCCAAACCTCACCTTGAAACAGCTAAGATCAAGTCATGGTTCGGGATGTCGGCCTCCGCCTGGGCTCACCCTGCACTGCACAGGCTTGCTGCCCACAAAGACGCAGTTTATAAGAACAATAGGCACGAGGGTGTCTCAGAGCTACTTGCATACTAGGGCATCCAGGACGAGAACTCCAGCTTTACACCGGATCTAACCCCAGACCCCAAACACACACACTACCCCAGAGCCCAGCCTCTGCCGCCCCTGCCATGTCAGCTAAGCATTTTCAGTTCATTTTCTCCTCGGCAAGCCTGTATTGAATCGCAGGCCTAGAAGTTTTATCCCCGTTTCACAGATTGGCAGGCCAAGACAAATTCAGTGGTTTGCCAAGGGCTAAAGAAGGGAGTCCAAGTCTGCAAGCTTGCAAGGTCGCGTTCATGAGAACTTTCATCCTCCTGGGACCCGGCGGCAGGCACATGGGCTTGGGTAGTTACTGAGAAAATTCTTTCAGAAGGGCTTTCGGGGACGTGAAGTTATCCCTGGCTTCCCAGGATTCGGGGTTGGGAGCAGCCGCGCAGGGGCGGTGAAGCCAGGGGCCAGGGCGGTCCGTGCTGCGGGCGGCTTCCCAAGGCCGGGTGCGCTGGGCTACCCGCCCGCTGGCCATGGACTTGCCGCCTGCAGCGCACATGGCTGGGGAGGAAGAGCCGTGGATTTCAGTCTGTACGCCCAGACGACTAAGAAGCTGCCGCCCGCTAGCGGGGAGGGGACTCGGCCGGGAGGTGGCCCCCGCAGCCCGGCGCCGCCGCGCGTCCCACCCTCGAGACCACCGTCGCTCACGGAACATCTGGCACGTGCCGTTGGTGCTGGGGTGCTGCGTGAGCGGGCCCTGCCTTCGGGAAGCTTCCATAGGGGAGGAGGCGATCGATCAGACCACAGCAAACGAGCAAGTCGACCACAGTGGCCCATGGAGGGGGAATAGGAGCTGTGTGGCGTAGAAACAAGGAAAGCTTCCCGCCCGGTGTGCACGGAGAGCTAGAAAGTGTGACCAGAGTGTTCGGAGCAGGGACAAAACCTAGCTTCTGGTGTCTTCTGCAAGGGGAAGAAGCCTTGCGGTGGGAGCCAGGGGAATCCCCGCGAAGAGGCGGCCCCGCACCTATCCGGGGGCTGGGACGAAGGGTTTGGCTTCTCTAAACGCAGCGGGAAGCTTTAAGCCAGAGCCACACAGAGCATCCCTGTAGCTGCCGCAGGAGAGTGCCCGGGGGTCCCAGGAGGGCGAAAGCACCTTTGGGGCCGGGACATTTCTTCTGCTCCCATCACCCCCGCCCCAGCAGGGCGCCCCTGTGCGGGGAACAGCCAGCAATCAGGGACAGCGCCCCAGGCCCCGCTAGCGCCAGCACTGGCAGGAGGGACGCATGGAGGCCGGACGGAACTGGGGAGGGGGCGCTGGCCAGGGCGGTCTCAGGCCCTCCCCACTAAAGCCAGCTCGGCCCAGGGCCTCCCTGCGCAGCCTAGCGCGCCTTGCCGGAGAGGCTCCTAGGACCGGAGGGGAAGCCGCTCTGAACCGGAATGATCTGGTTTGGAGCGGGTTGGCTCCCTCCCTGCTCCCCCGCCCACTGCTCTCCCTCTCCTTCAGCGACGGGCTGGTTTTTGCCGCAGTCCCTGACCAAGGTAAACAGGAGGGAAGAGGAAAGAAGGCTCTGTTTCCATGGCAACCCAGAGGATAGGCGCTGTGGCTGTCCGGGATATGCGGGGGTGACTTCGGAGAGAAGAAAAGGCTCCCTGGAAAAGCCACAGGGAGGAAGGACCCTCCCATGCACACGGTGGGGTGCGTTCAGAAGTGGGGGATGGAGGGAAAAGGAGAGGGGTCAGGCACCCTCGGTGAAGTGGAGAATTGAGCAGGGGCCTGGGGACACAGAGACGCATAAGGGCCAGGGGTCACACCGAAAATGCAAGCACACAAGCTCTTCTGGCCACTCAACCCAGGGAGCAGAAAACAGAGGTGCCAGAGCGCTCAGAGCTTCAGAAATCCACACCTCCCTGGTCCTTTCCAGAAAACCCTTCCTGGGGGCAGCTCAGCCTGGGGACAACCACAGAAGTGGGACCTGGGCCCAAAGACAAGTGTCGCCTGAAACAGGCCACTGTTGTCCGGCTGCAGTATGCTGGGAGGACCAGCTCCTGCTCCACCCTGCTCCCCCTGGGAGGAAGGCTGACCCCTGCCTGGCAGTGTGACTGCTGGAAAGGCCTCCTTGCTGCAGCTGTGAGTGTGATGGGACAGCAGAGTCACTCCTGCATGGGATTCTAGGGCTGGGGGTCCCAGAGGGGTGGCCTCCGCCCCTCCTGGGGGCCAAGGACTGTCACCGTGTCACTACGGCACTCTCCAGCTGCTGACCAAAGCCCTCGCTTACCACAGCCCTGCCATACTCCGGATCTTTCCTCTGGAGCAACCTGAAGAGACTGCAGTGAGGCGTGGAATTGGGAAGCTCTTCTGGTTTCATTAAAAACTCGTTCCACCACAGGAGTCAGCCTGGCCACTCAGGCGTGGGGCGGGTCTTTCCTCATTTAGCTTTCACCTGCGTGCCCAGGGATAGGAGAAAAACGGCAGGGGGAGGTTGTAGGGAGTAAGCGTCCCGCCCTGGCAAAGCTGAGTGAACGTGGGTAGTTTTAGCCCAGTGAAGCAGCAGCAGGGACGCCTGTGGGAACCTGGGTGGAGGTGCCCTCTGACCTTGGTTTCTCTGGGCCAGGGGGCGAATGCTTCTGGCAGTGGAGCTTCCAGGCCCAGAAAACCCAGGCCTCTTCTCCTCACGTGGGCCCTCAGGTGCTTGTGGACTGCCCGGAGACAGAACAGAACTGAGGGTGGGAGGGCCTGCTTTCACCTGCGGAACACCCCGAATGTCCCATTTACCCAGCTCTCTCCAGGGCCCGCACAGTCCAAACTTCTCTGGCCTCAACTCCTACCACTGTGCCTTTGCTCACTCTCGAGCAGCCACGGCGGCTTCCTTGCTGCTCCTTGAGCGGTCAGGCATGCTGCCTCTTTCTGGAGGTCTCCTCCTCCAGTATCCACATGGCTCTAGGCCTGGCCTCCTTCAGTTTTTTAATGTGGTCTTCTCACTGAGGCAGAGCCAGGGCTAGGGTGAGGCGAGTGAGGCAGCAAGGGCTTTCCTGCCCTCTCTGGTTAAAACTGTATACTCTCCCCTCCGCTCAGGACTCTCCACTCCCTGTCCTCTTCCCAAAGAATGGAGCACCATCTTGTTTAGTACATACCTTGTTTATTGCCGGACTTTCTCCATTAGAATGGAAGTGCCATGAGGACTGGAATCGTCTCTGCCTTGTTCTTGTTCTGTCTGTATTCTTCAGAGCCTAGCACATAGTAGGTGCTCAGTGTACACTGTCAGGTGGAGGGGTGGATGGAGGGATAAATGGGGCCATGGGGTCAGTAGGCTGTGTCCTTCCCCAGTTCCCCTTCCAACAAGTGGAAAGTGTGCTGCGGCCTTAGAAGAGGCTGGCAGAGTGGCGTAACACACTCCTGGTGAAGCACACAATGTGAGGCACAGAGGTTACAACTAAAAAGAAAAACAGACTGGCCTTAAAAAAAATAATGAAGGCAGATGCTGTTACTTCTACCAGGCCCAGTAGCCCCAGCCAGGCTTTAAGAGTCCTTCTACGTCTACCAGGTGAGGTGGCTCAGGCCTGTAATCCCAGCACTTTGGGAGGCCGAGGTGGGCAGATTACTTGAGGTCAGGGGTTCAAGACCAGCCTGGCCAACATGAAAAAACCCTATCTCTACCAAAACTACAAAAAAAAATTAGCCAGGCGTGGTGGCACGTGCCTGTAATTCCAGATACTTGGGAGGCTGAGGCAGGAGAATTGCTTGAACCCGGGAGGGAGGTGGAGGTTGCAGTGAGCCGAGATCGGGCCACTGCACTTCAGACTGGGTGACAGAGCGAGACTCTGTCTCAAATAGAAAAAAAAAAAAAAAAGAGTCCTTCTACATGACAACTGCTGCTAGCACAATTGGAGAAATTAAATTCATCCTGAGGCCAAGACTCTGCTTGCTGGGAAAAGCAGGGTGGAGGGCAATAGCCCAGGTGTGCTCCCTGCCCCTACCCCACACCAAGGACTTTTGGGGATTGTGCAGGGGCAGTGGCAATGAGGCAGCTCTCTGTGGGTTCAGCCCAAGCGGGATGTGCTGGAGGCCTCCACCACTATTGATGGGCTCAGCCTGGCAGCGCATTGGGAGGGGTTGGGGGAGAGGAAAGAAGGGAGAAGACCCTCTTAGAACCACACTAGCCCTTCTCTCAGACATGCAGCCCTGACACCTGCACTGGGGGCTCCATGCGCCTTTCTGCTTCCTGTTCCTCGCTGTGTGTAACCAGCAACAACAGGTTTCACAGTCCATCCGTCGAAACCCCCACTTGCAGAGGAAGTCACCTTCAATTTCCTGCCCACCTGCCTCTTTCCTGATTGACCTGATAAATTCAGGACAGCTTTTATTGCTTTTGGCGAAAAACTGCCATTAAGATTTACAGAGCCGAAAGCTGGTACAATGTAATCTTCAGAGTAATTTACACAGTGAGTTTCAAAAGATGAAAAGTTAGCATTTCAGAGGTAATTTCATAAAAAGGATTATCAGATTAATCACTATGTCAATTTAATAGCGGTGTCTCAAATAATTAATTTGCTTTCTTGAAGTCAGCAATGCAAGAAAGGCCTCTAAAAGGAATACAAATGGCTGTGTCAGACAGTAAGTATGTTTTGGGCAATCGATCTTGAGAGAATTCTTCTTGGAATTACACCGGTGGAATGTCAGACGTGGGCTCATTGGCACAGAGACAAAAACCAGAAAGTGAAAAGCTCTTGGTACGCCCAGGTCTCCTGGAGAGCCTTGGGACGTGACTGCTGGGGGCTTGTCTGTACCCACAGAGCGAAAGCTGACCTGCCACGTGTTGAATTGTCCTGTGTCACCTGGAAAATGTGTCTAACCAAGCAAGCCACTGACAGGTTGCTCTAATGGGGGATCCAGGTGTGAATTGCAGCCCGCTTGTGAAATTACCCATGGGTGCTCCAAGGTGGAATACAATCAATGCCTGGGCTAGTTATAAACACAGCCCTCCCTGTTTCATAGCAGCACCACTCCTAACAGCTGCCACATGGCAGGGCAGGGCTGTGTCCTTAGTGGATGCTATGGATTGAATTGTGTCCCCCTCATCCCCCCAAAAAATATATATGTTGGAATCCTAGCCTACAGAACTTCAGAATGTAGCCTTATTTGGAAATAGGGTCTCTGCAGAGGTAAATTAAAATGAGGTTCTGCCTATAATCCCCGCACTTTGGGAGACCAAGGTGGGCGGATCACCTGAGGTCAGGAGTTCGAGACCAACCTGGCCAACATGGCAAAAACCCGTTTCTACTGAAAATACAAAAATTAGCTGGGCCTGGTGGTGTGCGCCTGTAATCCCTGCCACTTGGGAGGCTGAGGCAGGAGAATCGCTTGAACCCAGGAGGCAGAGGTTGCAGTGAGCTGAGATTGTGCCACTGCACTCCAGCCTGGGCAACAGAGCAAGGCTCTGTCTCAAAAAAACAAAAACAAAATGAGGTTATTAGAATGGGGTAATCTAATACGACTGGTATCTAATACGACTGGTATGACAAGGGGAAATTTGAACCAAGACACACGCAGAATACCATGTGAAGATGAAGGCAAGATCTGGCTGACAGGTCTGTCTATAAGCCGAGAAATACCAAGGCTTGCCACTAGACCACCAGAGCCAGGAGAGAAGCATGGCAGATTCTCCCTCACAGCCCTCAGAGGAAGCTGACTCTGCTGGCACCTTTACCTCAACGGCCAGGCCCCAGAACTGTGAAACAATACATCTCTCTTGGTTGAGCCACTCAGGGTGCGATACTTTGTTTTTGTAGCCCTAGGGAACTCACACAGTGGGGCCTCATGGAAAGGGTCGACTTGAGCGTCTTTGTTCTTAACGTTCCTATGTTTCTCTAAACTTTTTTTATACACAGGCTTGGGGCAGAATGTGAAGATATGATACATCTCAGTAGGTGCAAGCGTATTCTCTACGTTAATCACTATTTCTTTTTCTTTCTTTTCTTTTCTTTTTTCTTTTTCTTTTTTTTTTGTTTTTATTGAGACAGAGTCTTGCTCTGTCACCCAGGATGGAGTGCTGTGGTGCAGTCTCGGCTCACTGCAACCTCCCCTTCCTGGGTTCAAGCGATTCTCCTGCCTCAGCCTCCTGAGTAGCTGGGATTACAGGTGTCTGCCACCATGCTGGCTAAATTTTTTTTTTTTTTTTTTTTGTATTTTTAGTAGAGACGGGATTTCACCATGTTGCCCAAGCTGATCTTGAACTCCTGATCTCTGGTAATCTGCCCAAATCGGCCTCCCAAAGTGCAGGGATTACAGACATGAGCCACTGCACCCTGCCCACTATACTTTTTCCTAAAGAACTAAAAGAGGGTGCGGTGGCTCACACTCAGCACTTAGGGAGACATGCTGGTGGATCACTTGAGCCCAGGAGTTCGAAGCCAGCCTGGGTAAAATGGCGATACCCCATCTCCATAAAAAAAATACAAAAGAGTTTGCTGGGCTTGGGAGGCTGAGGTGGGAGAATCACTGGAGCCTGAGAGGTCAAGGCTGCAGTGAGCCAAGATCACTCCACTGCACTCCAGCCTGGGTGACATGAGCGAGACCTAAAGAAAAAAGACTCAGATTCTTTCTCCTGGGGTTGCTGACCTAAGGCTCTGAGCCTGGAGCTGACAGGAGCCCTGTGACCTCTGCCCGGGGACAGCCTGCCCTAAAGAGAACAAGCCAGCAAGGCAGAGTGGATTCTGGCGACACATGCGTACCTGGATCCACACACTTGGCCAGGTGTTTTAGCTGCACAAGCTCTGCAGAAAAGCCTCCTTGGCTTTAAACAGTACATGGTTTTGGGTCTCAGCAATTCTGCTTAGAATATCATATTCTGGCCTGGTGCGGTGACTCACTCCTATAATCCCAGCACTTTGGGAGGCTGAGGCAGGCGGATCACTTGAGCCCAGGAGTTCAAGAGCAGCCTGGGCAACATGGCAAAAACCCATCTCTACAAAAAAAAAATATATAAAAATTAGCTGGGTGCAGTGGTACGCTCCTGTACTCCCAGCTGCTAGGGGGCTGAGGCAGGAGGATTGCTTCACCCTGGGAGGCAGAGGCTGCGGTGAGCCGAGATGGCACCACTGCACTTCAGCATGGGCAGCAGAGTGAAACCCTGTCTCAAAAAAAAAGAAAAAAAAATATATATATTTTGGTCTTTGCCTACCTCCTTGCCAAAGAGAAAATCCACACTCAAAAGGTTGTGCTAATCAAGCACAAGGATAAAGTCAGGGTAACCAGGAGAGTGCCAGACCAATGGTAGGTGTTTGATTAGATACCCCAGGAGCCACCGATGCTACATTTAACAGCCTGAAAGGAGCCGTGGTGCCAGCTTCCTGAGCGGCACCACCCACCCGGGTGCCTCCAGCCCTCGCTGCCGTTACAGGAGGCTTTTCCCAGGGTGCTCTTCTCACCCTTCGGGGAGCAGGCTGTCTCCTCAACGCCACCTCTTCCCACCAGTTTGCCCTCCCCTGTCTTTGTAGTCTGGAGTGCTCCCTGGGAGGATGACGGTGAGTCCCTTCAGGAAGGGCACTGGTGCCCAAGAGGCTGATGACCCCTGGGGTCTGCGTGTGACACCCAACCCGTACCCAGGGTGAAGCTTCCACGGCTGAGGAGCTTCCATAGGAGTCTGAGGCGGGCAGCGGGGCGTAAGGGGAGCCAGCCTAGTTGGCTCAAGGCTGCTAGCAAGCCCTTCAGTGGGGAGATCTACCTCCAACAGCCTCCTCCTCAACAGCCCTCTTGGGGAAGAAGAGCCCAGCTGCTCCCTCGCTGTGCATCCAAGAGTGGAGCCCAAGCCCCAGCTGTGGTTTCCACTCTGCCGCCCCGTCCAGTCTTCCCGCCTGCCTTGGCCTCTTTTTCACAGGGCCACACCAAATGGGGCAGGGGCCACTCCACCATTGCCAGAGGAGAACGTCTGGGAAGCTTCCACGGAGGCACTGCCCTCCCGGCTCCAGAAGCCCAGGCTCCCTTGCAGTGGCTCCTTGAAAAAGGGACAGCCAGCACGAGCCCCCAAAGCTCTCTCCTCTGCTTGAATGTCACTGTGGGCAGTGTGCCTCTTCCCCGCCTTTCCACCATAGACTTAGGTTCAGGCTGTCCCTGGTGAGAGCAAGGTGGCTCCAGAAGAAGAAGTGTAAATCATAGACTTGGGCTTGTAGGAAGAATTAGAACTTTTTTTTTTTTTTTTTGTCTTTTCCACTAGCACAATTTATTTCCTGCTCCCACACTTCTGCACATTTCTGCACAGGGGGCCTCCTGGGGTACCTTGACCTGCCAGCCCTTCCTGAAGATGCTGCGTCGTAACGTTTGGCCTAGAATAGGGAACAGAGGGCTGGCTTGGGGCGGCGGCAGTGGGATGCAGGAAGCAAACGGTATTTTAAACCTAAGCTGCTTAGGGGCATAACTCTTCCTCATTTGGAAAGTCTTTTTTTTTTTTTTTTTTTTTAAACTTGGGTCCTCGAATGGTGGAATTGCTCACTCTTCCCTGGGAGGAAAGTCAGGTCCAGATGGTGTCATCCATTTCCCATCCAGTCTGGCAAGATCATAGGAAGGGCCAGCTGGTGGCTTCCTTGTTATTATAAAGGTTATTTAATTAATTTATTTTTTTTTTTGAAAAGGAGCTTCGCTCTGTCGCCAGGCTGCAGTGCAGTGGCATGATCTTAGCTCACTGCAACCTCCGTCTCCTGGGTTTAAGCAATTCTCCTGCCTCAGCCTCCCAAGTAGCTGAGATTACAGGCACGTACCAGTGTGCCTGGCTAATTTTTGTATTTTTAGTAGAGAAGGGGTTTCACCATGTTGGCCAGGCTGGTCTTGAACTCCTGACCTCAGGTGATCCACCTGCCTTGGCCTCCCAAAGTGTTGGGATTACAGGCGTGAGCCACTGAGCCTGGCCTAATATTTTTTTTTAACGTTCTATTGATTAAAGTTTTGAAATTTCGAGAGGCCAGATGGGAGCCAAATAATATGGCCCTTTTGGTTTTCTTTTAATGAGACCAGGTTTGGGAGATACCTTGGAGAGACCTGAGATGGTGAAGCTGTCTGCTGGGTACCCTGGGACCTATTGCCCAGAGGGCTTGGCAAGCCGTGAGTACTTTCATCCTCCTTCCTACAGGGAGTATTGCCTCTGTTTTTCCAGAAGATTCTTGTAATGGTTTCTGTAGGACCGTGCACTTCATAGGCTTCAATTAAAATTGGACTCAGCTTGTGGGTGGAGAGACTAAAGCCTTGTGAAGACGTTTGATCCTGCAAGTCCTCAAAGTCTCCTGTTCCCCCAGGGGCGGCTGGGCACACGAATGTGGAGAGCAGCATTGAAGATGTGCTGTCCTCTTTCCAGATCCTGCTGCCTGGGGACCAGCAGTGAGGCCCTCTTCCTGCAGAAGGGCACTCTCAGTCTTGCTGGGTTGGAGGAGGAAGCCACGGGGGGTGGTGGGCTGCAAAGGGCTGGGCACAGAGAGGGACCTGGCAAGGTGACTGAGGGAGGTGACTGGGCTCAGGCTGGCACCTGTCCCACCTCACTGTCAGCCAAGCAGATGGAGAGGTGGGTGCTCTGCCCACTGCAGCCACCTGCCCTGTGGCCTCGGCTGTGCCCGTTTCTGCTCTGGGTCTGCCAGCAGGAGCTCAGCCCTCATCCTCATGTTCATCTAGTGAGGCGGGGGTAGGCGGTCAACCCAAGCAGGTGTGGGTGCAGAAGAAGCAGCCGCAGGTGTGAGGCCATTGCAGCGAGGGGCCCTGCCCTGACTCCAGGAACTCCCACGGGCTGTTAAGAGTCTCTCCAGGTTGTCGCCATTTCACTTCCGCCTGCAGTTGGGCATGGGCTGTGTACGGAACACACATTAGACCCTGGGGAGCAAAAAGGAAACAAAAACAAGAAATGTGTCTGCTCTCAAGGATATTATTAAAATGGTGAGAGGCCGGGCGTGGTGGCTCACGCCTGTAATCCCAGCACTTTGGGAGGCCGAGGCAGGCAGATCATGAGGTCAGTAGATCGAGACCATCCTGGCTAACACAGTGAAACCTCATCTCTACTAAAAATATTTTTTAAAAAAATTAGACAGGTGTGGTGGCAGGCGCCTGTAGTCCCAGCTACTTGGGAGGTTGAGGCAGGAGAATGGCATGAACCCGGGAGGTGGAGCTTGCTGTGAGCCGAGATCGTGCCACTGCACTCCAGCCTGGGAGACAGAGCGAGACTCCATCTCAAAAAAATAAATAAATAAATAAAATAAATAAAATGGTGAGAAAACACAAATCTACCCACGAAATGGCCTGAGAACAAAACACACCCAGTGGCCGTGATATTCACGCTACTTAAACCAGAAGGCTTCGAATGGGCACAGTGCAGTGGGGCTGAGGGGGCTAATCAGAGGAGACATTAAATGTTCAAGAACACTAGCATGCAAGAACAACTGTGACCCAGGGAGACATTTGCTACCAAGTATACTGCGGGGCCCCACCACCCCGGAAATGCGCATCAGCAGGTACTAAGGAAGACCAGGCCACAGCTCCCTGAGGTCGCGCTGTGTGAACTCACCAGCTGCAGTTACCAGGAAAGCTTGTTAAAAAGGGCAGGTTAGGAGGCCCCAGGCCTACAGGTTCTGATTCAGTAAATCAGCGTGGGCCCAGACCTGCATTTTAAGGAAGGGCCACAGGTGGCTGTGCTGTAGGAGGGGCTGAAACCACGCTTTTTTGTTTTGAGTCTCGCTCTGTCGCCCAGGCTGGAGTGCAGTGGCGTGATCTCGGCTCACTGCAGCCTCTGCTTCCCGGTTTCAAGTGATTCTCGTGCCTCAGTCTGCCAAGTAGCTGGGATAACAGGTGCCCACCACCATGCGGCTAATTTTGTATTTTTAGTAGAGATGAGGTTTCACCATGTTTGCCTGGCTGGTCTCGAACTCCTGGCCTCAAGTGATCTACCTGCCTCGGCCTCCCACAGGGCTAGGATTACAGGCGTGAGCCACCGTGCTCAGCCGAAACCATACTTCTTCTTCTTTTCTTTCTTTCTTTTTTTTTTTTTTTTTTTGTTGAGACAGTTTCACTCTCGTCACCCAGGCTGGAGTGTAATGGCACGATCTTGGCTCAATGCAACCTCTGCTCACTGCAACCTCTGGGTTGAAGTGAGTCTCCTCTCTCAGCCTCCCTAGTAGCTGGGATTATAGGCGCATGCCACCACACCGGGCTAATTTTTGTATTTTTTTTTGAGACGGAATCTCGCTCTGTCGCCCAGGCTGGAGTGCAGTGGCGCGATCTTAGCTCACTGCAAGCTCCGCCTCCCGGGTTCAGCCATTCTCCTGCCTCAGCCTCTCCGAGTAGCTGGGACTGCAGGTGCCCGCCACCACGCCCTGCTAATTTTTAAAAATATTTTTAGTAGAGACGGGGTTTCACCGTGATCTCGATCTCCTGACCTCATGATCCGCCCGCCTCGGCCTCCCAAAGTGCTGGGAAAACAAGTGTGAGCCACTGCGCCCAGCCTAATTTTTGTATTTTTAGTAGAGATGAGGTTTCACCATGTTGGCCAGGCTGGTCTCGAACTCCTGACCTCAGGTGATCTGCCCACCTCGGCATCCCAAATTGGTAGGATTACAGGCGAGAGTCACCACGCCCGGCCTCGAAACCACACTTCTAAGAAACTTGCTCTTAGTTGTTCTTAGGAAGGCACCACGGCCCTTCCCTGCAGCAGCCCCAGGAAGTACTGCACATCAGGTTTCTCTTGGGGAACTCCGCTCCAGGGCAGTAGAGGCACAAGCTGCATTGCATCATATCACACAAACACGCCACAGGCCACACAAACCACATCACACACGCCACAGGCCACACACACCACAGGCCACACACACAACACACAACCCACAGCCCGCACCATCACACAAAACACATCACACCACAACCAACACCCCACCAAATCACAACCACACTCACACATCACACACACAAGCCACACACACAAGCCCCACACACACATCACACAAGCCATACACACATATCACACACACATCACACACACACACCACAAGCCACACACACATCTCACACACACCACATACACACACCGCAGACCACAAACCACACACAAGCCACACACACATCACACACACCACAAGCCACACATACCACAAGCCACACATATCACAAGCCTTGCAGGCCCGCGGGTCTCCCTCAGCTCCAGGGAGGCGCCGGCCTCGGCCTGCCATCTTCTCGCCGGTCCCAGGCCCTCTCTCTGCCCACGGCCACCCTGCCTCCCTCCACCTGAGCCCTGTCAGGTCCTGTCTCCAGAGCTCAGGGAGATGCCGTGGGGGAGGAAGGAGAGGGGCAGTCAATTCTGCAAAGCATCTTCTAGAAAGGGGCCACAGAGTCCGCCGGTCAAGGTCTGTGGGCACCCAGGCACCGTGGGCTGAGGGTCTCTGGCCGCTTGGCAAACACCTCACAGCTCTCGAGCCCACGGGAGCAGGTGAGAAACAGTTGCATTTTTTTTACCCACAACTCCCCATGTTACAGGAAACTAGTGGTCATCCGCCTCCATGTCCTCGGTGAGGAAGGGACAGCTGTGTTAGTGTGGCCCTGGAGCCTTTGGGGCGACCCTAGCAGGGCCACAGAGCTTCAAGGTGAGACAGAAAAAGGTGCCTTCTCACGCCTGGGCTTCCAGGTTCTCCACGGGAGTGGGTTTGGCCTGGGCTGTGTGCTCCACCTGGGGGCTGTCCCAGGCTGGGCCAGTGCTGCCAGGGTGTGAAGGGGACACGGGGCCCGACTGCTTCTGCTTTGCTCACAGCTCTCAGCACCTCAGGAGCCAGAACCCCTTAGTGTGTGGTGGGGACGGCGTGGGGGGGGGTGGCGGGCAGGGGTGTGGGGGGTGGCGGGGAGGGCCAGGCCTGGTCAGAAGCCAGGAGGCGAGCCAGGCCCGAGGCTGACACCAGCTGGCTGTGGGCTCCAGCCAGGAGCAGGTGGCCATGAGGAGCCAGGCTCCCTGCCCCTCCTCAAAAGGGCCCCGCAGGAGCCCTGGCACATTTCCCAGTGCCAGCTGTGCAGCCCAGCCCGGAGTCTGGGCCCAGGAGGGCCCGCAGCACCTGCAGCTGCCTGGGGACCACATGCGTGACTGGCTGGCCACGTGCTCATCCTGCCTCTCTCCTCCGCCTGGCTTCGCGCCACCTGCCTGTCCTCAGGGACAAGCGTGCCCATCTGACACCTCAGCGCCTGCCCATTCCCCGGGACCAGGCCATCTGGCCTCGCTGCTGCCTCTGCTCCGTGCAACCCCCACGCCCCAGCCCGTTGCCTCCTGCTCCAGCCTCCGCTAGGACTATACTGTGCACCCATCAGGGTGTCCTTGGTACCTGGCTGGCAGGCTGTGCCCAGCCAGGAAGTCCTCCTGTAAGCTCTCCATGCATCTCGGTGCCAAGGAGCACAGCCCTCAGCATGGAGGTGGCCGTGGAGGGGATTATCAGAGTGCAGGGGCCCAGCTCTCCCTTGTCAGGCCACCATCAGGCCTTCCTGTGACCCTCCCAATGGTGTGAACTCTTGTCTCCACTTTGACCAGAGGCTGGAAGAAGAGTCTGACTCAAGCAGGGAACAGGAGGTGCAGGGAGGGTTAGAGGAGCCAGCCTGAGGGGGAAGCCAGGAGGAAACAAGCCCCCCAGCAGCGCTGCCAGGGGGCCTCCTGTTGCAGCAGTGTCCTGAGGCCACACTTCTAGAAAGGCCTTGGACGCCAGCACCAGCAGGGCCCGGGCACTCACAGGCCCACTCTGGGCTTCTGGGCCATCTGTAAAACAAGACAGTCCAATTGTTTGATCTCCAAGACCACTTCTAAGTTTTTCTGAGCTGTGACACAGACAAAATCTCACCGAAAACCTGAAGGAGCTGGAAAAGCCAACGCTACTGGCATGGGGTGCTTCATATTATAAACCACACCTGTGTGTGGGGCGGGCCACAGAGCTGGCTTCACAGGCCTGCAGACTGCACTCTCATGGGCCCTCAGGAGGGCCCTGTGCTGGGTGTAATGCCCTGCTGTGGCTGCCTTGAAATTCTTGAACAGAGGGCCCCACATTTTCATTTTGCTCTGGTTCTCTCGCAAATGATGTAGTTGGCGCTGGCTAAAAATACTTGGAATCTTCCTCCAGAAGCACTGTGGACACGTCTACAATGTTTTTGCTCTGCAGGATTTATTGAACATTTCATTTCCAGTGCCTGGGGAAGGGACAGAAGATGAATCAATTGGCTGGGCGCGGTGGCTCACGCCTGTAATCCCAGCACTTTGGGAGGTCGAGGTGGGCAGATCATGAGGTCAGGAGTTTGAGACCAGCCTGACCAACATAGTGAAACCTCGTCTCTACTAAAAATACAAAAATTAGTTGGGCATGGTGGCGTGTGCCTGTAGTCCCAGCTACTCGGGAGGCTGAGGCAGGAGAATCGCTTGAACCTGGGAGGCAGAGGTTGTAGTGAGCCGAGATCGCTCTACTGCAGTCCAGCCTGGGAAACAGCGAGACTCTGTCTAAAAAAAAAAAAAAAAAAAAAGATGAACCACTTAAGGAAGTGCTTGGTGACAGTAAGAAGTTTCAAGGGAATTGATGAGTCCTCCATCTGCAGCAGTGACCATCCCCAGAGTCAGGTGTAGCCAAGGCTCTGTGGGCTTATTTAGACATCTCCTGCAGGGTTGGACTGCTGCTTTTGATTCATAGCCATCCTCTTCTTCCTTTGTGTTAGATTCTTAGCTGGACACGGCCACAGAGAACCAAAATTACTTTGCCCAGGTTCCCTTGCAGCTACAAGTGTTCACGTGATCAAGTGCTGGCCACACGGGATGTACGTGGAAGCATCTGCCACCACTCAGGAACCTTCCTTCAGAAACAGCTGGTGTGGGCCTGGTGCAGTGGCTCACACCTGTAATCCAAACACTTTGGGAGGCTGAGGCAGGAGGATTATTTGAGCCTGGGAGTTCAAGACCAGCCTGGGCAATAAAGCAAGAACCCCATCTTTACAAAAAATACAAAAATTAGCCGGACATGGTGGCATGTGCCTGTGGTCCCATCTACTCCAGAGGCTGAGGCAGGAGCATCACCTGAGCTCAGGAGGTCGAGGTTTGCAGTCAGCCGTGATTGTGCCACTGCACTCCAGCCTGGGTGACAGAATGAGACCTTGTCTCAAAAAACAAAATATAAAATTTAAATTTAATTAATTTTTTTTTTGAGATGGAATTTCGCTCTTGTTGCCCAGGAGGAGTGCAGTGGTGCGATCTTGGCTCACTGCAACCTCCACCTCTCGGGTTCAAGCAATTCTCATGCCTCACCCTCCCGAGTAGCTGGGATTACAGGTGCCCACCACCATGCCCGGCTAATTTTTGTATTTTTAGTAGTGACGGGGTTTCACCATGTTGGCCAGGCTGGTCTTGAACTCCTGACTTCGGGCAATCTGCTTGCATCGGCCTCCCAAAGTATTGGGATTACAGGTGTGAACCACTGCGCCTGGCCAAATTTTTGTTTTTTTAAACAAAGAGCTGGTTTACATCCTTCCTTCTGAGTTGTATTTTTGATCTATAACTTAGCAGGAAAGTTTTAAACCCTTAAGACTAAAGGAGTCAGAAAAACATGTTATTTGTTGTATCAATTCACAGTAGAAATTTTCGTTGAGTGAACTGGTTGCTTTTTACTTTTTTGTTTTTTAATCCTGAATATTCTTTTCTTTTCTTTTTCTTTTTGGGACAGAGTCTTGCTCTGTCACCCAGGCTGGAGTGCAGTGGCACCATCACAGCTCACTGCAGCCTTGACCTCCCAGGCTCAAGTGATCCTCCCACCTCAGCCTCCCTGGTAGCTGGGACTACAGGCATGCACCTCCCCAACAGGGTCTTCTTGCCATGTTGCCCAGGCTGGTTTCGAATTCCTAGGTGCAAATGATCTGCCTGCCTCCACCTCCAAGTGTTGGGATTACAGGCCTGAGCCACCGTGCCCGGCCTTCATTCTGAATATTCTTGACATGGTTGCCTTTTAATGTTCAGTTTTTCAAACGGGAAGTTGAGACTAGTGTCCCAACTCTAAAGGTGATGCTCGAGGAGGGGAGCAGGTAATAAGCAAAATCTCAGGTAGGTGCAGAGAGGAAGAACTGAGCAGAGCGAGGGTGGTGGTGGTGTGTGTGTGTGTGTGTGACAGGGGCACCACTGTAGGGTGGCAGGAAAGGGCATAAAGAGGTACTTGAGCAGAGACCTTACTGAGGACCGGAGAGGAGACAGCTGAGGGAAAGGCACTCCAGGAAGAGGGGATACGTTCCAGTTCTTCTGCCAAAAGTAAAGCTTTCCTCCTTAAGGTTCAGACTCACATTTCCAACTCTCTGTTATCTCCACGTGGATGTTCCAAAGCCGCTCAAATGCAACCCATTTAAAATTTCTCTTCTGCTGCAAACCGGTTCCTCTTCCTCATTGCTCTATTGCTGGTATTTGTGCCACCCTCTTCCTAGTCACCTAGATACATGCACTGAGCTCCCAAGTTGTGACCATTTGTCTTCCACAAATGCTCTCCAGTCTTTTTTTTTTTTGCCACCTCTGCAGTCCAGGCCCTGGATGACTGCAGGGGCCTCCTCATGGGTCTCCCCAGCTGCTCCAGCTCTGCCTCCAACTCCCCAACTGCTCCAGCTCTGCTCTTCTTCAGGACTGCAGTCGGTCATCTCCCTTCAGCACTCTTTCAGTTAATGCTGTGCTCAAAAAGCTCCAGAGTCTCTTGGAGTAAAGTCAGAAATCCTGAGTCCAGCACCTGAGGCCCCCTCTTCCTTCCAGTGCTATCTGCCTATGCTCCTCTAAACCCATCTCAGTTTGGATTCTTTGCAGTTTTCTAAAGACATCTCTTCCTTTCCTGTCTTGAGCCTGCTTCTTCCTCCTACTGAAATCCAAATATCACCTTTTTATTTTTGAGATGGAGTCTCACTCTGTCACCCAGGCTGGAGTGCAGTGGCATGATCTCAGCTCACTGCAGCCTCCGCCTCCTGAGTTCAATAGATTCTCCTGCCCCAGCCTCCTGAGTAGTTGTGACTACAGATGTGAGCCACCATGCCCAGCTAATTTTTTTGTCTTTTTAGTAGAGACAGGATTTCACCATATTGGCTGGCCAGGCTGGTCTCAAACTCCTAACTTCAGGCCTCCCAAAGTGCTGGGATTACAGGTGTTTGTCACCACTGCACCTGGCCCAAATGTCACCTTTTTAATGAAGTCTCTCCTGTCAGCTTCCCACCCAGCAGCACCTTCTCTCCCTTTGACCTATAATTTGCACCACAATATTTTTTCTGGAGCTTTTCAATTATAAAAGATATATAACATTGAAAAGTACTTCAAAAAGAAAAGAAAAGAAAACGTAAGGACAATCATGCATATTCCCACTTCAACAAGTGAGTTCACATTTGGATATTCTCTCCTAGTCCTTGGTGATATGCATGCATATTTTTACATAATTGTAATCACAGTAGACATACAACTTTGATTTGTTTTCACTTCTATCCAACATTTCCCCATCTTTCCACATAGTCTTTTCAGAGCTGCAGAGAGTTTTAAAAAGAGGTCAAAATAAAAATCCTTAAGTGATTATAACATCTCAAGATCGTATCTCCTAGAGTTTACATATAATTTATTATTATTTTTTTGAGATGGAGTTTCACTCTTGTTGTCCAGGCTGGAGTGCAATGGTGTGATCTTGGCTCACTGCAACGTTTGCCTCCTGGGTTCAAGCGATTCTCCTGCCTCAGCTTCCCGAGTAGCTGGGATTACAGGCGTGCACCACCACACCCAGCTAATTTTTGTATTTTTAGTAGAGATGGGGTTTCACCATATTAGCCAGGCTGGTCTCGAACTCCTGACCTCAGGTGATCCACCTGCCTCGGCCTCCGAAAGTGCTGGGATTACAGGTTTGAGCCACCCCGCCTGGCCTACATAGAATTTATTAAACCCTCTTATTACTGGACATTTGGATGGGTTTTATTTTTAGCTATCATAGACTGGAAGCTATTTGAAAGAAAGGATAGATCTTACGTTTTCCTTGTATTCCTAGCATCTGGCAAAATACTTCAATCAGTATTTATTGGATTGACTGGGCGTGGTGGTGGACATCTGTAATCCCAGCTATTCAGGAGGCTGAGACAGGAGAATCGCTTGAACCGAGGAGGCGGAGGTTGCAGTGAGCAGAGACTGTGCCACTGCACTCCAGTCTGGGCAACGGAGCAAGACTCTGTCTCAAAAAGAAAAAAACATTGGATGTATGGGTAAATAAATGAATAAGCACTCACGACAGACACCTTTAGGCATAACTATTTTTTTCTGTTGAATATTTTCCTAAGGTAAATTTTCCTGAGATCAATGAGACAAAGAGCATTAATTTTTTTTTGACACTGTACATTATGGCAGATTGTATTTTCCAAAAATGGTCACACCAATAAATATTCCATCTGACGTGCTGTGATGTGGCACACTCCTCCACTGAGTGGTAGGGGTCTGTGTTCTTTCCCCTTGACATTGAGCAGTTCTTTGTAGCTGCCTTGACCAACAGAATGCAGTGAAGAAACATGGTACTTCCAAAGCTAAGTTACAAATAAAAGGCAATATGCTTCTGCCTCTCTCTCTCTCACTTTCTCAGGACACTGGCCCTAAGAACTCAGCCACCATGTTATGAGGAAGCCCAGGCCCTGTGTGGAGGCCAAGTGTGGGTGTTCCACCAATATCTCCAGTTAGGCTCCCAGTCAGTAGCTTGCATCAACTGCCAGACATGTGAACCTGCAGACATTGTGGAGCAGACAGGAGCTGTCCCCACTGGGTCCTGTCTGAATTTCTGGCCCACGGAGAGAGGTACTAAATGGTTATTGTGGTTTTGGGGTGCTTTGTTTAAAGAATTCACGCAGACCATTCAACTGGAAGCAGAGTGTCATACTGAATTTAATTTTGAGATGGAAGCCACGTAACACACCTTCTCAAACCGCCAGGTTTGGGGCCTGGCAGCTTAGGTTCAGATTTCCGTCTGCCAAGTCTTTCCCGAGTCAGGGGACTCCTCAGGCTGTACCGTGGATGACACTCCTCCCCACTAGGAACACAAGGGGCCTTTCTTTGGAGGTGGAGCTCATTAAGCTGGTGCCTGTATTCTGGGCCAAAACTATCACAGAGCTGCCTGATTCCAGTCTCCACACCATGTGTTTGAGAAAGAATCATGCCTGGCTGCTGCTCCTGAGAAAACAAGTTTTGCCCCCAATGGAGCTGATCACCACCTTCTAACTTTCCTCCTATGGGATGCAGTGCATGAAAGCAGAGTCTGATTCGGGATTGTTATTTTTTCCTTCAAGTTTAGAAATGGGAAAGGAAAGAGACTGTGTTTTCTTGGTATACCAGAAAGCCCAGTCTTCAGGCTACAAGGGTGCTACTGTCTATGACTGGGGAATGAATGGCCAGGTCTCAGGAAGGGAAGGACAGAGGGAGCAGGAGGGACAAAGCTGGGCTAGCACAGTTGGGGTGGGTGGGTGTCAAGGCCATGAAGATCTGTAGCTCAGTGTGATCCAAGGAAGAGACAGTTGCTTTACAGTGCCAAAGGGGCCACTTCCTACTTTTATACTAATTTGCTTTTTTCCTTCACCTAAAAGCAGTCCATTCATTATTTTCACTTTGAGCTTCTCAATTACCTCTAGGTATGAAGGGTATCTTATCACTTACTATTTTTTTTAAGAGACAGGGTCTCACTATGTTGCCCAGGCTGGTCTCCAACACCTGATCTTAAGTGATCCTCCTGCCTTGGCCTCCCAAAGTGCTGGGATTACAGGCGTGAACCACAGCATCCAGCCCATCTTATTTTTTCAGAAATCAGTGTAGGGCTGGGTGTGGTGGCCCATGCTTATAATCCCAGCACGTGGATCGCTTGAGGTTAGGAGTTCGAGACCAGCCTGGCCAACATGGTGAAACCCCATCTCTATTAAAAAATACAAAATTAGATGGATGTGGTGGCAGGCATCTGTAATCCCAGCTACTTGGGAGGCCGAGGCATGAGAATTGCTTGAACCTGGGAGGCAGAGGTTGCAGTGAGATGAGATCACACCACTGCACTCCAGCCTGGGTGACAGAGCGAGACTCCGTCTCAAAAAAAAAAAAAAAAAAAAATCAGTGTGAGAGACTAGTTGTTCCGCCCCAATTAATGACAGAGCTTAGTCCTCCCACTGAATGCTCAGTGCACTGAGGCCAGTGGCTGTTCTAGCCAGATTGATTTTGAAATACTCATTTTGGTTTGGGGCACAAAAGGATTTACATACAAATCTCATCCACAGTAGTGCCTGGGACTGCTTGCATGCAAGTTTGCTAAGAAATATCCTCAGGGTCGCTGCTGTCCCCTGTGGGGCGGCAGGGCTGTGGTGCTGTTCTCCACACCCATCCTGCTGTTAGACTCTCCTTCCTAACTCCCACTGAGGTGCCGCCTCTGTAGAATCCATAACCTGTCCCATCCCAGGTCAATGCAGTTCAGTGTGAAAACATTATTATTGATGAACATCCAGGGATCAAATTATAATGTGGCTCAGAGCTAACACCTAACAATCCTGCACACCCAGCAGAAAGCTACTGGCATACCCAGTGAGATACGGCAGTGTCACTGGGGTCCAAGAGGCATAGGTGCTGATTGTACAAAGCCCTCTCATTCTAACTGGGCAGACAAAGCCTCACATGGGTCCTTCCCTGAAGCCTTCCTGCCAGAGAGCCCAGCTGTGTGCTGCTTATCCTTGAAGACTTTTGACCTCATCCACGGTCCAGGGACAGCTGTGACTAAAGCCACCCAGAAGGACAGGTAGGCCAGCCAGCCCCTGCCGGTCCCCACCACTGGTCCTTGCAGCATTTGGGACAATGTTGTGCTGCTGCACATAAGTGCAGTGCCCTCACCCTCAGCTTACTAAGGAAGACCCCCAGAAGCACTGGAATGAGTTTCATCATTTTCCTAACACCTTTACTTTTCAAGCAGTCCCCCTGCTGCAGCTGTCCAGGCCCAGGAGTGCTTCCTCCTTCTTAGGTCTAGCCACAAAAGGAAAGCCAGTGTGCTTGGAAGGATCAAAAGGTGTCCTTTGGAGGAGAACGTGAGGCTTTCCCAAAAGGCAGTTTTAGCCATTGACAAGTATACTTGAACAGCAGCACAGCTCAGACTAGTAAGAAACTCAGTTCTTGTGCAAGGATAAGACAAGACATGAGGACCTACTGTTCGACTAAATCCATTCATGTAGCTGTTGAGTGCCAAAGGAGGGGCACAGATCTAATCACTCAAGGGGAGAAATGACTGCCATCTGGAGTGGTCAGGACTAGCTCCAAATAGCAGGTTTAATTAGAGTGAAGTCTCAATGCAGGGGAAGACAGTAGATTGGGAGGGGGCATCCCCAGAGAGTGATCAGGATGAGGAGAAGGTAGCATAGAGAGAACCCAGCAAGCAGTGAGCAGCCTGCACTGGCTGGAGCCAAGGGTTTAGGTGTATGAGGCCAGGTTGGGGCCAGATTGTGTGGAGCTTTAAATGTCAGGCTAAGGAATTTATCAGGGGGATGAAATGATCAAACAGGTGTTCTAGGAAGATGAATTTGAAGAGAATGTGCAGGATGAATTGGAAAATCTGGAAGCATGGCAACAATTCGAAGGCTGTGAGATTAATTAGGCTGTTGCAGTAGTCCTGTGTGGGTTGATAAGGGTGTAAATGAGCATAGTGGTGGCAGAAATGGAAAAAGTACAGCTGCAAGAGACATTGTTAAGAAAGAATGGATGAGGTTTGCTGCCTGATTGGATTGGGGACCCAGGGAGCTCCAGGAATCAAAAGATAACACCAGAATTTTGAGCATGGGTAACTGGTAGTACAATGAACAGAAAAAGGGATGTAAGTAGAGGAAGCTGATTTGAGCAGATGTGAACTCAGTTCCAGACACGGAGTTCACAGAATATCCAAGGGGAAATGTCTGACAGGTGGATGGAAATCAACACTACACCTCAGGAGAGACATTATGCTTGATGATGAATTTGGGAGTCAAAGGCAGAGAGGTGATAAATGAAGTGGAATGAATGAGATCTCTAAGGAAAAGCATATACAGTCAATCAGAGGACCGAAGACTGACCTTTGAGGAATGTGTGCATTTCAATGTGCGCATTTCTATTACAAAGCTGTCTAGAAAGGGCTGGGCGCAGTGGCTCATGCCTGTAATCCCAGCGCTTTGGGAGGCCAAGATGGGCGGATCATGAGGTCAGGAGTTCAAGACCAGCCTGGCCAACATGGTGAAACCCCGTCTCTACTAAAAATACAAAAATTTGCCGGGCGTGGTGGCAGGTGCCTGAATCCCAGCTACTCGGGAGGCTGAAGCAGGAGAATTGCTTGAAACCAGAAGGCAGAGGTTGCAGTGAGCTGAGTGTAGTGAGCTGAGATCGCGCCACTGCACTCCAGCCTGGGCAATAAGAGTGAAACCCCATCTCAAAAAAAAAAAAAAAAAAAAAAAAAAGCAAGTGCCACCCCACATGCTGCATGTCTTTACTGTTAAAATACAAAATATCAGTGTCAAGAATATTTTAGTTTGAGAAAGCCACACAACATAACATTTGTATGTCTCAGTAGAAACTAAATTATAAACACCTAATATGCCTCTAAAAGAAATCTGGCTTAAGGATGATATTTATAGACAAAGAAAAGGATAAATGATGAAGTGAATGTAATCTAGAAGATTAGTGGATCTGATCCCACAAGAAGTCAAGCAATCAAAGAAAAACTTGTGACATATATCCTGTAAATAACATTTGATCAGAGATATTAGTAGACATTTATTCATTTTAACACAAGGACTAAAAAAATTGCCTTATTTGCAGTGCACTGTCTTCCTGAGGGGTGAATTCAAATGAATCTACCAAAGTATTTTTAATAAAAGCTATATTTAAGTACAAACTGGCTCAAATATTTGGGAAGAAAAGCTAATATAGGAAAGCTACCCAGAGTACAGTAATCCACACTAGACTTATTAATAGCATGCAAACAAAACATCTTTTTAAGTGTGTATCCCTATGTATATATTTACTGTAGACTGTAGTTTTTTGATAGTCACTTTAAAAATATTAGAGCTTTGAATTTTTAGACTAAAAGCTATCTAAGTCCTATAAAGAAAAAAAGACATTTTGTCTTATGTATTGTTAAAATTTTTCTCCACAGTGCTTTTAATAAAGTATATGCAACTATATAGTTTAACAGCATAACAATTGTTATTCCAAGACATCTTCAGTAACTTTTGAAATAGCGAATTTAAATTTTAACATGTTCTTATATTTAACATGTTTGATATTTTCTTCTAGAATATCATAGCAAATAAATATTTAACACACACCAAAAGTACTTAAAAGGTAAGAAGCTCCTTTCCTTTGGACATCAACTTTTAAAAACACGTACAACTTTTTAAAAGACAGAATTTACAAAGACAGAACTGTACTGACTTAAATTTGGAATTTACTAATTACCAGGGATACTTTAGTGAGTCTGCATATGTGTATTATTAATACATCTTAAACCATACTGCAGATAACAAAAAAAAGATACTTACACTTCTCTTCCAGAGAGTAATGACTGTATTCAAAGTCTGAGGGAATGACAAAATGGGATGCACATCTAATACTGATACACAGTTCTTCAGAAAAGACTAGTTTCAGCTGTTTCCAGGTTTACAGAAGATGATGGAAGCAGTCTCTAATATGTTAATCAAGAAAATATATGCAATTGCCAGCTACTATATATATATACAGAAAATAAAGATGGTGAGTCAAACAAAACATACAAACTTGGTAACTTCTCACCCTCCAGATATTTTGAACATATTTAAAAAATTTAAACAGATAGGATACCACTGTGATCTTAAAAAGAGAACTTTAAAAATAACACATTATGGAATAGTAAAACTGAGTTGCTAAAACCAAAGTGGTAAACAGTTTTCTTGATGTCCTCACACTCTTTTTTGTTTTGTTTTGTTTTTTTTTTTTTTTTGAGACGGAGTCTTGCTCTGTCCCCCAGGCTGGAGTGCAGTGGCGCAATCTCGGCTCACTGCAAGCTCTGCCTCCCGGGTTCACGCCATTCTCCTGCCTCAAACTCCTGAGTAGCTGGGACTACAGGCGCCCGCCAACACGCCCGGCTAATTTTTTGTATTTTTAGTAGAGACGGGGTTTCACCGTGTTAGCCAGGATGGTCTCGATCTCCTGACCTCGTGATCCACCCGCCTCGGCCTCCCAAAGTGCTGGGATTACAGGCTTGAGCCACCGCGCCCGGCTCTCACACTCTTAACTAAAACCCAAATTAAAACTACCAGCTAAATTTAATCCAAGTATTGACTTTTTAAATGTCAATACTTCCAAACCTCCTTTAATAATATTTTAAAATATACATAAACATAATACATTACTTAAGAGTTAATCTCATTTCTTTGAATGTGGGCTTTGGCCTAACTTGCAGAATGCTGGGGAAACATTAAGAAAAAGAACTAAATCAGCAATTTTCTTACTTTCTAAGTATACTATTAAAGTAACTGAGGCTGGGCGCAGTGGCTCATGCCTCTAATCCCAGCACTTTGGGAGGCCGAGGTGGGTGGATCACCTGAGGTCAGGAGTTCGGGACCAGCCTGGCCAACATGGTGAAACCCCATCTCTACTAAAAATACAAAAATTAGCTGGGCGTGGTGGTGCGTGCCTGTAATCCCAGCTACTCAGGAGGCTGAGGCAGGAGAACTGCTTGAGCCTGGGAGGCCGAAGTTGCAGTGAGCCAAGATCGTGCCACTGCACTCCAGTCTGTGTGACAGAGACCCTCTCTCTCAAAAAAAAAAAAAAAAAAAAAAAAAGACTGAAAAAAATGTTTTTGTAGTACAAGAATCAGGTAGATGATTCTCATTTGGGGGTTATAATGAAAAAAAGACTCAAAATCTATTTCATTAAGGGGAATGGCACTATTTTGAGTCAATAAAAATCTGAAGGGTTGCAGTTTTGTAGTCAACTGAAATTTCTGAAAAGTGATATAAAATTAAAAGCAATGTCTCGATATAGAAGATACAGGACATATTTTTACAATTACATTTCATAACAGCTACATTTTTTGTTAAATCTAAAGAGTCTGTAACATACACCCATGTGTATTTTATTTCTGAAGAGTCAGTGGCTCAGAAATGTTTAGTTTCGACTTCCGGTTCAGTGAAATAGTCCAAATGCCGGAATTAAATATATGACTTGCTACTTGCCAAAGATCCACAATATATTCACACCAGATAGACCAAGATTAACTCTCCTATAAAGAGAAAAAAAATTTTTATTAGAATTGGTTGCCAAGCATTTAAGGTCTTTTTCTAATAACAAAAATCTTTATGATTAATACATGTTTAATTGATATTTAATGTGATTCTGCAATGAATTATGTTATACATGGTTTATCAGGTGAATTCCAGTAACAGTAATTACTTTCTTAACTATGCTTAAACCCAAATTTATAATAAATAGATTTATGGAGTGTTGAGAGTTAGTTTTTCAGTAAACAAGAACTATTACACCAGGTAATAGCTAACAGAATAATTTTAACAAGCAAGATTAAAGTAAAAGTATCAATTATATTTAAAAGATGGAAGATATGGAGATGCTAGCCTCTCAGAGAACTGTATTACTTGATTTGAATTAGGAATTTACTAACTACTGGGGATACTTTACTGAGTTTGCATATGTGTATTATTAATACATTAAATCCTACTGCATATAACAACAACAAAAAAATACATATACTTCTCTTCCAGAGAGTAATGACTGTATTCAAAGTCTGAGGGAATAAGAGGGCTATAAGAGAAAGAAATTACTCACCTAACAAAATAAATCAACAGATAATATCTGAAACTGAAGAATCAAGAGAGCTGTATACCTCTATTATTTGGAACTATGAGAGTAATAACAGAAGAAAAAGCCACTTGGGGAATACAGTCTACTTTGGGAAGCAGACTTGGGGAATACAGGGAATTGCTCGTTTCTGTCATGAACTTTTAGCCCTCTATGACTTTTAAAATTATAAGAATGTATTAACTGGTAAAAAGCTGCCAAAAATGCCTTTCAAAACAGGTAATTTTTATCAACTGTATTTTCCATTTCTTCATACCCGCACCGACACTACAAATGATAAATATCAAATCTGACAGAAAGAAAAGTTAATTTTGACTTGTTTGTACATGAGTCTAAGTATCTTTTTGTGTTTAGGAGCTGTTTGCACACTTTATGAAGAAATCTTTCATACCTTTGTCCATTTTTCTAATAAAATCATATATGTTCTTTATATATAACAAATATAAGCTTGGATTTGCTATATTTGCAAACCCAATTACTACTGCTCATATTATAGCAGAATAATGCTTTGCTTCAGTTTGTCATTTAACTTTAAACTTTATAGTGCCTTTTCCTGAACAGAACATTTAAGTCACTGTGCAGTCAATTCTGTCTAGATTTTTTTTTTTTCCTTTTGCAAGTAGAACATTCATCTGATTCCTGTTACTGCACAAATACCTGGCATTAAATTGATAATGTATTTGGATCAATCTGTGGGTTTATGGTCATAAATCCATATGGACTATATTTGAGCTACTCACTTATTTCTTTTAAGTTATAGGAAAGTTTTTAACTATTTGTTTTAGGATGTATTTAAAAAATTATTCATGTTCGAAAGGTTAATAATTTCCAAGCTTTTCCCCGAGTTTAAAAACACTAGTTTTAGTCTAAAATGCTTAATTTTCCATATATAAGTTGCTCATTAAGAGAAGATAGTGCTTTAAAAATTGTATCAATTTCTTTTGGCCTTTCAGAAAATTTCATTACATTTCAGTAAATGAAAAAGTGCTGCTCCACTAAGCACTTTTTCATTTTAATGCATATGACAGACCGTATATGGCACTCAAACCTCATGCTATCATGACAAACCATTAATGCATCAAAATATCAATTTGGATCCACAGAGGAAAAGATACATTTTCAATTAAAACCAAAAATTAATTGCTTATTTATATTATACAGGTTAAGCACCTACAATCTGAAAATCCGAAATGCTCCAAAACCCAAAACTTTTTGAGTGACATCACGATGCTCAAAGGAAATGCTCACTGTAGCATTCTGGGGATTTTTAGATTAGGGATGCTCAGTAATTACTGCAAATATTCCAAAATCGGAGAAAATCAAATCCGAAACACTCCTGGTTCCAAGCATTTCAGATAAAGAATACTTGACCTGTATTAACAACATATTTATATCAAATTCCATATTCCGTCTAATATATATATGTAAGTATATTTATAACCAAACATTCCTAGACGTTTTAGGGGAAATTTGACATGGGAGAATGTCCAAGATATACCATAAGACTAAAAATTAGATCATGAAGTACTATGTTTGGATACAATACATTTTTAAGCAAAAGAAAGAAAAATAAAGCCAGGTGGAGTGGCTTATGCTTGTAATCCCAGCACGTTAGAAGGCCAAGGCAGGTGGATCACAGCCTGGGCAATATAGTGAGATACTGTCTCTACACATAATTAGAAATTCGTTCTAGTTTATACACTCCTGTGTTATTTAAATACTTGTCTACTGAGTATGCATTATTTTCATAATTTAAAAATAAAAAACCCTGTTAGTTTAGATGCCTCACAAAAGTGAGTTTCCTAATCTTTCTTACATTAAAAAATATATGATAAAAGAAGCTAATAGCTGGGCGTGGTGGCTCACGCCTGTAATTACAGCACTTTGGGAGGCCAGGCAGGCGGATCACCTGAGGTCAGGAGTTTGAGACCAGCCTGGCCAACATGGAGAAACCCCGTCTCTACCAACAATATAAAAAATAGCCGGCATGGTGGTGGGCATCTATAGTTCCAGCCACTTGGGAGGCAGAGGTTGCAGTGAGCTGAGATGGCGCCACTGTACTCCGGCCTGGGCGACAGAGCAAGACTCCACCTCAAAAAAAAAAAAAAGTTAATAAATGTTCATATTTGTTTACAAATTTTTGTTCATGTCTGTTTTAATCTTTACATCTAATATATTTAAAGACAGGAGCCTTGCTTTCTCTAGAGCAGTGCTGTCCAATAAAAATACAATACGATATGAACTGCAAATGTAAGCCACATAATTTTAAATTTTCTAGTAGCTACCTAATAAACAGGTGAAATTAATTTTAAGAACATATTCCACTTAACTAAATCTATCCAAGCTAGTATTTCAATATGTAACAAATATATACAATTTTTAAGGAGTTATCTTACTTTTTGGGGGCTATGTCTTTGAAATCTGTTACACATTTTACACTTTAGCGCACCTCAGTTTGGTCTAGTCCTGCTTCAAGTGTTCAGTGCCACATGGGGCTGCTGGCTACTGTGCTGGACAGCACAGTTCTAGGACACGTATAAACTCTAAATTACAAATAGGCTGCTATCTAAAACTTCAAGACGCATGCATATCCAAAGTGGAAATGACCACAATCCCTTCTGCTCCAAGCCCATCTCCCTCACCCTTTTTTTTTTTTTTTTTTTGCTAGCCTTAGGTTACTTAGTATGGCAGAGCTGGACCCACAACCCAGGTTTTCCGACTCCCAGATCAGGCACTACAAATATCCCTAGCTTTAGCTGGGGTCTACTTATTTCATATGTCATTTGATACACTAAAATTTCTAATCATCAAAATGACTACTAAAATTTTGAATTTCTTGCAGTATGTGAGCTTTGTTACCAAGTATGTAAACAATTTCAACTGACTACTTTTCCATTCCAGTTAATGATATTATGGAATAGGTACCGACTCAGTCTCTCTGGAAGTGTAAACACTTTGCAGAATACTTTGTGTCTGAAATGAAATGGCTGGGAAAAAAACAGACTCCAGATTTAAAAAAATGTTTTTAAACGGCAAGAGTCTAATTTTTACCTATCTATGAATTATTCCTCCAGGGAACACGACTATAATGCTAATGATGTAGTCTACTTGCCTTTTACCAATGCGTTCTGAGGAGTCAGCTAATGGATTGCCCAAAATAGCAGAAGTAGTTTGTGACAGGGCTGAAGCCATTATCTATTGTTCAATCCATAAACCTTCAGTTACATGCTGCTGCCTTCTGCAGAATCTTAACGTAGGAAGAAAATCAGTAAATAACTACTTATGTTTTTAAAGCATAAGTACCTACCCAAGCATTCCTGACTCTTTGGTCTTTATGATGTAGAGAAACATCAACAATGTATGAAACATATTATTTCTGCCCTGGAACAAGGACAAAAAAGACAAGATTTAAACCAAACCAAGAAGATTCAATCTGGTAGGTAAATATATATCTTATCAATTCATATCCTACTAAACTCAGAATTCCATATAATTCAGACTTTCATTTATTCATTAAACAAAGTACCTACGCTTTGTGCTAGGAAGTGGGAATACTGCAGTGAGTAAGACAGAAAGGATACATGTCAAGGACATAAGGGCCAGTGGGAAAGGCAGACAGTAAACTAAGAATCACAACAAAGCCTGAGGAATGCTATGAGAGGAGGTGCCATAGGAACATATGAAGATGCAGTGTCTGATTTAGACTGGTTAGCAACAGAATGTCTCCCTGAGGGAAAGATTTTTTTTGTTTTGTTTTGTTTTGTTTTGAGACCCAGGCTGGAGTGCAGTGGTGTGATCTCAGCTCACCGCAACCTCCATCTCCTGGGTTCACGTCATTCTCCTGCCTCAGCATCCCAAGTAGCTGGGACCACAGGCACCCACCGCCACACCCGGGTAATTTTTTTTTTTTTGTATTTTAAGCTGCAACCTGAAAGATGAGCTTAAAGAAAGGTAACATACTGGGCGGGGGGGGCGGGCGGCTGGGGACTGTGTTTCACACATGGGGAGAAACACTTAACTAAGGCCTGGAAGAGCCTGGAGAGCTATCCTGAGGTTGGTGCCCCTGTGCACTACACACACAAAAATGCTCTATAATGGCATAAACAAATGTTGGGATAAAAAAAAGCTTTTAGTCGTACTTTAAAATATATCAGAATATACTTTAGCATATAAATAACATTAAATATAAATTTATTTTATCTGCAAGGGAATACTAGGCAGCATATTGCTAGCTCTAAAATCAAACTATTGTATGTAATTTTTGGTCTGTAAAAACAGCTCCTAATTTAGATTTTCAATTTACAGATTAACTTTTCCCCACTTACTCTGACTTAATGTGTTTTTAACTCAAGAATCTGAGAGAATGTATGATTTTTAAAAGATAATGTTTACACTGTGAGAAAAAGGAAAAAAAAACAGACAGTTGTTAAAAAACAAAGATTGGCATGGATATTCACAAGAACTTCAATGGCCCAAAGTATTTACATACAAAGCTAAAATATTAAACTTGAAAGAAATGAAATTAAAAACTCTTCCTGAGAATCTGAGAGAGCACAATTTATTATTATAGCCAATGTAAAATTTCTTAGTAAAGATGCTGGTAACAAAAATAATTGCAAAGGTTATCAACAGAACTGACGCTTGCAATTAAGAATAAAAAACCAGGCCGGGTGTGGTGGCTCACATCTGTTATCATCCCAGCACTTTGGGAGGGCAAGGCAGGTGGATCACGAGGTCAGATCAAGACCATCCTGGCTAACACGGTAAAATCCCCGTCTCTTACTAAAAATACAAAAACAATTAGCCAAGCGTGGTGGCACACGCCTGTAGTCCCAGCTACTCAGGAGGCTGAGGCAGGAGAATCCCTTGAACCTGGGAGGCAGAGGTTGCAGTGAGCCGAGATTGCGCCATTGCACTCCAGCCTGGGTAACAGTGAGACTCTATCTCAAAAAAAAAAAAAAAAAAAAAAAAAAGAATTTTAATGAAGATTTTTAATAGTATGGAAAATTATGTTATAAAGCTAATATTTTAAAACAGATATAAAACTACATAAATAATTTTAGCCCATAAAAAATATAAAGAAAGGGCCAGGTGCAGTGGCTCATGCCTGTAATTCCAGCACTTTGAGAGGCTGATGTGGGAGGACTGCTTAAGGCCAGGGGTACAGGACCAGCCTGAGTAACATGGAGAAACTCTGTCTCTACAAAAAATAAATTGGCCAGGTATACTAGTACGTGCTTGTAGTCCTAGCTACTTGAGAGGCTGAGGTGGAAGGACTTCTTGAGCCCATGAGTTCGAGGCTATAATGAGCTATGTTCATGCGACTGCACTCCAGCCTGGGTGACAGAGCTAGACTCTGCCTCTAAAAAGAGACATAAGACCAAAATGAAATTTACCAAAAGGCAATATACCAATCAAAAAATCAACAATGGCTGTCTCAGGTGATGGAATGAGTGATTTTCCTTCTTTTTCTTTATACTTTCCCAAATTAAGCACGTATTACTTTTATAGTCAGAAATATATATGTATGAAACACATTTCCCCTAATTTAAAAAATTTATTTCTTCTATCAACATGAGATTATAATTTTAAAAACATTATCCAAGCAAATCACCCAAGACATTCTGTAACAGCATCTTCTCTATATAGAAATACCTTTGGCAGGTTGTATACATGACGCTGGTAGATGAGCTCATAATGGGGAGGGTTGATGGCACTCTGATAAATGCAAAAAACATTCTCATTTGTAACATCTGTAAAGGAAGGCAATATGCTGCATTAAAAAACCAAACTCCCAGAGATATTTTGTGTGAAAATCTCAACACATTCTTTTAGGAGAGGTTTATACCTGGTTTATTTGGTGTCTGAACAAAGTGCTGAGAAGTAAAAGTTTTTCCATCGGGATACTTCGGATGTGGAGGTAATCTGGAATCAAGGTAGGTGCAAAATACATGCATGATGATCTAAGGATGAAGAAATTTTTTTTTTTTAAGTCAGCATGAAAATCTAGCATGGATGTACAGCCCTTTAGAAACATCTGTATTTATAATGATTCCAATTAAAAAATTTTTCTCTAAAGAGTGAATTAGAAAAATGCTGTCAAATTGTTAGATTTACAAGATAAAATCTGTAGAATAAAAAGATAAAAACACATAGTTCAGGTAGCAAACCTATTCTTTTAATTGAAAGTATTATTTCCTATAAAGATAAGGAATTCAATAATTCCTCTTAAATCATAAAGGAATTCAGTGTGTTTAAGACATGAAGCTAGGCTTAATTCAAATAATCTACTCAAAATTTAAAATAGAAAAAGATATTTGTCATCAAATCAGTCTATATTTTGATGGGAAGGTTTCCTTTTCAAATTGAAAAAGTTTAAATACTCCAGCCTACAAAGTTACCATTATCTGTTGAGGGTAGGGGTGGAGGGTGGGGCTTAAACACCAGACTCCCATTCCCTACATATTTGATCTTCATTTTTAGTTTTCCATAGCAACCCTAGAAAAGCAGGGCATTCTTAGTTTTTTGCTAAGTGGATCATTCATACCAACACAGTTAATAGCAAAACCAAGATAAAATACATTCAATTCTCAATCTGAATCTCAACATAAAACTTAATTTTCACCCATAACAGTCACTATAAAAAAAAAAGAGAACATAATTTTGAAAAACTCGTAAGCACACAAAAACATTTATGTTCTTTGATCTCCTAAATATAATTCTAGGAGTCTCTCTTAAAGTGACAATCCCAAGAAAGCAAGCAATGCGCATCACACTATTTGCATGCTGCATTACTTAAGATCAAAAAACAAGTAAAAATCCTTCTCTACCACAAGTGTCTCAAACTTTTAGGTCCACTATAGGAGAATAGTTAAATGACAGTGTGTAATAATGAAAAAATATCTAGGTAGGAGGAGGCTGAAGTAAAAAAAGCCCTAAATATTACAGAAGTGGAAAAAAAGCAGAATACATAATTTTACATACAGGAGAATTACAAATATGACAAAAACATTAAAAAATAGTAGCAACCAAGTAAAGGGAAACATACACGAAAATATTAACAGTGGTTGGGTGATCATGCTGATACTATTATAAATACCTTATTTTCTAAATTATTTTTAATACTTATTCTTATGATAGGCAAACCAAAACACACAAATCCAGTAATGGAAACATTGAACTGAAAAAACAAAATAAATCTAAGGGTCAGGCACAGTAGCTCATGTCTGTAAACCCAGCACTTTGGGAAGCTGAGGCAAGGGGATCACTGGAACCCAGGACTTCGAGACCAGCCTGGGCAAAAAAGTGAGACCCTATCTCTACAAAAAATAAAAAAAACTAGCTGGGTGTGGCGGCTCGGGCCTAGTTCCAGCTACTTGGGAGGCTGAGCTGGGACGAGCACTTGAGCCCTGGGAGATCAAAGCTGCAGTGAGACAGGACTGTGCCACTGCACTACAGCCTGGGTGACAGAGTGAGACCCTGTGTCAGTCAGTCAATCAACAGTAAATAAATAAATGAATGAATGAATGAATCTAGGGGCTTACAGCAGAATCAGTGGGCAGGTCTGTATCCCACTTTCGTCCTTTGAAGTCGCCACCTCTGTTCCATCGAAATGAGCTCATACAACCTCCTTGAGAGAGTTCTGTGGCAACAAGGTGAAATTTTTAAAAGCTAAGAGTATGCAAAAAAGAAAAAAAAAAGGCTAAGGGAATATAATAAGGGAAGCAAATCATTTTAACTTGATCAAAACACCCAAACCTAAAGAAATCCAAGATATAAAAGATAAAAGTTAAACACGTCCCTGAAGACATCAGATAAATCCAAAATGTGGGATTTTAGATTTATCTGACTACTATTCTGGCTTCTTAAAAAAAAAGTCGATGGGTAGGGAAAATTTGAATATGGACAATATATTAAATATCAGAAAATTATTATTTTTTAAAGGTATAATTGTATTATGGTTAGGTAGGAGAATGTTCTTACTTTTAGGAGAATGCATGCTAAAAAGTAATGACGTCTGCAATGTACTTTCAAATGGCACAGCAAGAAAAAAGAAGTGTGTGTGTATATATATGTAGAAAGAAAGAATCAAATATGTCAAAAGGTTTCTAACTATCCAATCTAGAACAGGACAGTGTTCACTGTATTTTTTTTTTTTTTTTTTTTTTTGAGACAGAGTCTTGCTCTGTCACTCAGGTTGGAGTGCAGTAGTGTGATCTCAGCTCACTGCAAGCTCCACCTCCCGGGTTCCTGCCATTCTCCTGCCTCAGCCTCCCAAGTAGCTGGGACTACAGGTGACCACCACCACGCCCGGCTAATTTTTTTTTTTTTTTTTTTTTGTATTTTTAGTAGAGATGGGGTTTCACCATGTTAGCCAGGATGGTCTCAATCTCCTGACCTCGTGATCCACCGTGCCTGGCCCACTGTATTCTTTTAAGCTTTTTTGTATATTTGATATAAAACCTTTATATACTTTGTATACATGTGTACATACACAGACACTTTTCTTTTTTTGGATGTACAAATACCCTGCTAACTACAAGGCAATCTTGCCAAAAAACTCAAACATGAATTTATGGGAAAGAGAAGGGGTTATGTAAAACTACACCATAGGGATGCATTCAGCAAAACCCACACTATGGGAACCTCTAAAGACAAACAATCCAGTTCTTCTGACAAAGAAATTGCAAAGGAAAAAAAAAGGTGGATGGGAAGCATATAGCTTAAAATAAACTGAAATAACCAATTTCAATGTATTACGATATTTGAATCCCAATTCAAACAAACATTGCCAAAAAATTATGTATTTTTTTCAGATAGCTGGAAATTTGAACACAGACTTAATATCTTGTAACACAGGAAATATTAGGGCCAGGCAGCATGGTGGCTCAATCCTGTAATCCCAGCACTTTGGGAGGCTGAGGAGGGAAGATTGCCATAGCCAGGAGTTCAAGGCTGCAAGGAGCTATACACTCCTGCACTAGTGCCATTACTGCACTCCAGCCTGGGTGACGGAGCGAACCCTGTCTCAAAAAAAAAAAAAAAGACAAAAAATAATAATATTAAGAATGATAATTGTGGCCAGGCGCGGTGACTCACGCCTGTAATCCCAGCACTTTGGGAGGCTGAGGTGGGTGGATCACCAGGTCAGGAGTTCGAGACCAGCCTGACCAACATGGTGAAACCCCATCTCTACTAAAAATACAAAAATTAGCTGGGCGTGGTGGTGTGTGCCTGTAATCCCAGCTACTCAGGAGGCTGAGGCAGGAGAATCGCTTGAACCCGGGAGGTGGAGGTTGCAGTGAGCCAAGATTGCGCCACTGCACTCCAGCCTGGCGACAGAGAGACTGTCTCAAAAAAAAAAAAAAAAAAAGAATGATAATTGTATTCTGGTTATGTATGGTTGTATTAGTTTTCTAAAGGCTTAGCTGGGCACGGTGGCTCATGTCTATAATCCCGGCACTTGGGGAGGCTGAGGTGGGAGGACTGCTTGAGCCTAGGAGTTGGAGACCAGCCTAGGCAACATAGCAAGACCCTGTCTCAAAAGCAGGGGGTTGCAGGAGGCTTATCTTTTAGTGATATACAAAGAAATATTTACAGATGAACTGATAATGCCATGAGGGCTTGCTTCAAATAACACAGGAAGAAAGTGGATGGGGTATGGAAAGGGCAGGGGCTGGCCAGGGACTAGTGATTGTTGAGGCTGGGTGATGTGTACAAGAGGAGTGTGTATACTATTTTTTCTAGTTTTGTGTATGTTTGAAATTCACCTTATATAAAATGTTTTAAAAAGTCATGAAAAATGTTTATTCCTGAACCCTGCTCTAATCTTACGGGAAAGGGAGAACACTATAATATTTTCAAATTAAGATTTATGATAAATTTGAATACTATTTCTAAAACTTGTCTTAGTGATGAGAACCTTTTAAACAGTTTATCCAAATTTTAAAAAATTCTAACTTTATGAATTGCTCTGTAACTAGAGAGGCATAGAGGGTGTATGGGGGTGTCAGGGAGCCTACATTTCCTGATTCTCAAGTCAGTCTCCTCAGAAGAGCACATCTTCCACCAAATAAGAAGACTATAACAGAAATATAAGGAAGCAACTTATTAAATAGGAATTATAAAAATTAAGAGAAATAAGGCTCAGCACACTGGAACTATAAAAAATGTCATAGTGGCACCCATTCTTATGAGTCTAAAAGTAGGAAATGAGTGAAATAGTCACTGGAGCCCACTTAGCTCATATTTAAGTTTCCTACACAAAATAAAATTATTAAGCTATAATTAATAGGTATTTATAAGACATAGGTTATACTTTTAATTAAAACAGTTTTTCCTTGTTAATCTTTACTGATACAATTCCAGCAGAGTAAAAAAGCTCTCATTTTTTCCTCTTCAAATCAATAATTACCTTTGATCCTTTCAAACAAGTATTCCTGATTTGGAGTAAGGTCTAGGTACTGAACGATTGTGTTCAAAGTCGGAATGAGAGGCGCTTTAACCAGGGCGGCTTGTTTCAAGCTAGTAATACTAGCCTCTGTTAAAATAAAACACAGAGAACACTGATTATTCTAAAAGTGAGTTTCCAAAAGAACTTAAATGCTCTTCTCATGTGTTCATATAGCTGGTTCCTCACTGCCTTCAGGTCTTCATACAAGTCAATGACGTCTCCCTTGACCACCATACCTCAAATTTCACCCCTGCTCTCTAAACATTAGTAACACTACCCTCCTGTGCTTTTTTTCTCCTTAGCACTAACCACTGTCCAATGTACTTTTTTTCTTTTTCTCTTTTTGTTTTTTGAGACAGTGTCTTGCTCTGTCACCCAGGCTGGAGTATAGTGGCACAGTCACCACTCACTGCAGCCTCAATCTACTGGGCTCAAGCAATCCTCCTCCCACCTTAGCCTCACCTCAGCCTCCTAAGCAGCTGGGACTCCAGGCACATGCCATCACACCTGGTTGACTTTTTTTCTATTTAGTAGAGACAAGGTCTCACTATATTGCCTAGGCTGGTCTCAAACTCCTGGGATCAAGCAATCCACCAACGCTAGACTCCCCAAGTGTTGAGATCACAGGTGTGAGCCATCGTGCCTGGCCCAAAGTACTTTATCTTTTTTATTGTCTATCTCATCTACTAGAATGAAAGCTTAATGAAGGCAGGGACTTTGGCCATTTTGCTCACTGCCGTATCCCCCAATGCCTAGAATAGTATTAACACCTGGAACAGACTAGGCACTCAATGTCGAAGGAATAAATGAAAGAAAGCATCTTAATTTGCACGATCTACATTACCTAGAACCATTCTCAGCAAGATAGCCAGATTTACACATGCAACACCCCCTCCTCCCCTTCCCCAGAGAAGCAGCCAAATCGATTTTGGCAAATCTGTAAACAACTAATATACAGAAAATTTGTGTAAGACATGTATAAAAAGACACACAATTGTTTTCAAAATAAGTTGAATTAGAAATTGCTCATTATGCCAGGACAAGCAGAAGCTTTTTATGGTAGTGACTTTTTTTTGTTGTTGTTGTTAGTTTTTAATTTTTGTGGCTACACAGTAGATATACACACACACACACACACACACACACACACAAGGTGTATATATGTATGGGATACATGAAATGTTGTGATACAGGCATGCAATCCATAATAATTACATCATGGAGAACGGCATATCCCCTCAAGCGTTTATCCTTTGTGTTACAAACTATCCAATTATACTCTTTTAGTGATTTTAAAATATACAATTAAGTTATTATTAACTATAGTCACTGTTGTGCTATCAAATGGTAGGTCTTATTCATTCCTTCTATTTTTTTTCCACCCATTATCCACTCCCACCTATCTCCCACCCCACACCCCAATACCCTTCCTAGCCTCTGGTAACCATCCCTCTACTCTCTGTGTCCATGAGTTCAATTGTTTTGATTTTCAGATCCCACAAATAAGTGAGAACATGCAATGTTTTTCTTTCTGTACCTGGCTTATTTTACTTAACACAATGATCTCCAGTTCCATTCATGTTGTTGCAAATTACAGGATCTCATTCTTTTTATGGCTGAATATTACTCCATTTGTATATGTACCATAGTTTCTTTATTCATTCTGTAGCTGGACACTTAGGTTGCTTCTAAATCTTGGCTATTGTAAACAGTGCCACAACAAACACGGGAGTGCAGATATCTCTTCAATATGCTGATTTCCTTTCTTTTGGGTATATACCCAGCAGTGGGGTTGCTGGATCATATGGTAGCTCTACTTTTAGTTTTTGGAGGAACCTCCAAATGCTTCTCCATAGTGGTTGTAGTAATTTACATTCTCACCAACAGTGTACAATGGTTCCCTTTTCTCCACATCTTTACCAGCATTTGTCATGGCCTGTCTTTTGGATATAAGCCCTTCTAACTGGGGTGAGATGATATCTCATTGTAGCTGTGATTTGCATTTCTATGATGATCTTTGATGTTGAGCAAATTTTCACATGCCTGTTTGCCATCTCTCTGTCTTCTTTTGAGAAATATCTATTCAGATGGTTTGCCCATTTTTTGATCAGATTATTATATTTTGTCCTATGAATTTGTTTGATCTTTTTATATATTCTGGTTATCAATCCCTTGTCAGATAGGCAGTTTGCAAATATTGTCCCCCATTATGTGACTTGTCGTTTCACTATGTTGATTGTTTCTTTTGTTGTGCAGAAGCTTTTTTTTTTTTTTTTTTTGAGACGGAGTCTCGCTCTGTCGCCCAGGCTGGAGTGCAGTGGCGCGCTCTCGGCTCACTGCAAGCTCCGCCTCCCGGGTTCACGCCATTCTCCTGCCTCAGCCTTTCCGAGTAGCTGGGACTACAGGCGCCCGCCACTACGCCCGGCTAATTTTTTTTGTATTTTTAGTAGAGACGGGGTTTCACCGTGGTCTCGATCTCCTGACCTCGTGATCCGCCCGCCTCGGCCTCCCAAAGTGCTGGGATTACAAGCGTGAGCCACCGCGCCCGGCAGTGCAGAAGCTTTTTAACTTGATGTGATCCCTCTTGTCTATTTTTGCGTTGGTTGCCTATGCTTGTGGGATACTACTCAGGAATTTTTGTCCAGACCAGTGTCCTAGAGATGTTCCCTAGTGTTTTCTTGTAAAAGTTTCATAGTCTGGTGTCTTAGATTAAGTCTTTAATTCATTTTGTTTGTTTGTTTGAGATGGAGTCTCATCATATCCTGCAAGATAACTATGCAGAGAAATGTAAAAAGCAATTAAAAATTTCAAAATATCCAACCTTACTAGCAATATCCAATGTTAGGAAAAGCATTCTCATATGTGTCATGGTTGCTAGAGTACAAACTGGTAAAAGTTTTTTGGAGAGATGTGTATCTTCTAAGTCTTAAAATATATCCAGATGCATTGGCTCATGTCTGTAATCCTAGCTCTTTGAGAGGCCAAAGTGGAGGGACTACTTGAGCTCAGGAGTACAAGACCAGCCTGGACACCCCGTCTCTATAAAAATACAAAAATCAGCCAGGTGTGGTGGTGTATGCCTGTAGTCCCAGCTACTCGGATGTGGCTGAGGTGGGAAGATCTCTTGAGCCCAGGAGGCTGAGGCTGTAGTGAGCCATAATAGCACCACTGTATTCCCTCTTGGGCAAAAGAGCGAGACTCTATCTAGAAAACAACAACAACAACAAAAATCTTAAAATATTCATACCTATTGACACACAACTCTACTTCTAAGAAATTATCCTAAAGAAATAATTACAAATGTATACAAAGATTTAGGTAAGAGGATATGCACTGTAGCATTACTGGTAAAGGTAATTACTTAATAACAAAGTTATAGTATATATATTTTAGGTAATTTATATGGCACCCTAAAATTTTACCTTTAGCAGATAAGAGAGTTGAAAATAAGTGATAGAAAATTACTATTATTACATAGTCTTTACGCTTTATACAACTTTGTGATTAATATCTGCTAAGAGTCTTGGTCTTATATCTAGAATATATAAAGAAAACATCTACCACTCAACAAAAAGACAAATAACCGAATTTAAAAACGGGTAAAGGAACCAAAAAGACATTCCTCTTTTTTTTTTTTTGAGACAAGGTCTCAAACTTGAAGTCTCACTCTTGTCCCCCAGGCTGCAGTGCAATGGCGCGATCTCAGCTCACTGCAACCTCCGCCTCCAGGGTTCAAGCGATTCTCCTGCCTCAGCCTCCCGAGTAGCTGGGATTACAGGCACCTGCCATCATGCCCACTTAATTTTGTATTTTTAGTAGAGATGGGGTTTCACCATGTTGGCCAGGCTGGTCTCGAACTCCTGACCTCAGGTGATCCGCCCACCTTCGCCTCCCAAAGTGCTGGGATTATAGGCGTTGAGCCACCGCGGCCGGCCAAAAAAGACATTTCTAAGAAGATATACAAATGACTGATAAACACATGAGATGTTCAACATCAGTAGTCATCATGGAAATGCAAATCGAAACCAAAATGAGACACCATTTCACGCCTACTACAGGATGACTATAAAACATATGACAAGTGTTGCAAGGATGTGGAGAAAGCAGAACCCCATACATGCTGGTGGGAATGTGAAATGGTGCAGCTAGCTGCTTTAGAAGAGTCTGGCAGTGCCTCAAAAGGTTAGTCAGAGTTACCATACAGCTCAGCAATTCCACCCCTAGGTATATACCCAGGAGAAATGAAAACATAGGTCCAATATAAACACTTGTACGTGACTGTTCACAGCATTATTCATAATAGCCAAAAAGTGAAAACCACCTAAATGTCAATCAACTGATGAATGAAAAAGCAAAATGTAGATCTATTTTGAATATTATTCAGCAATAAAGAAAATGATGTAATGATAAATTCTACAACATGGACAAACCTTGAAAGCATTATGCTCAGTGAAAGAAGCCAGTCACAAAGTCATGTTCATATGCTGTGATTCCATTCATATGAAATATCCACAACAGGCCTATCTATAGAGACAGAAAATAGACTGGCACCTGCAAAGGGCTGGGAGAAATGTATAGAATGGGGGGTGACTGATAAAAGGTGGAGGGTTTCTTTTTCAGGTGATGAAATGTTTTAAAACTGACTATGGTGATGGCTGCATAACCCAAGACTTTGGACTGTACATTTTAAATGGGTAAATTATATGGTAGCTAAATTACATCTTGATAAAGCTGTCATGTTAAAAAAACAAACTAGATTGCAGACATTTGGGGTTTTTCACCCCAAGGTAACAAAATAAGTTAAGCCGTCCATTACAAGAAGAAGTTTTCCACTTGGTAGATTTACTAATAGAAATCCAACACTGGGCTCTGTTTCCACATACCTCCTATCTGCAGCTCCGGACAACCCATTCGTCTCATCTGTGTGCTGACAGACTCAATCTCTTGAACAAGTGGCACTAATATTGTCTCATTGATCCACTAGAAGAAATAAGGTACAGGTTTTGGATAAATAATTCCCAAGTAGCTGTCAAATAATTCCTTTCTTTTTTACAAGCAACTCTAAGAATTTTTTTTTACTATCTTACAGTTGAATATTAAAAGAATCATAAAGTATAGTGAAAGAGAATGAAAGTAATAGCTACCTGAAATCAAGAGATGGCTAAGTAAGTATGCCACTGGAGTGTAAATTAACTAACTTACATTCCTTTTTTTTCGAGACGGAGTTTCACTCTTGTTGCCCAGGCTGGAGCGCAATGGCGCGATCTCAGCTCACTGCAACCTCCACTTCCCGGGTTCAAGGGATTCTCCTGCCTCAGCCTCCTGAGTAGCTGGGATTACAGGCACCTGCCACCACATCCAGTTAATTTTTTGTATTTTTAGTAGAGACGGGGTTTCACCATGTTGGCCAGGCTGCTCTTGAACTCCTGACCTCAGGTGATCCGCCCGCCTCAGCCTCCCAAAGTGTTGGGATTACAGGCATGAGCCACTGCGCCTGGCAACTAAATTACATTCTTAAATGTTTTTTTTTCCTGAAAAAAATATAAAACTTTTAGCTATATGTTAAATCTTTCTTAAAATTTTCTGATTATTATGTTTAGCTAAAAGGATAATCTTCAGTTTACATCTGTAGGGTAGCTATTCACACATTTATTAATGTAGTGTTTATATTGGTTTGCAATCAGTAAGATAGTTTTTCAAACTAATATAACTGCTTAACTCTCAGCAGGCTCACCCAATTCCCTAACCATGTGGAAAAACAGAGACTTATTACATTTGAAACTGGCTTTTGAATATTACAATATTACTTTAGGACTGGGACTTTCAAATGCCTTTTCCATGGCTAATATAAAACTAATGCTGGGACGTGAAAAGACTGTCTAAGGATACATCCCATCTGGTTTGTGTGTTATTTTGTGTATGTGTTTGTATCAACTTCAATTACCACTACTGTTTCCATGCTTTTGTTTATCCATAAAATAAAAGGATGAACAAATGCTTCCAATGAAATACAATATTATAAACAACTGAAACAAAAACCTTCTGGGAACTTAAAAGATTTCTTATAATCCATGTAAGGAAGCAAATTTTGATATACTGGCAAGACTTGAACTGAATTCACATGAAGCTATTTATAGGCTTTATCCCACTGAGTGTGACTATTCACATGTTTTTCTGCAGAAGTATTAATGTGGTTGATTACTGGGTGTTAACTAGACTCTGGTGTTATAAATTATACGGTACAGGTATACATGTATTGCTTAAAAAAAAATCCAAAAACTAAATTTTATAGCACATGGTCACCTAGGGACTTCAGATGAGGAAATGTATTTGTATTTCTTCTAAGTAGCTAATACTCCATCTGACTAAGACTTCATATTTTAAACATGTTGGCATTTTTAGACTAGCCTATAACAGAAACTACAACAAACTCCAGTTTCAGGAGATGATTTGACTCATTCATCCTTCCAACATTTACTACATGCATCTTAATTTGCCAGCTGTGACAAATGGTACAAAAGAGTACAGCTGTACTCTTTGGCTGTAACAAAATCATCTAACGTGTCCCAGAGAGAGGTCTAGGCCCCACCCTTACAAATTCTAATTGAGTAAGCCTAGGATTGCATTCAGGAATTATCTGTAAAATGCCATCCAGGTTTCTGGTTCAAGAAAGTAGGCTACCATTTTTTCCCCTCTATTTTGATGCCCTATTTAAATAACAGTAAAAGGATAAAAAATGAGCACAAGTGATTTCAAAATAGTTCTAGAAGATGCAGAGTGGATGGATGAGTGTTGAAGGATGAAACAACAGAAGTAGTAGCCCCTTCAGAGCTAAGTGGAGCTCCGTATAGTGGAAGGGGAAGTCCATATGCCTAACAGAACCCAGAACACACAGGTACTAGAGAAGGTGGGAGGAAGACGTGGGGTTGGAAATAGGGAACTAACTCACTCTGTATATGGAAAAGTTGGCCCAAGATTAGAAGGTTCTTCTCTAGAAAAACAGAAATCATAATCTACTTTGAAATAGCTTCAAGCATATGTTGTCTTATCTCTCTAACTCTTTAAGTTTTCTGAGGGCAAGGACCTCATTTTTGTTTCCCCTCACAATTCTAGGTACATAAAAGGCTCCAATAGAAAAGCTCTTTGGAAAATAAAATTGACAACTGGAAAAGGGAGGATCTCAATAACTAAACATATTATTCCTTTATCTTCTCAAAACATATCAATTCACTTAATATGGAGGAAGAAAAAAATCTCATGAAAATAAATACCATATAGTAACAGTCATGTTTATCCTTATATATGTATCATTCATACTGTACCTTTATAACTAATATTCTAATTTATAATGAACTCTAAATGATATTCTAATAACATGCTTTGCATATTAAGAGGCACTAATATTGTCCAAAGAGTAATGTCAGAACTTACATTTCTAAATTTAGCTGTCCATGAATCCATATGATCAAGAAGTTGTCTATTCATAGCCACTCTTGCCCAAACCTATAAAAATTCATGTTTAAAATGAACAATCAGTGAGGAAAAATCTTGCTAGAAATCATCATTCTTTCTCCCATCCTAAAAAATATTTAATGAACTTTGAAAAAAAATTTCTCAAACATCAATATTCATCTAATTAATATTCAGTAATTTTCTTATTACTCACTTATAAATGCTGTTCACACACAGATTTATCTTTAAAAGTTCCTTACATTGGTATGTGTAAAGAACATTTTTCTTGCTTTTTTTTTTTTTGAGATGGAGTCTCGATCTGTTGTCTAGGCTGGAACACAGTGACGCAATCTCAGCTCACTGCAACCTCTGCCTCCCAGGTTCAAGCAATCCTCCTGCCTCAGCCTCCTGAGGACCTGGGACCACAGGCGCATGCCACCATGCCAGGCTAATTTTTGTATTTTTAGTAGAGACAGGGTTTCACCATGTTGGCCAGATGGTCTCAATCTCCTGACCTCGTGATCCACCCGCCTCTGCCTCCCAAAGTGCTGGGATTACAGGCGTGAGCCACTGTGCCCAGCCCATTTTTCTTGCTTTTAAGAACAAAATAAACATTCCATATTTGGCATTAAAGTGACGAAATTACTGACAAATCTTCTAATCCAAATATACGTTAAAAGCAAGACTTCTGTATGTGATAAGTACAATTATATACCTGAGAGCCTTTTTATAATCAATGTAAAAATATGTTTCAGGCAGGGCACTAAGGTGAACTGTGTGTTAGAGTAAAATGTATGATATAATTTAGTTTTTAGTTTTGGGTACACAAAGTAAGACAGGAGCTTTCCCACTGCCTAATGTGTGCCAGATTTATATTTCTGTCCAACAGAATGGAAGATTACAGAAAAAATGTTCCAAAAGTAGAAGACTCTCTAGCAATGCATAAATCATAAATATTAAATCACTTTTATTTTCCACTTACCTCTTCTGCGGCTTGTTTAGAGCTGAGATCGGCTTCATCTTTGTTAGCACATGGGGCCTGAGACCTACAGGCAAGCTGATACTGAAACTTCTTTAAAGTTTGTGCATAATCCCCCATAGAACGACTGTAGTTCCAGAAAGTAGGACTGCTAGAAGGAGAGGTAGAATCTGGGCTCCCTACAATTAATTGTTAAGATAAACAGTATCAGTGTGTTGTAGCAATTCTGACATCTAAAGTTAACACTTGTATCTAGGCAATGGCAATCCAGGAATCAGAAGACCAACCCTCAAGGAGATTCTCTTCTCCCCAACATAATTTTCTCTTTAAAGAACACAGTCTGCTTGTGATTAAAAATTTAAAATAGTATTTTCTGAGTCATATTAATTTAAGAGTCATAAGAACAATAAGCAGCCAAAGGCATCTGTCTAGTTTTGTTGAAAAGTTAAGCTCGTTTCATTCTCTAAGACTTTTAAATCATTTAGTAAGAAACAAACAAAAGACATTTCTTTAGGAAATAAATAGGCTAAGCAAGTTCTTTATTTGAAATTTCTAGAAGCTCTTTCTGAATGGGATAACTATAGCCTCCTACTAAAAGATTACTCTCTTGGTAACAGGCTAAACTTATTTGTCCCTGTACTTTACTGTGTTTTATTTAACAGCCTGTGGTAATTCCTGAGTTGTACTAAAAGACTATCTGATGGTTATCCTTCTAAATTTATAAATTTACTTTTAAGAAATGTAAAAAAAAGTTCTATTTAGGAATGTACTCCTACAGAGGCCTCTGAACCAGGATACTCATCCCACTTCAGGGTTATAGTTTTTGTCTGTGTTCCCAAATAGAATTTGAGCTCCTTGAAAGCAAGGAGCATTTTTTTTTTTTTCCTAGCATCTAGCATAGTGCCTAAATAAATAAGCAAGTTTTCGACAACAACTATATGGTATTTATGAAGGGCTTATATTTTCAGAGTTTAACTGATATAAAAAATATCAATTGGTACTTTATACCCTCAAACAAACTATAAGTTTTTTATGAAAAAAACTTATAAATAGAAACAATTTTTTTTTAATCTTAGCAGAATTCTAAAAGGAATGACTAGAAAATAGTAAAACTCATTTTCCTTATGTTTATGGGTACAAAGAATTAGAAATTATCAAACAGATATGTAGCAATATTTCAATTCATCAAAATTTTGAAGGTTAGCTAGTCTTGTTAGGAGCGTTGGTGAACGTTTCATGCTGGCATAAAAAGTTATATACAGTAAAGAAACATCACACTTTGTATGAGATTCTTGCAAAACTGACTTTAGTGATGAATTAATGTCAAGAAAAGCAGTTGTCAACCAACACAAATGATTTAATAGAGAACAGAAATGGAAAGTAAAAACATGGTCATAACAGAGCATAAAGTTATCCTATTTTGATTAATCATTGCGATTATTAACTTTAAGAAACCTAAGTTTTCTATGAAAAAACTTGTATTTGAGAAAAATTTCATTGAGGACTGGCTTTAGACAATGAATAGAAATAGGAAATTCTAGTACCTCTGGGCATTAGTCAAAGCAAAGAAAAAATGTACATAGCAAGTAATGACAAAATAGGGCCTTTCCATGATGAACACCACCACCACCACAACAGCACACAATCTATAGCTGGAGAACCTCAAAGACCTAAGAGTCAAAGCACATGGAGATTTGGAAATCTGGCAACACAGGAAACCAGACAACCTAAAACATCTCCCAACATAAATATCTAAAAACACTTATTAAATAAAATACATTCTTTAGGCCAGTGCGCGGTGGTTCACGCCTGTAATCCCAGCACTTTGGGAGGCCGAGGTGGGCAGATCACTTGAGGTCAGGAGTTCGAGACAAGCCTGGCCAACATGGTGAAACCCTGTCTCTACTAAAAATATAAAGATTAGCCAGGTGTGGTGGCTCATGCCTGTAATCCCAGCTACTCAGGAGGCTAAGGCAGGAGAATTGCTTGAACCCGGGAGGCAGAGGTTTCAGTGAGCCGAGATCACCCAACTGCACTCCAGCCTGAGCAACAGAGCTAGACTCCATCTCAAAAACAAAAAAAAAAACTCGGTCTCAAAAACAAAACAAACAAAACATTATTAAGATGAATAATGGAGCTTGCAAAAAAGGCTATGAATAGCCAGTGGTTAAAAATGAAAAGAGAATTAAAAATAAAAATAGCCTGTAAGAGGCTGCTGTGGGTGCTCTAGAGAATTTTGTAGGCCTTGAGAAATCTATCAGCTTGGAATTCATTGCCCAAGTGGGAAACGGAGATAAGGATTTGGGCCCATAAGAGGTAGAGAGTTGAGCTGACACCTTTCTCCTACCCCTAGTCCCTGCTCCTGGTAGAGGACCAGGAATCTCAAAGGGCCACGTTCTGAGTAGGTAAGAAGAAAATCTGTTCAATGGGACCAGGAGATAATGAAAGCTTGTCTGCCATAAGTTGTTGGGAGACTTAAAAAAAAAAAAAAAAGAAAACCAACACCCCGAAATTTAAAAATTATAGACACAATTTCACATGGGTTTAGAGTGCCCATTTATATTACCTGTGAGGTCCAGGAATCTCCAAGCTTAGAAATTACTTAAGTTAGCTCAAAGTCAATAATACTCCTAAGGCACCTACCTGACAGAGGCAAATATAAAACAGCTAGGAAGAGACAAGGCTTCCATCCAGCCAAGATAAGCTTACCAGAAACAAACAGAAATTACATCAATCACAAGGAAACAAGACTCCAGTCATAACAACCAACAAGACAAAAATGGTCAGTATTTAACCTCCAAGAACTTTAGATAATTGAACTATTGGACAAATAACATTAAAAAGTGTGTTTAAGCAACTGAGATAGAAAAAGGAACTGAAAACATAAGAATAAAAAATATTCTACAAAAACCTGGCATATTTGAAAAGGACCAAATAAAACTATAAAATGAGAACAAGTGGCTGAAATTAAAAAACTCAATGAATTAGTTAAATAACAGTTTAGATATTACTAAAGAAAGAGCTGATGAGTCCACAGTGACTAAACCAAAAAAGCTGGGGTGGGGGTAAAACAGAATGCTCTTCTTAGAGAAGAATGCCAAACTATGAAATGTAGAAATAAATAATTAGAAAATCTCCACTTTGGCTGGGCGCAGTGACTCACACTTGTAATCCCAGCACTTTGGGAAGCCAAGGCAGGTGGATCACGAGGTCAGAAGATTGAGACCATCCTGGCTAACATGGTGAAACCCCGTCTCTACTAAAAATACAAAAAATTAGCCAGGCGTGGTGGCAGGCGCTTGTAGTCCCAGCTACTCAGGAGGCTGAGGCAGGAGAATGGTGTGAACCCGGGAGGCGGAGCTGGCAGTGAGCCAAGATAGCGCCATTGCACTCCAGCAGGGGTGACAGAGCGAGACTCCGTCTCAAAAAAAAAAAGAAAGAAAATCTCCACTTTATAATCACCACTTTATCAAGGGCAAGGATCATCAATAGATGCTAAAATCACTGGGTAAAAGGCTGTTAGGGAAACAGGACATAAAGGGAAAATCATGAAGAAATCCAGTTGCTATCACCTTAACCAAGTGATCCAATTTTATTATACATTACCGACAAAGAGACAAAGCAGCATCATGCATCTCCTGATGTGATACACTGAAAATGCCACCACCTATGTTGTATTCTTGCCAGAAAATAATATTTAAACGGAATCTAATAGTAACAAAATGATCAAACAGATCTGAATTTTCAAAACAATAGCCTCATCTCTTCAAAATGTAAATGTCATAAAACAAAACAAAAAAACCCCACAAAACCCAAACTATTCAAATGGTTTAGATTTAAGGAGACAACAGAAGCACAAGTAAATGCAATATGTGATACTGATTGGATCTTGCATCAATAAAAGAAAAAAAAAAGCACGACAAGGGTCAGTATTGGGTCAACTGGGGAAATGTGAATATGAACACTCGTAGTATCTTAAGCATGACAATCATACTGTAGTTATTTATTATTTATTTTTTCTTTGAGATGGAGTCTTGCTCTGTCACCCAGGCTGGAGTGCAGTGGTGTGATCTCGGTTCACTGCAACCTCCGCTTCCTGGGTTCAAGTGATTCTCCTGCCCCAGCCTCCAGAGTGGCTGGGATTATAGGCTCGCGTCACCAGGCCCGGCTAATTTTTTAGTAGAGGCGGGGTTTCACCATGTTGGTCAGGCTGGTCTCGAAATCCTGACCTCGTGATCCACCCGCCTCGGCCTCCCAAAGTGCTGGGATTACAAGCGTGAGCCACTGCCCCCAGCCCATATTGTGGTTATAAAGGAAAATGTCTTGTTCTTAGGAGATGCATGTGAAATATTCAGGAATGAAGTGGCATGATGGCTGCAACTTCCTTTCAAATGATTCAGCAAAAAAGTATGCATGAGAGACAGAATATGAGGGCCTGGTTTTTCACTACTGGAGAAAGTTACAAATATGAAAGTGAGGAGGACAGAATAAACTGTATAGCTGGACTGGAATTGGAAGTAACATTATAAACTCATGGTTTTTTAAAAACATAGAATAACACATATAGATGTGTGTGTGTACATATATCTGTGTATGTGTCTATACAAATATTTCCTAGAGGACCTGGAGTAATGATACCTCAATAACAACAGTGTGCCCAGTGCCCAGATATTAATTTCTAAGTATCATTCTCCATTAAAAGGAATCAGGGCTCTTAGAGAAACAGACTGACTCTGGAGCTAGCCAGGGAAAACACAAAATGAGCCTGACATATTCTGTGGTGCTAGAAAGGTGGTGGGGGCAGGGGGATTAGCTCAAAGAATGATAGTGTCATGTCAAAAGAACAGAGAAGTCAGCTTACAGAGGATCCCACTAGCCCAATCTGAGACAATCAAATCGCCAACATAAGTGACCTTTATCTTACAGAATATTCAACAAATAAATGTAAAAGGTAGCTGCACAATAATGTAAATGTACTTACCACCACTTAATTAAACACTTAAAATGGCTAATATTGGGCCAGGCGTGGTGGCTCATGGCTGTAATTCCCAGCACTTTGGAGGTCGAGGTGGGCAGATCACCCGAGGTCAGGAGTTTGAGACCAGCCTGGCCAACATGGTGAAACCCCGTCTCTACTAAAAATACAAAAATTAGCCAGGCATGGTGGCAGATGCCTGTAATCCCAGCTACCTGGGAAGCTGAGGCAGGAGAATCGCTTGAACCTGGGAGGCAGAGGTTGCAGTGAGTCGAGATCACACCACTGCACTCCAGCCTGGGCAACAGAGCAAGACTCCATCTCAAAAAAAGAAAAAAAAAGGCTAATGTTGTAAATTTTATGTATACTGTATTACAGTAAAAAAAAAAAAGGAAAAATGTTAAAGGAATAAACATAGAAGAAATGATGAAATTGGAAAGCTCCATGACAACCAACATAGTAATAATTTGAAGAATAATCTTAAAAGGATATTAGAACTAGTAAGTCAAAGTTTGATGGGGTCAGGCACAGTGGCTTACGCCTATAATCCCAGCACTTTTGGAGGCCAAAGTGGGTGGATTGTGTGAGCTCAGGAGTTCGAGACCAGCCTGGGCAACACAGCAAAACCCTGTCTCTACTAAAAACACAAAAATTAGCATGGCACGGTGGCATGCATCTGTAGTCCCAGCTACTCAGGAGGCTGAGGTGAGAGAGGCACCTGAGCCCTGAATTCAAGGCTGCAGTGAGCCAAGATTGCACCACTGCAACAGAGTGAGACCTACTGTCAAAAAAAAAAAAAAAAAAAGTTTGATGGGGACCAAGTATCTACATAGTTTTAGATAAGTAGCTTCCCATAAAATACTTATTAATCATTTATTAATTTGCACAAAATGCTTAATTTTCGAAAACCCATGGGTACAGAAGGGCTAAAAGTATAGGGATAGAGATAGATATACCAGCCAAATACTAACCAAAAAGAAATTAATATAGATGTGTCAATGTCAGACAAAATAGACTTTAAGGCAAAAAGCCTAAGAGATAAAGTGGCATAATTCACCAGAATGATATTCACAATTCTGAATTTACATGCATCTAACATAATCTCGTATGTATACTTAGCAAATCTGACAGAACTGCGAGAAAACATTTAATGGAAGACAATCAATGGGAGCTTTTGGCACACTTTCTTAATAACTAATAGATAAAGCAGATAAAAATTGGTAAGATAAAGTATTTAAGAATACCATCAAGAAGTGTGACAGTGAACAAACATAGAGCCCCAAATTTAGAGACTCTGCATTCTGTTCAATATACCAAAGCCATTTACAGAAAAGTGATCACATAGTAGACCTAAAAGCAAGTCTCAAGCAAACACAAAATTGATAGGTACAGATCAGATTCTCTAACCACAGTAAAATTAACTTAGGAGAAAAAAAGGTAACTAAGCCTTTTCAGGCTTGAAAATTAAAGCAACACCAATAACACTTCCAAATAATAATATTACTTCTAAATAGCTCCTACTGGGCTAAAGAATACAAGTGAAGTCAGAAAATATCTGGGTATTACAAAGATGTGCCAAGGATACATAGGTTCTTTGTATTATACTCGGTATTAAAGTTTCAGTAGACTCAGAATATTTCAAAATTTTTTTAAAAAGCATGTATCAAAAATAAGAAGACAATATTGACTGGTTTCTGTAACATCTGTGGCACTTTCAGGCAAAATGAAATTAAAAATCACTGGTGAGACTTCAAGCGACACAAAGAGCCATGGTCCAATAACCGGCTTCCTCGCCACAGCTGAGTATTAGCACCTAATATGCTTTCCGTGAAAGTTCCTGACAGGGAAAAATCATTACTCAGTTCAATAACCTAATTTGGTTTCAAATAATTGACTCTGTGATAATCAAATCCACCCCAAACAGATTAAGATTTGCTAACACTCTTTCCCAAGGTAAACTATAGGCTTTCAGGAAATACTAAAACGCAAGTTTTAAAATGTCCTGAAAAACAGCAGCGCTTCTCGAGTAAATACATGCTCTTTCAGCCTGCTCTGCCACCCCAACCTTCCAAAACACTACTTGAAAAAAGACAGCTATAATTTGAGTAAGTTCACTACGCACTGCTTCAAAACATTATTTTGTAGCCTCAACTTAAAATAGAAATTGTAACTTACATTATATGAAAAAGCTTTCAATCTTATTGTAGGTTCAAGATTTCTTAGTTTAGCTATATTTCACTTTTAAATTTAGTGAACTTAATTCTAACTGCATAAAATAATGTTACATATAAAGTAAAACAAAACGTGCTAAGCTAATAAAGTATGTTAGTATGGATATTAAAATAATGAAAATAGTAGGTTAAGGATTGACACCAAAAATATGTATAGTAGATATAAAGAAGATATATATGTACCCAGCTTAACCCTATGCTGTTTCTCCTCTTCACTTCTAAGAAAAGTATCCAAAGTTCGTAGGTCGGTCATGTAGTCTTCTTTGTCAGTAGGTGAGTTGTAGACGGTAGGTGAAGAACGGTAGCGAGATCTCAATCCACTGCTCTCCACTGGTCCAACAGTGGTAGGGTATGGAGAAGGAGGAGAGGGGCTAAAACTCGCCAACTATACAAAATAAAAGATCTTTACTTTATTTTTCTTTAATTGAAATTCATTTTGGTTTTTGATTTAAGTAAAACACCTAGTAGAATGGCAAAAATCCACAATGCTGACAACATCAAATGCTGATGAAGTTGAGAAACAACAGAATCTTTCATTCTTTGCTGGTGGGAATGCAAAATGATACAGCCACTTTGAAACACAGTCTGGCAGTTTCTCACAAAAGTAAATATTATCTTACCATACGAACTAGTAATTGTGCTTAGTATTACCCAAGGAGTTGAAAACTAACATCCACACATAAACCTGTATGTTTATGGCAGCTTTATTCCTAATGGCCAAAACTTGGAAGCAATCAAGATGCCCTTCACTAGGTGAATGAGTAAATAAACTGGCAAAATTAGGTAATGGAGTATTAGCACTAAAAAGAAGTGAGCTATCGCTGGGCACGGTGGCTCACACCTGTAATCCCAGCACTTTTGGAGGCTGACGTGGGTGGATCACCTGAGGTCGGTGACCAGCCTGACCAACATGGAGAAACCCTGTGTCTACTGAAAATACAAAATTAGCTGGGCGTGGTGGCGCATGCCTATAATCCCAGCTACTCGGGAGGCTGAGGCAGGAGAATCGCTTAAATCCGGGAGGCGGAGGTTGTGGTGAGCCAAGACCGCGCGATTGCACTCCAGCCTGGACAACAAGAGCAAAACTCCGTCTCAAAAGGAAAAAAAAAAAAAAAAAAAAGTGAGCTATCAAGCTACGAAAAGACACAAAGCAATCTTAAATGCATATTGTTAAGTGAAAGAAGCCAATCCGAAAAGCTACACAGGTATGATTCTAAGTACATGACATTCTAGAAAAGGCAAAACTATGGCGGCAATTAAAAAAAAAAAGTGGTTAACAGGAATTTGGAGGAAAAGAAGAATGAATAAATGGTGCAGATTTTTTATTCTGTATGATACTATAATTGTTAACACGTCATTACACATTTGTCCAAACCCATAGAATGTACAACACAAAGAGTGAACCCTAATGTAAACTATGCATTTTGGGTGATAATGACGTGTCAATGCAGGTTCATCAGCTGTAAGAAATATACCACTGTGAGGCCAGGCGCGGTGGCTTACGCCTGTAGTCCCAGCACTTTGGGAGGTCAAGGTGGGCAAATCACGAGGTCAGGAGATCGAGACCATCCTGGCTAACATGGTGAAACCCCGTCTCTACTAAAAATACAAAAAAATTAGCCGGGTGTGGTGGCGGGCACCTGTAGTCCCAGCTACTCGGGAGGCTGAAGCAGGAGAATGGTGTGAATCCGGGAGGCAGAGCTTGCAGTCAGCTGAGATCGCGCCACCGCACTCCAGCCTGGGTGACAGAGAGAGACTCCGTCTCAAAAAAAAAAAAAAAAAAAGAAAAGAAAAGAAATATACCACTGTGAGGGGGTATACTGATTGTGGGGGAGGCTATGCATGTTAGGACAGGGGATGTACATGAGATCTCTTGATTTTGCTGTGAACCTAAAACTGCTCTAAAAAATAAAGTCCATCCAAAAAAAAAAAAAAAAAAGTAACTCATGGAGCCCAGGAGTTAGAGGCTACAGTGAGCCATGACCGTGCCACTGCATTCCAGCCTGTGTGATAGAGCAAGACCCTATCTCCTAAAAAAAAACACATGCATATTTTTAAAAATAGAAAGTATAAACATCTGTAACTTTGCCACCCAGAGATAATATAATCCTTTTTCATATTTTATGTATTTTAAAATCTCTAAAATATACATAGCTTTGTCAATGTTACGATGAAGATAGCTGTACATAAATCTTTGATTGAATTTCTGATGGCTTCTTTAACAGATTCCTAAAACTGAAATTATTTAGTGAAAGCATATTAACATTTACTTGATATACAAGAATTTTAAAAACTGGACATTTAATTTGCATTTCCCTATATTTATGACATTGAACACTTAAAAAATACAATTACTGGTCACTTGGATTACTTATTTTATTTAAATGTTTACTCAAATACATTTATAATATTTTTCTATTGGGGTCTTATTATCACTTCATATTAGTTTGCAATAAGTTAAAGATTAACCAGTCTTGTAATTGTTAAATTCTGTTTGAAAATAAAAAGGTTAATCCTCTTCCACACAGACTTCTCTTTTATTTTTAAAATTAACATATTACATCATTATATACACTGTATCTGGGCTATTATTGCATTAATTGGCCTATTTTTGCTTACGGGCCATAATATTTTACTTATTAAGTTTTAATGTCTATGGGGAAGTATCCTGTTACTCAAAATTTTCTTGGCTCATTTGTTTTTCTTTATTAACTTTAAAATCAATGAGTAACTTGCATAAATCTATTTTTTAAAAATGGTAGACTGGGACTGATTAGAATTGCATACATCTTATATATTAGCATGTAGGGAGAAAATCTTTACAACAATATCTTTTTATCCAAGAACATTTCATCCCTCTTCATCTAGCATCTCTTATTATTTCTTGGCAATATTTTGGCCCCACTTTACTTCTAAAGCTCAATCTTGGAATCTTATGTTTTTAAATCAATTATGAAAGGAATTTTGAAACCCCTATTGGATCTAATTGAATAATGCTGGCATATATATGACTGTGAGCTATTGATTTTGGATATTTACCATGTATCCAGCCACTTAACCAAAGTTTTTAATATTAAAATGGATGTTTTTAGGAAACAGCTTTTCAAACTTTAGATTTTAAACGAACTCTTAAATATAATGTATTAATAGATTTCTTGCATTGCTAGGATAAATTTTACCTGGTCATCAATTATTCTTTAAAAGTTATTTTGAAAAAAAAAAAAAGTTCTTAATTTCTGTGAATTCGAACCATTATTTAATTTACAGCTTTCACATTGTCCTATTTGTTTTTAAGTTTTTTCAGTTTGTTTTTTACAGATCCCAGGGAGAACTATTTTGTGCTTTAAGTTTTATGACATTTCTGTAAAGTGAAATAGGTAGTGGTGTTCTCATCTTTTTTGTATTTGGTAATAATTCATATTGAATACCAAGTATTTAGGCAGTCATTATATATGTCAGGCAATGTGCTAATTACGCTTAAAATATACATTGTCTTATTTTATCTTTTCAATAACAGGTACACATGATTACTATATTCGCCTTATGAGTTTAGGTAACTTGCTGAAGATCATACCAGGATTTCAATCCTGTTTTCTAACTCAAGTTTATGTTAACATGTTGTTTTACTGGATTAGAATTAGCTGTTCATACCCCAGCGAAATATTAATAACTTTTAGAAGATGGGTAAAAGATACACAAGAGTTTACTATATTAAAACTGGCCTCTTCACTTTTGTGAGTTTGAGATTTTCCATAATAAAAAGTCTATAAAGTAACTGTTTCTTCAAAGTTTAAAAGAACTCAGTAATAAAACTTAAGGGCCCTACAGTCTTCTGGGGATGTATTTGATGTATTGTTTTTAAATTTTCTCTCTCATTTTGGTTTTCTACTTCTTAGCCAATTTTTGGCTTTTTTTTTTTTCCCCAAGAAAAGTAATGTATTTCATTAACTTTTCTAAGTTATTCGTTTGGTTCAACAGACACTGATGTAGCATCTATATTCCATATACTGTGCTAAGGAAACAAAGATGAATAAAAACACATAATCCTGTGCTCAAGAGGCTTACAGTCTAGAGGAAAAAAAGTGAACATTATTATAGACTGAATGTCTGTGTCTTCCCCAAATTCATATGTTGAAGCCCTAACCCCCAATGTGGCTGTTTTTGAAGTAAGGGGGTAATTAACCTAAGTGAGGTCATTGGAATGGGGCCTTGTTCTGACAGGCTCAGTGTCCTTATATGAAGATACCAGAAAGGCCATAGCAGGGCAAAGTGGCTGTCCATAAACTGCAAAGAGCCCTCACCAGAAACCAAACTAGCAGGGACCTTGATCTTAGACTTCTAGCATTCAGAACTATGAGAAAATAATTTCTGTCAGGCCACAAAGCCTGTGGCATTTTTTAGTGGCCGCCCAAGCAGACTAATACAAGCAATTATTTTAAAATACTATGCTTTGTTTGATGTATCATTATGCAAATATTCTAAGGTGGGAATGTAAGATGGCACAGTGGCTACAAACCATGGTATGGGGCCAGGTGTGGTGGCTCATGTCTGTAATCCCAGCACTTTGGGGAGGCTGAGGCAGGAAGATTGCTTGAGTCTAGAAGTTTGAGAGCAACCCAGGCAACATGGCAAGACCCATCTCTACCAAAACAAACAAACACCATACAGTGTTTCCTCAAAAAATTAAAAATTGATGCATAAACTCTACTTCTTGATATATACTCAGAAGAACTGAAAGCAGGGACTCAAACAGATAAGCTGTACAGCCATGTACACTGCAGCATTTGCTATTCCCAAAAGCCAAAAGGTGGAAGCCATCAATATATGAGTGGATAAACAAAATGTGGTGTATACATACAATGGAATATTATTCGGCCTTAAAAAGGAAGGGAATTATAATACATGCTACAACATGGATGAACCCTGAGGACATTATGCTAGTGAAATAAGCCAGTTAAAGGACAAATACTGTAAGATTCCACTTACAGATGTACTTAGAGTATCAAATTCAGAGAGACAGAATAGTGGTTGCCAGAGACTTAGGGGGTGGAAAAAGAGAGTTAATTCTTCAATGGGCACATTGTTTCAGTGGGGAGCGGATAAGTTCTAGAGACAGATGATGGTGACAGCTGCACAATTTGAACGCATTTAATGCTACTAAACTATGCACTTAAAAATGATATGTTTTATCACCATTAAACAAAGGATGATATTACGAGTGTTTTCAGCAGAAAGAATAACTTAAAAAGATGAGTAACAACACAGAGACATGAAACGTTATGATAATAGCTATTCTCTGCTCTTACCATAAAATGTAAAAATATTCATTTTGGTTTAAACTTCTCTGTATCCTTTTCTAAATCTTCCATTTCAATTTTTCCTTAAGTTTATGTTTTATTTGCTCTGCTGATTTGACAGATTTGTCTATTTTATGGGATTTCCCAGGCACACAGAAAAAAGCTCTTAGATAACAATTCATTAACATTTGCTTTTATCATTTTAAAAACAGCTTTATTGAGATATAAATTCACATACCACACAATTCACTAATGTAAAGTGCATAACTCAGTGTGTTTTAGTATATTCACAGGATTATACAGTCATCACAATCAACTTCAGAACATTCTTGTTCTTCCTCCCACGAAAATCAATCTCCTTTTCTCCTTCCTTCCCACCCCAACTTTAGATAACCACTAATCTTCCTGTCTTTATAGATTTGCCCATTCTGAACATTTCATGTAACTAGAATCATATAATATGTGGTCTTTTGTGACTGGCTTCTTTCATTAGCATAGTGTTTTCAGGACTCATCCATGTTGTAGCATATAGCTATCATTTTTTCTGTATCCTCCTTGTTGTACTCTCCTAATTTTGACCTGAATTCTGAGTACATCTATTTTTATTTTTTAAAACAAAAATGGGTAGGGCGAGGTGGCTCATGCCTGTAATCCCAGCACTTTGGGAGGCCGAGGTGGGCGGATCACTCGAGGTCAAGAGTTGGAGACCAGCCTGGCCAACATGGTGAAACTCCATCTCTACTAAAAATAAAAAAATCAGCTGGGCATGCTGGCGGGCCCCTATAATCACAGCTACTCAGGAGGCTAAGGCAGGAGAAACCTTTCGACCCGGGAGGCGGAGGCTGCAGTGAGCCGAAATCACACCACTGCACTCCAGCCTGGGTGATAAGAGTGAAACTCTGTCTCAAAAAAAACCCTCCCAAAAAACAAAAATGAAACCATTTAAGGTTAAGAATTTACCACTGCATATAGCTTTTAGTATATTCATAAATTCTGATATTGAAGCATTCTGGTTTTCCTAATTTTAATTTAACCTAATATTTTGGTGAGTATTTTTAAACATTTTAGTGGTGTTTTTCAAACCTTTATTTTTAATTTCTAGTTTTATTTTTGTTTTGGTCAGAAAATACAACGTGTACAATTTCATGAACATCTCAAATAGAAAGGTACAATATTCAATAGTATTCTTATGGAGGTTGTCTTATTAAATTTTACTGCTCCAATCTTTTGTGTCCCTATTTGTTGCCTACTTTATCAGACATTGATAATGCTAAAGTCTTCCAATACAATTGTGTTTATTGATTTTATGTTTCTAAAGGTTTTTGTTTTACATTTTATAACGCTGTATTATTCAATACACAGGGATTGTGATTGTAGCTATTATTTCATCTTACATATTATTTCTTCCATCAACTTAAAATGACCTTTTGTCTCATATAATTCTTCCTCCTCTAAAGTTATTTGTTGTTAATACTACCACCTTATTTTTATGTTTTCCTAATATGCCTTTGTCACCTTTACTTTTGTATTTTTTAATTTTTTTTTGAGACAGTCTTGCTCTGTCGCCCAGGCTGGAGTGCAGTGGTGCCATCTCGGCTCACTGAGAGCTCCGCCTCCCCGGTTCACGCCATTCACCTGCGAGGATACCCTCCCGAGTAGCTGGGACTACAGGCGCCCGCCACCACACCCAGCTAATTTTTTGTATTTTGTTTAGTAGAGACGGGGTTTCACCGTGTTAGCCAGGATGGTCTCGATCTCCTGACCTCGTGATCCGCCCGCCTCGGCCTCCCAAAGTGCTGGGATTACAGGCATGAGCCACCGCGCCCAGCACCTTTACTTTCTTTTGATAACTTCCTGACACATCTTTTAAGATTTTAAAAAAAGAAAGATTACTAAGATTACTAAAAAAAATCTCAATTCATTATTTTTTCCCTCTAATTTATAAATATAAAGATGTACAAGGCAGAAGAAATGACTGGAAAAGAGTGGGTACAAAGGGAGAGTTAACATAAGAAAAAAATTATTTCTTTAAAAATAAAAATTATACTTGATATTTTGGTGGTGTCACTTCTTTTGTACAAATAGAACACAAACTATGATTTATCTGTTTTTGAAGCAAAAATGCAATAGTATTTAACATTTTTTGTTAACTCTTCTAACAGTCAGTCCACAATGAAACTGCTACACACAGCACTAAAAACATAGCAAGTGAACAGAATCACCCAGAAAAAGACTCTAATATGCAAAATCACATGTAATACAAAGGAGGCTCCAAGTCAATCAAGGTAAAAATAATTTATGATATTGGACAACTAGTTATCCATTTTAGCAAAAAACAAAAATGAGAAAATTATCATCTTATACTACGGTGGGGGGGAATCAATTCTGAAAGTGAGAAAATTTCTAAATTTAAAAACAGAGCGGCCGGGTGCGGTGGCTCACGCTTGTAATCCCAGCACTTTGGGAGGCCGAGGCGGGCGGATCACGAG